>NC_134369.1:9953833-10262000 GCF_035582795.1 Mycteria americana
AGGCTGTTCCTAATCTCATTTCTGTCTGTCATCCTTTGTGACTTGTGTTGACAGTTCCTTTTAAAGAATAAACCAGGTTCTTTTTGAAATCTGTTCTTTCATACTGAATTCCTCTGCCAGAGGCCTGTCACTCTCCCACTGAGGTAGTTGTTGACATTTACCAAAGCACAACAATGTTTAATTTAATATTTTTGTGCTTTAATGTCATATTCCCAAGACAACGGTTTGTCATTTCTCTCTCCTGATATAGCTAATGACAGCTAACTTCAGAAACTCCTTTCATTCTTTAGCATTTGGGCTTAATTAGTCTTATGTTATTTTAGTGCCTGATTTCTAGACCTTTAGTTGTGAAGTATTATACCGTGTGCACATATGTTGAAATCAGTAAGACTAGGTACACTGTGAGAGATGATACTTGACATACGAGGGAGAGGTGCAGAGCTGGGCATTTAGGTTACAGGAATAAGTATAGGATCACTGTGCATTTATTAGTGCTATAACAGCAGGCGTGTCTCTGTATATGTGTATGCACACACATATATATGCTTCTATATACATATGTTTATATATGTTTGTACATGTATGCGTGTGTATGCAAATGCACATTTTGAGATCCTAAGCAAGTTTGTGTGCTTGCTTTTTTAGTTGTAGCTCCAGAAGTTATGAAAAATAAGGTAGCACAGGTCTCAGTAAATAAAATGATTTTGTAAGGTTTCTCCCGTCTTGAACTTGTCTTTAATGAGAAGTTGATTGAACTGAGAGGCTAACAACATTAGCTTCTAAGAGCTGTAGCTGTGCAACCGTCTCCCCTCAAGAAAGCAAGGATGCCAGATACATGGCCTTGCAGTGTTGTTATAGGAAGACATTTCAAAACGAGGTTGGTCTGTGTTACAGCATCCATTTGGCTAGCCACACGTAGGGTGTGTTTGTTAAAACCCTGCAGAAAAGTGAGTAGCTGTTCTCTGAGAGAACTGGGTGTGGGATGAGGTTCGACAAGTGTTGGAGAATGATGATGATGAGGGGTGGACGTGGAAATGGCAGGATTTCATCACTGAAGTCTGTAACTCTCCTCTACTGCAAAGGGATTGGGATTATACCTAACTTTCAGCCCTTCCTGTGGATGAACCCAGCTCTGGAGTGGTGGAATTTGGAAGTGGAGGAGGATGTTCTTGAGCAGGGAGTTTAGTTCAGGATGGATTACAAAGTGCTTGCAAACTTCGAATGGAAAGGGAATGGAGGCTGGATGGAGGAAGAATGAAAAGTGGAAAAAATCTTTTAAAGGTCTTTTCTAACTTGCAGGAAAGTAGATGGAGACACCCAGAGAGACTTTTATTACTTCTTTCTGGCTTTCATTCTCCTTTGTTCATCCTGTAGGGAACAAAAAGAAGACCTTAGGAATGAATTTATAGAACAGCTGAATAATTTAGAATCGGCTGGTAGTAAAAAGACAGGATTTGAACAACTAACAGAAATGCAAAGAGAGGTAGTGACAAAAGTGTAAGTTTAAGAGCAACAGATCACGTGAATCTACTAGATGAAACACGGAAGGAGCTGGCATTAAGTGCCTCAAAACTCAAATGCCTGGAAAAGGGAGTGAAGACAACTACAGTGAATGAAGAGAAGAAACTTTGTAGGAAGGAAAGACTAAAAGTGGGGAAAGGGAGGGACAGTTATGGAAGAAAAACTAATGAATACAGATGATTTGGAGACACAGTCACTGTGATTATTTGGAGGCACAGTCACTGTGATGATAGTTTCCAAACAGGAATACGTAACGTTATCAAGAAATAAAGGGAAGGGAAAAACCAAGCATGGTAGTATCCATGGGCAGTCTGCCCACCACCCCACCCCACCCCGATTAATGATACTAGTAATGAAGTAATTAAAGTAGTAATACCTTACTTTTTGGAAGTAATAAAGATATAAGAAACTGGTGGAAATTTAAACAACTTCTACTGAAAGAGGGCAATAAATACTGAAAATCCTAAGAGAGCTCCCAGTTGGTAGGGAATGTTGTTTCTTTGTGGTGATGCTTCAAGGATCCCGACTCTAACAACTTTTAATGTAAGCAGGATAGAAATATGTGCTCTAATGTCATATTCCCAAGACAACAGTTAGTCATTTCTCTGTCCTGATATAGCTAAGCCTTAGAATAACTTAATAGTGTGCCCAGTTCCCCATTCTATACCTAGAATAATTGTTGGACCTAGAGTCTTATGATATTAGAGACTTCTGTAAAGTGAGTGAATTAATGGCCCTGGTGAGCAATTTAGATATTTACATCTCTGTGCCTTAAACTGCATAAACATACTATGATTACATGATACCCTTATCTCCTGAAATCCATTTGTGTGTTGCAAATGTTCCTTCATTGTCCCTTTTCTGGTGAATATACCTCTTCTAGTATATGTATGTGTGGTGTATATATACCATATATATTCTTTTAATGAATTAGGGTTAGTGATATCAGTACCAAAAAAATAAAGGGGGGGGGGGGGGGGAGTAAAATGATCAGACCACCACAATTTAGATACCATTTAGCAATTAAAATTGGAACCAGTGGTAAAGAAAAGAGCAATAAAGTAGGACCAGGTAGAAAATGTTTTCTTAGCATAAACCTGTGGGGTTATTTGGTAAAAAATAGCTGTGTCTGTCTTAAAAAGGAAAAAAAAATGTTAACCGCTTAGTAGTGTATAGGTGGACTCCTTAATTAGATTTTACAATTAAAAATGCAACCTATCAAGATCCTCCACCCATAAGAAAGCTTTTAAGCTTTTCACTTTAGATTAAAGGAATTAACTTTGTTACCTTGAGAGCTCAAATTATTCTGGGTGCTTCTGGGAGGGAAAGATGATTTAAGATTTTTAGAGACAGCACAGTAGGGAACCATATTCTGACTCAATGAGCCACCACAAGTTAATCGGTACTTTTCACTCTGTATTGTTTTCTCTTGCCTTTGCAAATCTCATGCTGTTCTTGAAATGTTAGGGAATTGAAAGAACCAATTGGCTGTCAGTACTTGGAAAAAAGATAGCATTTCACAGTGAGAGAAATGTATATATACTTCTTTTAAAACTTTTTATATTCTTCTTTTAAAACTTTTTTTATTTAGCTGTTGGGACCCCCAGGAAAGAAAAATGCTCCTTGTGGAAACAAATGTCTTCCTATCCCCCACAGAGAAAATTATTAAGAACAAATTTACTCATAAAGTAATAAAATAAATAAAAAAATTTGCCATGAGCAAAAAGTGCTATTAATTTTAATTAGCTTCTGGCACAAAGCTGAAATAAAGTATTCTTAATGCTTAAGAATGGCTTAAGACCTGAGACTTTTGCTCCTACTTTCAAAGGCTCAGAAAATACAGTAAGAACAATTACAGCTCCAGCTATGTATTCTGGATACATCCAGCTGTATGGAGGTGCTTACTATTATGGGTTTCGGCTCATTATTTTCTCCATTCCTTCTGGATTTCCACACTACTCTTCCTCTACCCCCAGGTTCATATTGACACAAAAGAGACAGTTCTCATAGTAGTTTTAAAAAAATACTTAGAATAAAAAGAAAAGGGTCGGGGAAATTCAGAGAAGCCTATTTCTTGTGGCATCTAGTCACATTTTGTAAATTTGGTAAGAGCTGTGAAGTACTTGAACCCATATGCAAACTCCAATCTGTAATCAAGTAAATCATTATCTGAAGAATTTAAGCATTGGGAGGGAGGGGAGAAGAATTGGTTTAAGATATATCCGTGTATTTTCTGGAAAAATATGGATAGACAATGAAAATGGTTAGTGATGTATGTTTTTCTTACTTGTATTTCAGTAGGAGTGTGTGCAAAGGCAGAACAGCAAGAATTCCAGTATTGTTGGTATCGTTTTCAGGAGACTGAGACTGGCTGAACAAGTATAAAACAGCTTTCAAGCAGTTCAACAAGTTTATGGACAGTCTTTAGCTGTGTGCTATTGGTAAAATGGTTGGCTCCCCCCCGCCCCCAGCCCTAACTGCAGAGCATTGACTTTTGGATGCACTAAAGAGATTGAACAAAGTGAGTCATTATGTTAATCTCCCCACGGTAGGAGTACAAGCAGCTCAATTCCTGAAACCTAACTGAGGCAAGAGTAAATAAATCAAAACAGTCAAACAGATGTTTGATTCCAGACCATGTGCCCAGGGAACTATCTACTGGTGGTAGAAGTTCTTGTGGTTTATATAAAGGAAATCAGGTATGCCCGAGTCTTGACTAATCAAAGAATATAAGAATAAAAATTGCTACCTGAAATTCAGGAGGTAGTGATGGCTAAGGCATATGTTTCTTATCAAGCAAAATTTTGAGGGGCTTGACATAGAATTGTATAGCCTATCATTAAGATGATGAGGTGTGGTAAGCGTTCATTAAAATTTGCACCCTAATGTATGATATAGTTTCTTCAGTCATTTCCTAGGTCAGTAACTGTTGTTACAGTAACTGTAATCCATGTAACTGTTTCAGCAGACTGTAAGCTTAAATTCCTAGGGAATAAAGAGGGACTTGTCAAAAACAGACACACTCCCCCCTCCCCCCCAAAAAGAAAAAAAAAATCCTGTGAGATTTCAGACATCATAATTTTATTTTTGTTTGATTTGGTACCATCACTTTGATTTTGAAATTCATCTGGTAATGCATTCATAGGACTTTTTCTGATTCTTTTTTAATTGTTGCCAATTGTTGTTCTTTTTTTTTTTTTAATGTTTCTGTTTGTGAAAATTATGTTAACGCACCACACTTGGAAGAATTAGGAAACCTGAGGCCTCAACTCTGATCTCAATGCAGTAGGATCACGGCATGAATGATCTCTTAGAGACTTATAAAACTAAGGTTCCAGACTGGATTCAGTGCTTTAGATTTCTTGGTGGTGGTGTGTACGAGTGTTGGTTTTGTGGTTTTTTTTGGTTTGTTTTGTTATGTCAGTGCAGAGGGAGAGTTTTGCTGTAAATATGCAACCTGCAACAACTGCTGATAGGAGTGATGTGACTGATTTCCCCACCTGCTTTGCTGCAGATGCACTCCCAGTGATCTGAATGCCGCTGCATAAGCAATTAGAGGAGACCTCAGTGCCGCAACCCAGTGACAGCTTGGGGCCAGCACTCGAGTTCACGTTTTTAATGACACATCTGTCACTACCTCCTCAGAGCTGCTTTCCTACTACTAATCTGGTAGGAAGGATGCTAAGATTTGTGATTGCTGTTGCTGAATAGAATGAAATTATGCAATTTTATGAGGGGGTAGAAACGATATATGTGTGTGTGAGTATATTTTTATAAAACTGTGCTAGGTTATGCTGGTTTTTCTCCTTTGAAAATCTGCACTACTTTCACTGATGTCACTCTTCTTTCTATAGTTTTCCTGAGATAACAATTTTAACCTCCAAAGGCTTGATTATCACTTAATACCATCCTGACTGTTGACAGGAATTTCTTCAGGAAAAGAGCTTTTCTGAAATGTAAGGATTTTAGTCTGCTACTACCCCTTATGAAATGCAGAAGATTATTATACATTTATGTAGTATATGTCAAGGTATACAGACCACATAGAGATGTGTTCTCTCTCTGAAGAGCTTGAAGTCCAAAGACTTTGTTATGCTGATGAAAACCAGGGACATACCTCGTTTTAGCTGCTATTCAGCAAATAAATTTTCCAGGGTATCATTTAAAGAAAGACGACTACAGGAATTAAAATGGGGGCATCTCAGCTGCATTCAAGATATGCTGTAGGGTTGTTTTCTTCTGTCATTAGAAATCCCAAAATGTCAGAAGTCTTTTGCCTGGCTACATATCTGCTTGTTACCATCAAACTGTGTAGTAATCTCCCTGTTGATGAAAATAAACACACTTTTTGTAGTCTCCTCCTGCAAGACAGATTATTACAGAACTTCTGGCTATGCCAGTGAGGGAAAAGTGCAAATGCCATGACTTCTCCTCATGCTTTGTGTTTGCAAAAGAAGAGGACAGCTTCAATCACTTTAAAAAAAGTAATTGTTTTATTCACATTCTCTTTCCCAGAAAATGCAGTTAACTGTTTACTAGAAACAAAGAAGTGTATTTAGTGATATGCCCATCTTATTGAGTAGTCAAAACTTTTTTTTCTTAGGAAATTGGGCTCAATTTGTGTTTGTTCAGCTCTTTGCAACTGGAATGCACAGTGTGTCGGTATTTTAAGTACAGCCACAGTATAGCTATTGGTTCTTGCTAATCCAAGATGAATATCATAGGCTCTGTGCTGTATCTGTGCTGTAGGTGCCAGAACACCTCTGAGTGGAAGGATTTGCACATTTTATGTTTCTCCTATGAATCTAAAGAAGATGCTTGAAGTCTAGCTTCTCAAGTTAGTCCTCTGCATTTCTAGGTCTTGCTTTTGCTGAGATACACATCTAAGTGTGGTCGGTTAACCTTGGCTGCCTGCCAGGTGCCCACCAAGCCATGCTCTCACTCTCCATCCTCAGAAGGCAGGAGGAGAAAATAATATTAAAAATATTTTGGGTTGTGATAAGGACTAGAAGATCGCTCACCAATTACTGTCATGGGCAAAACAGACTTGGGAAGATTAATTTAATTTATTACCAATTAAAAATACAGTAGGATAGTGAGAAACAAAACTAAAACCAGGCTTCTTCCCAGGCTTTACTTCACTCCTTTGTTCCTGACTCTTCTGACTTCTCCTTCCCTAACCCCAAGCAGCGCACGTGGGATGGGGAATGGGGGTTGTGGTGCATTCATAAGACTTTGTCTCTGTCCTTTCTCATGCTTTTCCCCTCCTCCAACATGGATCCTTCCGACAGGCTGCAGTTCTTCAAGAACTGCTCCAGCATGGGTCCTTTTTCACTGGGTGCAGTCCTTCAGGAACAGATAGCTCTGGCATGGGTCCCCCACCGGCTGCAGTTCCTGCCAGAAAGCCTGCTCCTGCGTGGGCTCCTCTCCACCAGCTGCAGTTCCTGCCAAGAGCCTGCTCCTGTGTGGGGTCTCCAGGGGCTGCATCTTCCTTGGGGGCATATCTACCTGCGCCGGCATGGGATCCTCCGTGGGCTGCAGGGTGGATGTCTGCTCCACTGTGGTCCTCCATGGGCTGCAGGGGAAACGCTGCTCTGGTGCCTGGAGCACCGCTTCCATCTCCTTCTTCACTGACCTCGGTGTCTCTTTTCTCACTTTTCGTATTCCTCTCTCTTACAACTCCTGTGCAGCATTTTTTACCCTTTCTTCAATATGTTATCACAGAGGTGGTACCAGTGTCACTGATGGGCTCAGCTTCAGCCAGTTGTCCAATTTGGAACCAGCTGGAACTGGCTCTGTCCAACATGGGGGCAGCTCCTGGTGTCTTCTCACAGAAGCCACCCCTGCAGCCCCCCACTACCAAAGCCTTGCCACATAAACTCAATACCCCAAGTTTCTTTGAAAATAGTACAGTTAGTTATATTTCTGCAGACAGAATTTGTCCCTTCCCATCAGCATCAAACTGTTGTGCTTTGTCATTGCTATGACAAGACAGGATGGGTTTAGGTCTCTGCAGAGTTGTAAGAAGACAGGTTGTTGCCAGAAACAGTTTCTTCCTTTGAGTAGGACAAAATTTCAAATCGAGCATAAAAAGCAAAAGAATAACAAGTAGATAACAAAGTGGATAGACAGATTTTAAGGAAGCTGTTTTCCTTGTCTTTTTCACACTGAGGTAAGAAGCTTTCTATTGAAAAAGGAGTTGTTGTGGAATGAAAGACCCTAAAAACTAATACTGTGGTTGTGTGTTGCCTTCTGCTTCATTTGTTTCCTTGGATTTCAGGGGTGGGTTGTTTCTTATTGGCAAGGCATTTTCTGTGCCGTTGAACTGTTGATAAGGAAGAATAAGATTGCTTATGCATTAGAGTGGCCAAGACATTTTTTGCACTGTTTTGTTGAGGCTTTGCATTACTTAAAGGAGTGTTTGACAGATAGGAATGACATCTAATTACTTAGACACAGTTGTTGTCTTGAGTGGGAAACTCACTGAGTGCTTCCTTCCTGCTGCAATTCTTCTTTGTGAAGAAGAAGCCCACGTTCTGCTGAAAAAATAATCTATCCATTCTTTTGAGCCTGAAAAAAACCAGTGAAATGAACTGGTTTTGCTCCAGTAGTCTTATATCCTTTGAAAAACATTTATTTTCACTGTCATTCATACCAGAAGAAAATGTATTGAATCAAATTTTTCTCACAAGAAAGCTTACATTTTCATTTCTAGAGTTTAAATAAATGATGCTACAGATTTTAGGCCTGTACATGTCTGCAAGCTATAATGTCAGGAGAATTGCAAATGCCAGAGGTGATTTTGATGCTGTTTTGCCATGAGCTTTTAAATCACAGTAGTGCTTAAATACAGTCCTTGAAGTTTTAAGTTTGATTGAAGCCAAACTGATTCCTAAGACAACTTGATTTGCAGTCTGCTTGAGAACAAGGTATAAAAAGATCACATTTAGGCAGAGGATTTTTGAGTTCCATTATAAGAGACAAGGATTTTATTAATAGTTCGGTAGCAGCAGTACACATAATGGCACAATCTTTGGGAATGGAACCATTGCAAGTAATTGATCTGCACAGGCACACATTTTTATAAGCTGCAATATAATTTCATTTTAGCATGGGGGGTACGCTTGTATTGTTTTGATTTTAACAGGAGCCTTCTCTAGAAGGTTTCTTCTTGCCTGCGATGGCTTGCTAGACCTTTTTAGAAACTGATCTGTCAGGAATCAGCTTTGCACTGTACTAATCAACCATTATTAAATGTGATTCAGAAAAACACTGTGAATGATCTTGAAGAAATCATAGCTGGGTAACAAGAATAACACAACCCCTTGAGAACTTCATAGCAAAGTACGTTCACTAATTGTCATTATCGGCTGTTGAAATAGTCTGAGAATAAACAGAGTGATAAGTGTTAGAATAAGAAAGATGAAGGAACAGATAGTCCTTTTTTTTTTCCACAAGTTAATGGCAGATTTGTCAATATTTCTCAGTTTACATATTCTGAATAGCCACTATTTATGAAAAACATAAATTGATTCCATGCCTGTTTCCAAAGTTAAGAAAATTAGTGAAATTGTTCACACGAATCGTTGAGCTGAGTGAAGAAATAAAGTGTGTCTATGTATCTGGTTTCATCAGTGACATACACAGGAATGAGCTGAAAAGTTATTTCTGTAATGGAAAATGGTAAAGTTTTTATATATTGTTTTTACGTAATCTGGTATGCGTATGTATGCACTTATATATAGTAAGTAATATGTAGAAATATTATGGTATTTAACCCAGCAAATAAGTATGAGAAAAAAATTGCCCAGTAAAACATTTTTAGTGGCCAAGTGGAGGTTACGTGAGCAGAAATAGGAACTGGGAAGGAGTGGAAGACAGAGCAAACATAGGGAGAGTTGCATACCTCACTTCTGTAAGTCCTGTGACATTTTATATTAACTGAGGGTCTTGAAGCACTTTTATAATTCCAAACTTTTTTTTTTCCTTTCCATTCAAGTGCATATTATTTCAATTTCTGTAAATTTCTTTCCAAAGCATTCTTTCCTTTATGGTTTTTCACTTGTTTTTCTGTTTGTCCTCTTTAGCGTATATCCCAGCTTCATCCTCCCTCTGTATTTTGCTATCTGAAACACATAGCGCCTGAATAAAACTGTGCTGCTAGCCCACAGCTCCATGTGCTAACTGCTGAGCTCAGAGAAACATATTCAAGGTTTTGAGTCCAACTTGCTCAGAGCAGAAACCTTTATTTACAACTGTTTATCTACATCAAAGAGAGGGGGCAGGGAATCAAGCCAGGGGAAGAAGAGTAACTGGCGTATTTATTTTAATCTTAAGATGTGAATCCAGTTTCTCCTTGATTTACTCTGACCTTGCTAAAGAAATTATGAAACCACAAAAGACCATTGGTTTCTAACTCAGGCATGAGTCCTACTCAATATTGTTTTGGAGCAGAAGTTGGCTTTGAAGATACTACTGCTGATCTGACAAATGTTAGTGTTCTAAACAAGGTGGGTGAAATATGTGAAACAGCCAGAGTGCTGGTATGTCTGTGCACACAGAAAGCCAGGATACAAGCACCACTTCACTAGTTTATCAGTTCTGCACTTGGTTTTTCTGCACGTGTGAATTTTAATGCTGATTCCTGGCTCAGGGCTAATCAGAGCAGCAAGCATTAAAATCCCACAGATGAGAATGCAAATGCCAAGAGATGGCAGCAGCTTCAACTGATCCTGTTACAAGCCTGGTCACCTTGCTTGCAAGAGCTTTTACTCTGAGGGACTCAAATTTGAGCTCTTCCTTACAGCATTTGTCATCAACTTGGAAAGATGAACATCTCCTATGTATTGGATGGCTCTTTCTGATCTTTTACTGATCTTTTACCCAAGTCTTTTACTGTGGGTACAGCACAGCCTACCCTGCCCTGTTACTCCTCTTGGGTATCAGCCCCAAGGAGGAGCCACCACCATCCCTTTTTCTTCGTCAGACTTCCAGGTGTAGCGGATCACGCTTGTCCGATGTCAAGGGCTCTGTACCCCAGGCAGTCCCCTGCTGTGTGGGGTTATCATGAATGCTTTCTGTGTCCTTGGTCTCCCTTCCTCTCTCTTTTAACTGGGATAGAGGATAAGTAAGTTGGTAAAAATTCACTGAATCACATTTTTATGTTGACCTTGTATTAAACTCAAAGTTCTGTGTAGTTTTTGGCAGACAGTCATGTGGAGCTTGACATCTTTTTTAGCCAAGTTTTCACCGAATTCTTTGGGAACCCTTCAGACCTGAAACGCAGAGGTTTAAACTACAGCAATCATAAGTTTGAGAAGCATTGAATCTCTGCACGGTCACTGCATTTTATGCAGCTCCAAGTTTCAGCAGTTGGATTCAGTTTTGCATGTCATCAAAGAAAGGGTTGGCCAAATTTACAGCAAATGCAAGCCAGTATAGTTCTGTAGACAAGAAGTTTATACTGATTTATTCTAACTTAATAACAGGACTGAGTGTTGTTTATGGGGTATCAATGGACACAAAACACTTTATGAAAACATTGTTCAAGCTATTAGAATATAAGAGTTTAGTTCAGGCATCAGTATAAACAGAGGCTCTCCACTGAGGTCTTTTGCAAGATGTTCTACAGAAAATGGTGTATGAGAAGGCGTGGGGGGGGGAGGGGGTCTAAATCTAGAAATATGTGAAAAAAATACTGTAAGAATGAAGTCTGTTGCCTACAACGGAATTTATCCCAGTGCAGACAGCTCAATGCTCAAGTAGTATTTAAACTCCAATTCGAGGTCTCACAAGGAAACTAAGAATGCCTCTTGCTGAATCTCTGCCTTGCTGTTAATTCCTTCCATCAGAGATGAGAAGTGTTGTAGGTTATTAATCATCTTAATCACATTAATCATATTAATAAATATACAAACCTGGACAATTTAAAAAGGAATAATTCAAAATCAGTTTAAAAAAAATCTAATAAAACCTCATTTATAAAAGGAGGATGAACTGAGAAGGGAACTAGATTTAAAAAAAAAAAAGATTATTATGCTTTGTGATCTGGTCTTGAAGTATAAATTGGAATTCTGTTAGCAGAAGCATAGTAGGTGTATGAAGGCTTTCCTTGAAGAAAAATCTATATTGGAGATTTCAATTAGTAGATGCTTGAAATGAAGTAAGTTGCTTATTTGTAAGACAGGGCATAGTCATGCTATTAGAAGTGCAGGCTACAGTATTGCCCTCTGTATCCACGTGGACTGGTGATTTGAGAAATGAATGTTTGCCTTCTATCTCTGCAGCAGGTGGGAGAAGATAGAACATACACCACTGCTCTGTTTGACTGTGTAAAGCAGATGCTTAGCTGTATTTGCCTTTTTCTTTCCATTTAGATGATTGTTGTTATTTTCAACTTGAATAAAATAATATATCTTTCCAGTTTACTTTTATATATATCAGAAAGGATTTGGAGTAAGTCTGATATGAACCAGAAATACTGGAGGCGGACAGGACATATTCCACCTTAAAAATCTTGTAACTTAGAAAATAAACCCTATGTTGACATGCAGGCACCTGGAAAGAAGGATTTGGACTATTTTCTGCCACACATGTGCAATCCACCAATCCAATAGAGAAATTTGTATTAGGAATATTTTATTTCACTGTATTTTTCTGAAGACATAGTGAATATTTTTCTGAATTGATGAACAAACATACATGTTGATTGGCCTTAAATTTTATGATACGAGAAAAAAATGTTCACGTTTTACAGTTCCTAAAACTCCAATAGCAATTTAGCTAGTCTTTAATAATTCTTCATTCTTTAAAAAATAATAATTCTTAAAAACAACTCTTTATTAAAAGTGGACATTAATTCTTTACTTTACCTGTTGAAGCTGTAGTCTTTGTCCTATGTAGAGTCTGAGCACTCCTTGGAGTGCTGTATGGTTTCTTTAGTAAATATGAATGAAAGCATACCATTTCACGTGGATTTTCTTTCTGCATGCTTTGCTTTAAGTCTCAGTTTAAATTCAACCAATAAAGTATAAAAGGTAAAGGTAGAAGATTAATTCTGGTACTTGATTTAATTCAAAGTAGAGTCTTTGCTTGTTGATATATTTTTATGCTAGGTTTTGATTTGTGTGATGGTGTAGTGTGATTTAACTAGTTTTTAACTGGACAAAAATTAGACATACTATAGATATGAAAACTCGGCAAGTAACATCTCTTTTATGGGTGGCTTATATAATCAGCTTCACAGAGGGCAGTAGTTCAGATATGACAGATCTCTGGGGACAAAGAATAAAACTACCTTAACAGCATCTTTGCTAGCAGATCAGATGTGTAGATCCACTGACCTACCAGCTACTAGAGAATTGCGTACAGAAGGCAACTCATTGGCACTCTGAAGTCATCTGTTCGCTTTTTTTCTAAGTTGCTTTGCATCCCTGAAAATGGACCGTATGAGAATTGATGGGTTTATGCCAAATGAGAATTCTTCTAATCTTGCGAGGGGTGTATAAACTTGCTTTAAGCTGATTTACGCTGGCAATATGCTCAAAACAGATGGAGTACATCAGTGCCTTGATATAAAGTCTCTTAATGAACATTGCCAAGCAAAGAACCCCCGATACAAAATGCTGCAGATACTGTAGTTACACAAACCAGAACACTAAGTGGATCACATCTGTAGAGTGAGGCAGACTTTTATCTCCTTTATTCTCTTTCCAACTGTTGCAAAAACTGGACATAAGGTTTATTTTTCCCATGTGCTTTGTTGCGGAAACAATGCTTCTGCAAGGGTATCATCATTAGTTCACCTAACTTAGAGGGATCTAAGAAAGACTGTCACTTTGGATTTTTCTAGATTAATCGGATTGGCCTGTCTGCAGTTAGAAAGCGCGAGATAAAATCAGTTGCAGAGCTGTCACTTTCTGATTTTATTTTTTTTCTTAATATGATTACTCCAGTGCATACATATAACCTATCAGGTAATCTAAATAGCCATGCATTCCATTATATATACAGGCAACTAATCATTTGAGACACTTAAATTTTATGTTTAATTTCAGAAGTAAACTGCTTTATTTCCTATGATAAGACAATAGGGATATATTTGTTAATATGATTTTTTTTAAAGTAGTTTTCTTATCAAGATGCAGGCAAAAAAATTATTAAAACTGCTAGCTTAATAATACAACATGATTAGTTATCGTGACATTAGATTAGTGTTAGGTGTCCTCTAAAAAGAGAAGTCAAATTAGTGTCTAAACATGCTTCAGCAGATGTATTACAGTTGGAATAATGTGCTCATTCTTATGCTATTTCATCTTAAGCTATTTGTGTGCAGTCTTTGAGCTTCCAAACCAATATTGCAAATCAAATTATCATTTGTGATGTTGATCATTAGCTACAAATTATTAGATTTAAAATGTGGGAGGGGAAGAAATCAGAGGACAATATTGGTTTTTAGATGTTTTTTCTATGCTATTCTTGCACAGGCTGTTCCATTGCATTGCTCTGTTCCTAGCTATTCTTGTTTCACCCTCACACTTTTTAGATGATTGTATGCATGTATTAGTAAGTTTGTGTATTGCAAGGACACATGCTTTTAGAGTGTCCTGGAATCTAGAAGCTAAAACTGAAGTTGTTACAGTGAATGTTTTTTGTGAAAAATAAAACAATTACAGCATTGATCTTTTGGGGGCTTTTTTTTTTTTTTTTGGCATGTCCCCCCCAAGAAGGATTAGTGTAAGATGTTGATGACATTGCTTTTTTCTGTAATACAATAGCCGGTTGTTCGCATGTAGAAGAGATGCCCATTAATGACAAGTGGTATATTTGTTTTCCCACCAAGGCTGACACACAGTTTCAAAGGTCAAACACTGTCTGATACTGCGTTTACTGGCTTAAACTTTTCTTTTCCCACAGTGGATGAATTTGTATGAGAACCGCCCCAGCTGCTTTTCCATTAGCTGGAATGTGTCTCTAGCAGTTCTCCAGCTTCTTTGCTTCACTCAAAGCTGAACACAGCACAAGCTAGAAGCTAATTAGTCCGTCCTGATAAATAAAGCAGTGCTTTATGGGAGAGTAGGGCAGACCTGGGTAAGCATAAGCAAATGCCTCGGGTTATGAGTTGATTTTTCAAAGGGCTCAATAGAGTGTTTTGATCCTCACTTTGATTAACAGGTGAAAATGCAAAATAAGAGCAAGCTGGGGAGTAGCGAGTGAGAATTTTTTTTTCCCGTCTTACATTATGTTAAATATTTCCGTAATCCACAAATGTTTCCAGCACATGCTTCAAGTCAAGAACTTTGAAGAAGAGAATGTCACATGGGAACGGCTAGGGGATGCTTACTTACACCAAGAACCAAACTTTGTGCTGCCTTTTGGAGTCATTGACTCCACAGCATGCAGGGGTTGCTGAAAGGAGATTTCTGTCCCTTTCCCTGTTCCCCTCATTAAGCAGCAGGCACCGGTTCTGGCTAAGCGCTTTGTACGTCAGTCACATAGGGCCTTTTCCCTTAGCTGTGGCAGGCAGTAAGATAATGTCCTCTTGTATTCAGGCAAGACCAAACTCGGTGAGGCATAAAATCAGTTATTTCCAACCAGCTTACTTTTGATTGAAGGAACAGCTTCCAGTCTCACAGCAAGAGGACTAACTTGTCACTCACTGAAGCAATTTACCTGTTCCAAAAGGAACAGCAATTGTTTCAAAGAATGAAAGCAGCCACTGTCAAAAACGGAAGCTACCAAAACTGTATAGGATTACTTTAAATTAACATTGCTGACGAACGATCACCCTTACTATTTGTTTTGAAGCTAGCATTGTTTAAAATCTTTGTTAAGAAAGCATTTCATTAACAACATATAGGGGAAAATGTGGTTTTTAACTAAAAAAAAAAAAAAAGCTTTATCATTTGTTATAAATGTATTCCAGAATTACTTCAGAGTAAGATTTCAAGCAGCTAATGTCATGTCAGTGTGTTCCTTTTTGCTTTTGAACAGTTCTTCGGTCAGGGAGGTGAAATTATAGTGCTTTTAAGAAAATTAATTATTTTTAGTCTATTTTTTACTGCACATCTTTTCTCCAATGAAATGGTGTGTCACTGACCCCCTTTTATAATATTGTTCCTGGTGTTAGCTCAAGTGCAATAATTGCTTTTTCTTGCAGGCTGAGTGAGGCATCGACCTGTGAAGTATGAGTTAAAGTTCAAATTATGCAGCCTTTGTTCTTTGCTTTAGGCTACCTGCTCTGAATATATAACGCAACCAGTAAGACATCAAATAAGATGTCTTAAAAATGTATTTTTCAATTCTGAGGGTAGATCAGTATCTGGGCAGGAGACAAGTGCAGTATGCTTTTCTTTAACTAAACACAAGAACTTTACAATAAGTGTTAGTACTGTATCCTGTTTTATAACCTATTCCTTCCCTTCTCCATTTTTTAACAGATTAGCCTCAGTGCTAAACTGTACTATGTGCAGTTAGAGGTTTTTGTTATTAAAAATATTGTAGCAAAACCCCTTTTAAAGCACCAGTTGATTTATCTGTATACACTATGTGAAGTTCTTTATGGTCAATGGGTTAAGATATTACATGATAAAAAGTAAGACTGTCACAGGTACAAGAATTAACTATCACATGAAGAGGTCAGCATTATATCTATTGCTGCTCTTCCGTCTTTATGAGTTATACGCTTGCCATTATAGTCAAGCTACAGATCTTAAACAAATGCATAGCTGTGACTGGATGTTAGAAAAGGGCCAGGAAGAGGGAAGATACTATTTGTATTTTGGCAATTCATTGCAGCTGCCATGAACAGTTTATTAATGTGGGTAGCCTGTCATGTCTTTCCTTCTCCCATTTCCAGTAGATCAGCCAGGCTATTTATTGGAATATTGGAAGAGTGAAGTTCTATTTAAAACACCATAAAATAATCAGATTAAATATTCAATAGCATCTTGATTTCCCTAGACAGAAAAACATTGCCATCTATGGCATATTGATACAACCCACATGTAATCAGATCTGTAGAGTAACATCCTATTCCTCTGAGGCCAAAACTGGCCGCTCTGAAGGCGAGACGGCTGCAACCACTTACACTCTTGTTAATATGCAAATGCTGTCCCTATGGAGTTGTTATTCTGGTCCATTCTTAGCTCCAAGCTTTCCCTGTGCTACTGAGTGAAGATACTATTTCTATACTGTCCAAAGCCTGTCTATCGGTGAATTAATCTGTGTCTAGGTAGAAATCTCCACTGCTGTTGAGGATCCTGGGAAATAGAAGGCGAGGCTAAAACCCTTTAATGAAAATTAAGTGACCAAGCAATGCAATACAGCCCTGTCTCTGTGAGATTGCCAACTTGTGCCAGCTTTGGTCAACATTATTCTTTGCTTAGAGGTTCTGCAATTAGATCAGATTTTCTAAAACACTTTAGTCTTGTGCATATATAAGAAAGAAAGGAGAGAAAACATTTTTAGGTGGTGCTGGTGTGTTGTTATAGTAACTTCAAAAGTCTAGGGATCTGAGGCAAAACACTTTAAACAGTTGGCCTCTTGCAATTTCCCAATAGCCAAATGTTCCCATTGTGTTATTTCTACACTGCTATCTCCTTTGTTAGTGATTTAGCGATCTCTGTTAGCAAATTCTCTATACTTGTGCATACATACTGAAGGTAAATTATAAATGGCTGTACTGGTTGGGCCAAAGATCCATCTTGTCCAGTGTCTTTTATCCAGTGAAATCCAAAAGTGGGAGGCTAGGGAAGAATGTAAATACTGGTGATACTTCGCCTGAGTCCTCTCCTTGTCTCCCAACCACTTGTGTCTCAGAGCCTTCCTCATCCAGAAATGGTTTCTATGTATTATGTCATCTTCATTGGATTCTGTTCCAGGAACTTGGTCATTACTCTCTGAGCCTGTTAACTTTTAATATCTAATATTAGATGACTAAGAGTTAAATCAGAGTAGAGGTTAGAACTGGGGACACTGATGAAGTAATGTAGTTCTGTTCTTGTTTCAACCATTATCTCACTATGAGACTTTGGAAAATCATGTAATCTCTCTAAAGATTTAGAAACCTCACTTGTAAAATGTGAATAGTACTTACAAATCTTGAAAGCGTTTTCGCGCTCTGTACCATGAGCAGATAAAATATTATCATTTACCATCCTCATCAGTGTCCTCTATATCAAAGAAGCTCTGTGAGAGAAGCATAAACATAAAAGGAGAAAATTTATTCCATTTAGACAAGTTGCTGAGAAACTTGATACAAGAAAGACTCTTGTGATATGGTATGCTTTCTCTCGAACTCCATATTTTAAGTACCTAAATAATGTTTCTACCTGCACATTTACGTCAGGTGTAGCATAAGGCAAAATTATCATTTTTGTACCCTTGACATGAAGAATCTATACTTTTGTGAAACTGGTTCTTCTCACTAAGTCTGGAAAATTTACTCCATCTTGGAGCATAGATTTTGGGCTATGAGCAAAAAATATTTAAAAGCTGTTTTATGCTAATAACAGTATTTTACAGAATAATGCAAAAAAACCCAGAAGCCTTTTGAGAAGGCTGAAATTAGCCCTATCCTATAGACTGCCTACTCTGCAAAAACTCTATAGCAATTATGGCTATTAAGTGAGGCATCTATAGGAAGTAGTCTGAATACAACCCACAGTGACTGACACAGAAGGCAGGCAGAAGAGGCAGATATTGAAAATACGGCTCAGCGTGATCCAAAGGCAACTATCTAAAGGCAGCAGGATTTTTTACGTACGCCTTCTTCAGCATGCGAAGAGCTGTCTCTGTAAGTGGTCTCTTAAACTAATGGGGCTGAACAGCCTCATTCTTGAGTCATGCTTCTGCCTTGTTCAGGCTCTGAAAACCCAGCATTTTTCGTTTATCTATCCTGAGTAACTTTATTAGTCTTATCATGAGTTTTTAAACTAGTATTTATATAGCATACAGTGGTAGTTACCACTTTCTCTTAAAAGTACTCACTGCTATGGTGACAATGTATGCTTTCTGCTGTCCCTCCCTTCTCTTTGAGTACAGACATTGGACAGAAGGATATCACTTTTTCACAGTCAGTATAGTAAAGCAGTGAAATGGCTTTCCAACGTGGTTTCCAACCCTAGGGCTTTTCAAGATCCAAGTGGATAAAGTCCTGAGTAGCCTGATCTGATCTCCTAGCTGAGCTTATTTTGTGAGACCTCCTGAGGTCCTTTCCAACCTGAATTATCCTACGATCCTATTCCACTTGGACAATAGAGGCAACTGGATGCATACCTTTCACATCTTGAATAGCTCTGTACTCTTCAAGCTACTGCATTTAAAACAGAGTCAACAGATTTTTCTCTGGCAATGTTTTTAGTAAAAGAGTGACCCTGTTCTTACTTAATGAAAAGAAGGTTTAAGGTGACCAGATTTAGGAAGGATTTCCAGGATGCAATCCCAGAGTGACAGAGAGGCCTCTACCATCACTAAGTGAAGTGTCCGAAGAGGGTCAGGATTTCAGAAATGCTCTTTTCCTGGGTATTTTCCTTCTTGGTAAGACTACATGCCTCCTTGCTCAGTGTACTGAAGATAGGAAAATTTCCACTCAGCATGTTAGTTTTTGTGGATCCGTTTCTGAAGGCTTACAGACAGTTTTTTGGAGTATGGTTGGAAAAATTTTTCATTTCTCCTGCTGTACTGGATGCTGCTCTCTGAGCAGCCAAATTACTGTTAATGGATTGTTTAAATGTTTCTAATCTGTTTTGAGTCAAAACCAAAATGATGAGCATGGAATAACTTAAGTGGCAATTTAAAATAACCTGGCTGTCTTCAGTGTAATCTCTTGTGGTAGTTTAACTGCTGGGAGGTTGGTGGGGACTAACATCTTAATTTGCTAGGGCTGTCTCCAAAATAGCTGTTCAGCTGTTCTGTGATGGGAGGACTAGGATTCAGACTTCCACCTTAGAGGATAAATATTGACAGTGCTGCAGTCCTCACAGCTGCCATGGCCGAGTTGCTTTTCCTTTCTTTTTCACAGTTCCTGGCTACCTTCTTCCTTGCGTTCCTCTGCAAAAATACGACTACTTCTGCCTCTGTTTGTTACCGGGCATTTGTGGAGGAGCTCATAACCAGGACTGCCCCAGCCATCACTGTAGTTTTCTCTCTTAATTTCTGTACAGGCATTAAGACAATGTTGGCAATGAAGTTGTGAGAAATACTGAGAGTGAACTGAGATGTAGACTTGCAGTTCAATATAGTCGTAGAAACTCTTACGAGAGTTCGGAAACAATAGCTGAGCATATTTGCATAGATGAAAAAGAGCTAGTTTACATGCCTGCAGCTGGTTGCTTTATTACCTGCGAAGGCTTAGCCCTCTTCTTCCTAATAAGCATTGAAAACCCCATGACATTATTTCTGTGTATTCATTCCTAAATATATTACAAAGGGGGGTAAAAAATTAGCAAATATGATGTATAGGCATAAAAGACAGAATGCTCTACAACGCTTTCCTAAGAGGCAGTGGGGGATGACTTTCAGATTGCACCTTTCTCCACGAGGTTGTTCTTTGTGTAGGGCATGTATTTAAGGAACATTTATTAGCATGTTTCTGCAGGGAAAACGTATCCCGTTAGACAGCATGCTAACGAACAAGTTGCTAAATGTGAATTTGCATCTATTGTAACAAGGAAACAAGTCAGGTTTAAAAGCCTTTGAGATGGCTTCACGTGTTTTAGTATAACACACTGCAAATGCTATTTCAAAATCATAATTGACTTTCCCTGACACAAGAACATTAACTGATTGTTAATAAGTTTTCTAATACAATGTGTTTTCCTGGAGGCAGAACTAGCTAACCCAAAATCTCATCATTCTTGCACTGTTTTTTGCAGAGAACTATTTCAACAAAATATTACTGACTGAAGGGAGGAGAAACCAGAATGATCTGTCTTCTAGAGTAATGCTAGAATAAATATTCTGAAATATTAGTTGTTAAATGTAGAATGAATACATCTGAATAAGTAAAGTAAACTCTGTGATCATGATACTTGCCATCTCTGAAAAAATCTATGGGGGAAAATCAGATGTTACAGGAATGTTTCAGGGGCTAAAATCAGTGTTTACCAAGTCTTTGCGTTTTTTGGGTGGTTTTTTTACCACTTGAAAGTAGAATTTTCAAAACACTTATATACAAGAATAGTTACTGCTTTGTCTGTTTAAATAAACATCTGTAGTTGTAAATATGGAATTCTTCAGCTCTTGCAGGTGGTTAAGAGGAAAAAAAAGTGCTTTCGTGACTTCTTGGAGGGGTTGTTTTTTTTTTGTGGTTTCAAGGATTTTGTTTCAATTTCACTATTTTCTGAATACCAGTTTATGCTCAGAAGTCCTTCTAGGCTGTGAAAAACTTCATTGTTTTAGAAGATATTAGAGGTGAGTGAACTCTTTTAAGACACAGAGTTCCAAATGTGGAACATAAAAATCAAAACTTCTCAGAAAGCATCCTGCTGCTTTTGAACTTTAAGTAGTAGTCATGTTCTAATCACTTTGACAATACTAAGAAAGATAGTTTGATAACTAAATTAAAAATTGCTAGATGCATAAGGGAATAACAGTGACATTAGAATCTCAAAAACTTTTAGTTCAAAAGCACTATTATGTGATTTTGCAACTTATTTCAAGAAACACCCTTACAGCATTGACTATTAGTGATTCTGAATCTAAGCTGACATTTATTTTATATAGATAAACTAGGCAATTTACCCTCTCCGCTCTTGTTTTATTGTTTGAATAGGTCACAATGTCCTAATTCTAAAACAGATAAACACTGTGGGGTTTTTTTTTCCCTCCTTGATATCCTGCAGAGCATGACTTGCAATTCAGTGATGTCAAACATCATTTGTATATATTTATCTACTTCTTGTCACATTTTCATCTAGAGGATCCCAGCCAAGGAGGTAAGTTCTCTTGTAGTACGAACTCTACTTACAATGAAGAGATCCTGTTTCCCAGGGCACTTTCACACGCAGTATCTGTCTCTGAATGTCTGTCCTCCTCCTTTATGTTCTTTCCTTTCACAGATGCATATTAGCAAAGAGAAGTTGTTGACTGCAAATTAATTGCTTTGCCTTTTCTCACTGTTTTACCCCCTCCTAATAACTTGTTATGTAAAGTGGCCTATACAGCTAGTGTTAGTTTTGCATATCTCCAGTAGAACAGATCCCAAGCTCCTTAATCAAAATGCTTCACTGCCATTATGATCACCCTTTAAAAATTACATTTCTTGCATCAATTTATATGTTATTGGTTAAAAAAAAAAAAAGAAAAAAAATCAGTCTCTGTTTCACAGCTTTTCAGCCCCAGCCCACTTTATACAGCTGTATTCTTTTGCAAATTAGAAAAATATAAAATGAGACATTTTCCTTTCAAAAATGCATTGTCGTTTTCCTGACATCTTCATACTAACAGTATGTTTCGAGTTTTCTAGCATTTGTAAAATTTGCTTCATGACAAATTTAGCTATTACATTCATCTGTGTAACAACACTTTAGAGTTAACATTTAAAAACTGAAAGCTAAAATGCAACTTTGTAGGCAGAAAGCTTGGATTTTTGTACATGTCAGCACAGCAGGCTGATTTTTTTCCAAGCAAGCCTAGTTAGAATAGTGACTTGTCAACAGATCAAGTACATAGCTGAAATAAGCGTTCCTTGCTTTAAAACATCTGATCTGGATTAATTATCCATTAAAACACCAAATCAAATACAAAAGCTCCTGTTATTTTTGCCAGAGTCTGTGAAGAATGGAACATGATTTTTGCCCAGGAACAGCATAACCTCAAGCTGAAATACATAAGCCAAAGAACTGGCGATGTGCTTTATTTCTTGAGTTTGCATTTTATAGCTAGGAAATAAACTCCTGAGGACCATGTTACCTCTAAGAGAAATATTCCAAGCTTCGAGCATGACTCTGAAGCTTGACATTTCCATTGCTGTGTGATACTTTCCTGATCAAGAACTGCATGAGAAGAATACTTTGTATTTTAGGGATGCTGTCATCCTGTGGAACTATAATGTAGTCAATTAATTAAAATTAAGTTGTGTACAAGTTGTGCAAGCGTTCCTTTAAGCGAGTTTGCTCTCTAATGTGGCTGACATATCTGTCATTCTGCATTGTTTAAAAGACCAAAAACAAAAAAGAAACCAAACCAACAAAAAAACAAACCTAAAAAACCCCAACACTGCAATGATAATGAATGAAAATGTATGTACTGCTAGTCAGTCACCCAGTAAATGAGAAGCAAGCCTTTTGGTTATTCCATCAGACAGTAGCTTAACAGATACTTTAGTAGTGGGAGGTAAAGGTTACGTGGGCAGCTGAATTCCAATTTACATTTTAAGTAAAGGGCTGTGCTTATAAAGGCTGCTGGTTTGTGGTGTGGTTTGTTTTGTTCTGTTGCTTTGGTTTTTTTCTCAGAGCAATTGGCTTTTTGTCTGAATTATGTATGGCGAGGAACAAAGGAAAAATACTTGTCTCTTCTGGGGAGCATCCAGGTCTTCAAAGACTTGTACATGTGTCTAGCAATTTCATGTTAATAACATTACTTTAAAAAGCAATTACTGACAATAAAATTAATCATGGGCCTAACTTTCAGGATCAGTGACTTTCGCTTCAAATTGTTCTTAATGGGTTTTGGTGTGTGTTGAAATTGTCCCCAAACTGGCAGCTCCGGAGATTGCCCCCCTCTCTGTGTGTTTGGAGTTAATACAGCTGGGTGACGCATTCCTACTTTCTGCGCCAACTTGTTGCTGCATTTCAAAGGTGAGAGATGGTGGTCATTCTCACTGGAAGTGAATCAGGGCTAATAGAGTTATCCATTTATCCTTTAGAACAGATATTTCTTTTGTCAATTTTAATTGCTGTACACTGTGATAGAAAAATCACTTTTGGATAAGTAAGAATAGACATTTTAAACCTCAGCTAGCTCTGTCCTGGCTCTGCTGATATTGATATCAGTGGGAGTTTTATTACTGAATTGTAAAGCAAGACAAATGTTAAGTAAGTGCTTTGAAATTCACATTAAAGAGTAGTTATGTACATGATAACTATAGTCTTATTTAAAATATTGCTTAAACAGCCTTAGGGAAGTAAACTGACCAAAAGGAGATACTGGAACTGTACACGGAACTTAACATGGCTCCATTTAGTTGTTACATAAAAAGGTTACCAAGTTAAAAAACCAAAACAGAATAAATAAAATGTAAAACACTGCTTTTAATGAGAGCTCCTCCAGATTCATAGTACATTATTCTGAGTGTTGATTAAATTTCCATTTTTAAAAGACATAGTACACATGTTAAAATGAAGTTTGTCCATGAGGAAGATTTCATACTTTTCTTTATTCCTAGATGATGCGATTTTATAGCCTTCCTGTCAAATCTGAACATACTCTTTTGTAAAAGAAGCAAGGCTTTTTTGAAGTACTGCTGCTGGAACAGCAGCAACATTTTCAAGCAATACACGAGACGGATATTTAATTAGTCATGCCTCAGAGTAGTGGACTTGTAAGGTTATTTTAGGTCACACATCTATGCAGGTAGAAAGCTCTCCCACTGTTGTTGTTGTTAGCATTTAAGCTCTTTTCTGCTAACTTTTTGCTTTCTGTGGATCTAAGGTTCTTTTTTATCTGAATCAACAAGAGCAATCTGTCTGTGGTGGCTAGGCCTTGGCTGGCTGCCAGGTGCCCACCCAGTTGCTCTCTCACCCACCTCCTCAAGAGAACAGGGGAAGAAAACAAGATGAAGCAGCTTGTGGGTCAAAATAAGGACAGGGAGATAATTTACCAATTACTGTCATGGGCAAAACAGACTCGACTTGGGGAAATTAAATTATTTCTAATTAAAATAGATTTGTATGGTGAGCAGCAATGACAGATTAAAACAACAACTTCCCCCTGAGCAGCGCAGGGAGATGGGGAATGGGGTCAGTCCATGATGGTTCGTCTCTGCTGCTCCTTCTTCTTCACACTTTTCTCCTGCTGCAGCGTGGTCTCCTCCCTGGGCGCAGGGGAATCCCTGCTCGGGTGCCTGGAGCACCTCCTCCTCTCCACCTCCTCCGACCGCGGTGTCGCAGGGCCGTTTCTCACGCTTTTTCCCTCACCCCTCAGTGCCCTTTCTTAAATAGGTTTTCCCTGAGGCACCACCACCCGCGGCTGAGGGGCCGGGCCCTGCCCTGCGGCGGGGCAGTTGAGGCCGGCTGGAACCGGCCGTGTCCGGCACGGGGCAGCCATGGCCTCCCCTCACAGCGGCTGCCCCACAGCCCTCGCTGCCAGCGCCTGGGCACCTGTGCCCGGCTGTATACTGCTGTATAGTGTGGGCTGAGTAAAAAAACATGGTTGCAAACTCATCTAACTACTAAGTTTTCACAGAAATGTGTGATCTCTTGCACCTCGCATTCCTGGTGCTCTCCTGTGTTTAGAGGTACGTGCTAAAAAGTCTTGCATGAAATTGAAACCATTAGTTGAGTTCCACTCTAGAGGTTCAAAAAAAAAAAAAATTGTGTTCCACATATTTCTATAAATTTCTGGAATTTCATTTTTTAGGCCTTGTCCTAAAACTGCTAGAATTTATTTATTTCTTTTTCTATGAAACAGAGCAATCACTGTACTCTCAGTTTTCTGTCTGCAGTGGTGCTGCTGGAAAGAAGCAGTTGTGGAGTTGTGATCTGATGAACTTTGGAATTGCCATATTTTGGATGGAACCGATGATGCCTCAGTGTGCTTCACCTCTCCCTCCCTCTGACAGAAACTACATGGGGAGATCTGCATAAGCCTTGAACCATCAGGGCCTATACCCTTGGGGGGGGGAGGGAGCAGCTCTTCCTTCATCTTAAAAAAACAGCCAAACAAAACCCCCCCAAACAAACAAACAAAACCCAGAAACACCCCCCCCTATTTAAATATGTAGTCTTTTCCCCATACAAATTTTGGGAAGTCTTAGCTTTCACATTCTGTGGCAAAAAAAATTCACTCTTGATTTTCACTTTCTATGAAAATGCATTTACTTTATGCAGTTTGAATTTATCAATTTCCTGTTTCAGTTAAATAGGCAATCGTAGGAAAAATATTCTGCTTTTCCAAAGCAACATTTGTTACTAAGTAATTTACTTTATCAAAAAGTTTTCTCTTCTTAGTCTCTTAGAAAATTCTGTAAACAAGGTGTTCTGTGGAGCAGCATTTATCCATGAATTGCACTTACATCAATAAAATCAGTACTTGTTCAAAATGCCTTGCAGATAGCTGCAGCAGTGTCAGTCATTTGAAAGTAGGTACCTTTTTATAGAGTACTTCTCAGGATGTCTTCTTGAACTTTCCTTTGAATTTTACATAAAATAAATTACTCCTTCCATCAGCCAGTAAATTAGAAGATTGAAGTGAGTAGCTGTTCAAATCAACATGTTGTTATCATTAGGTACCACAGATACATATTAAAATATGGATATATTAGCTGTCTTTCCTCATCGTTCCCTTATACCTAATCATAAGGCTGTCTTAGATGCATGATTTGCAGCTGAGCGGTAACAACAGCATCAATCTCTTCAGAGTGCTCTGAAGGCACAGCTTCAGTTAGTTACTCTGGCAATGATGTGATTGAACTAGAAAATGGAAAAAGGCTTAATGAAATAATGTTCTGGTCAGACAAAGCAGTTCAGGAAAATGGTGTTTCCTTTTGTTCCGGACATTGTTTAATCTTCTGCCACTTAGCTTACATATAGCTTTGTACAGTTAGCTTTGATCAGCTTCAAATGTGAAAGAAAATCCGTGTGCTGGTTTCATGTCTCTCTCGGAGTGCTTTCCTGGTGTGCTTGAACTGAAGTGTTCACAACTTAATTTGAATGTGTTTTCCCTGTGTTTGAAAACTACCTATTCTTAACTTTTTTTCTTTGATGCATTTGTATCTGCAACATGAAGAACCCCTTCTTTAGAGATATTGCTAAAAGAGAGTTTGAGAAGCGGTTAAGGCAAGGCAAGAGTTCTTACCTACTTTGAACTTACAAGATTAACTTTTATGGTTTTGTATCAGCTGTGATGATTGTTAATGTGTCCTGGTTTTGGTTAAAAAGTCACTGTCAATGGGTGTTATTGTTGGTTTTTAGCAAGTCCATCATATATATAGATCCTCTCTTGTCTTCGTAAATACAATGTTACAGAAGTATCCAGTGTCTTGTATCCTTGAGCCCAAATAGGAAAAATACCAGATGGGTAAAAAGACTTGAGTCTCCCATTTGCCAGTTGCTCATAGATAATCTGCTTTTGTGTTTCCCTGTCACACATAGAATTTCTAAAATCCCCAGGACCAAATAAACTTTTCTGCTATTAAATATTCAGAAAATTTCCAGGAACACTTAGGTGTTAACAGGAATGTCAGAATCACAAGCACAAGTACAGCTGAAATATCCTCTTGAAAAGAATTGCTTTGTAAGTGCTTTAGGAGTTGTCACAGAAATACTCTTGCAAGCCTGTCTAGGTAGCAGTGTGTAGAGTAATGGATGCTGTTATGTCAGGCACCACTAGAAAAATGATTTATTCAGGTGAGGTTTATTTTGCTTGGAGAGAGCAGTTCAGGACAAATAGTGAATTGGGGACATTATCGAGTTCCAAAGTTGGGAGCTTGGTTTAATATGTTGTCTTTTCAACTAAAAACACAAAGGGAATATGTGCATTAGAATACGCGCATTGCAAAAAGGAAACACTAAAAACTCAAACAGTAGAGCTTTAGCAGAAGAATTTTGACCTCATCTGCAATGGCAGTTCATGGGGAGTAGAAGAAAGGTGGCTTCCAGGTAGCCAGAAATTGATTGGAGTCAAGATTTTAGATTCTGCATATAATCAAATAGAAAGTCCATCCAAATGATTGATTTAATGTGTTTCATACAGTAAAGCTGTTTCATAGGTCAGGTTTTGGTGGATTACTTATAAAAGCCTGGGTTTACGTCAGTAAGAGACTTTTCTTCCAGTCTTATGACCCACTCAATATTTTAGACTGACTCCACTGACTGTAATAAGGAGTGAACTTGCTAAGGACTTGCGAGCGTGCAGGGTCTATATGGGATCAGAGAAGTGTGAGCTTTTTCCCCAGAAGTGTAGGGTACACTTAGTCTCCTTTGTTGAATTGTTATTCTTAAACACAAAGAGTCTTGCTTTCTTGGCTTATGTTAAGCTTTATGTGATATGCAAGTCTCATGACTGAATATCTGTGTAAACGTTGTGCAAGAGAAGCCACAGGCTTTCCTCTTCAATAGTAGTACAAGTGGTGGTACAATTGCAAGAGGGAAAAATAGGGTGATAGAGTAGATAATTCTTAATATATAAATACAGTGAAAGAGCTGTTAATAAAAGCTCCTTAATAAATAGGGTAGAGCAGACAAAAAGAAACTTGTGTTATTTTGTCACTGACTAGAGTTGGATGAGATGTACAGATATTTCAAATTATCATCATCAAGGTTGGAAGAAATTTATTCTTATATGAATTGCTGATATGAAAAGCACTGAAATCAATGTGCTTCTGAAAGAAATTAAAACCACTGATAACGGTTCAAAACCCACTCTTCACTGAAAAATGCATAATTTTAGTAGCCAAGCTTGATTTTTCAAGTATTTATAAAAGAAGGTTGTATGAAAATATTCCTAATTTTTTTCATGCTTCCTGGATGGTTGATACAACTGTGCATGAATGAATGCTACCTCAAGCCACGTCAGCTATGTAAAGGAATATTCCCAGAAGGCAGTGGTATCTTTAAATGATGTAAAGCTCTATGCCACTCTGAAAGCTATCTGTGAGGATATATGAAGCTGTATGTTAGGATGTGCACCGGTGAAATGACTTTTCTGTCTCTGTGCCTGTATCCCAGGATATATTCAGACTTTTGGCCGTGGTTTAGGGTTTATCCTCTCAAGTAGCTGTGGAATGACTGACCAAAAACTGCTGAAGTCACTGAAAAGACTCTTGTTTAGAATTGCGCTCAAGTGAGCCAGGACTTGTAATCTTGAGTTGAAGCTGATGTCTCAGAGCTTAGAAATATGAAATAGTTTACAGAAAGCTTTTCAGAGTTGCTTGATTTTTAGAATTGTAATCTAGCCACTAAGCCCTTTTTTCTTTCTTTCTTCCCCCCCCCCCCCCCCCCCCCCCCCCCCCTTCAAGGGCTTTTCGTTCAGAAATGTGTACCAGAGACTGATTTTAATACATTCAGGTAAGATAATCAAAGCAAAAATATCTAATAGTAATCACATTCATCCAGAATTTGGAAAGATTTTCGGGGGGAAAATGATTGTCCCAAGAACTGCTTATGCTTAGTAGAAAATGAGGAAATATTTATCTAGTCTTTAGGTTTCCTTGTGTGTTACTTTTAATAGAGCATTGTGTACAATCTCTCAGCTTTTTATAACTCAGTTACATTATTCTGGGAACAACTCAGGAAAGAAGTGACATACGTGTTCTTCCCACAGCTTTACAAATGTGTGCCTATCAGTAACACCTGCAACACCTCTGGCTCCAGGACTCAGATGTGCATGTATGTGTGTGTGTAAATTAGCTGCAAATGATAAACAACATGTGAGGCTTGTACTCCAGATGAGTAATATATATGCATTTGGGATGGCAGTAAGTAATGCCGGTTGCTGTTCTCCACATTTGAATGATTGGAGAAGTGTGCTTTGTCTTTCATAAACAGCTGAGTGGAAGTATATGCTTTGCTTAAGTATATGCAGTGCTAAGGTTTGCATGTAAGCTCTTACAACCCATCTTAGAATAAGAAAATTCCTGTCGAAGGAAAGTATGATAATATTTTATGGAAGAGCAAATTTTACTAAGGAGTTTTTTTCAGCCATTGATAGCCCTGACTAAGAATTTGCTTTTATTTAACCTATGTGAACCTAGAATGCCAGAAAGTAACATTTCTTTAAAGCTATTTGGTTAAAGAGATTTTGCCTCTAGGGTACAAAATGAAACGAGAAAGTGCTGTTTGTTTACCAGGGTAACACTTGGAATTAAAATCTTGATTTAACTTGTGTTATTTCACAGTTGGTTGAAAGCATACATTAAGATAGATTCAAATCGGGAATTGGAGTACTGTGCTGCTTCTAGGGTAGCAGAGGTCTAGGTGACTGCATAGGGCAGCATAAAAACTCTTGCCAAACTTAACTGTTTTCAAATTGTTGCACATTATCAGTGTAGTTCAGCTCGTGGTGGCTGTGTATGGATATGCAATCAATGGCTTTGCATTAAACCAGCTCTGACCGAGGCAATAATTGAATAGGGATTCATACTGCTCTGCTACTAGTAATTTTAAAGTGTAATATATATTGGTTAAGGAACCTACAAAATCTGTAAACCAAGGAAAGGAGTAGGTTGAAATGACAAGTTAGAAGACGTATCCTGCAAGGGATAGCCATTATAAATCAGCTAATATTGTAAAAGCATAGTAAACGTTGTCTGAACTCTGCGCCATTAAATTAATGGAAATTCTGTGATGAAATTCAATGAGGAACATGGGTAAACACTCCTGAAAGCCCTGTCCCTTTAGGCCAGTTCCTTTTCTATTTGGTATTGTTTAAATCTCTAGGTGCAGTTATGAACTGCCTCAGTAGCTGAGTCTTCTATTTTAATCTAATACACAATTGGACTGAGGCTTTCAAAGCAGTTCATTGATTAAAATTGATGGAAAAAGAGTAGCTAAATTCTCTGCACGTTTTGAAAATTTTAGCCTTTGGGTGTTAACTTGCAGTCTTTAATCAGTCCTTAATCAAGTAGAATTCTCACTTTTGCTTGAAAAAAACCCACACAATTTGATCTTTTGGCAAGAAGGTTTTACAGGAAACTGGTTTCTTCAAACAGAAGAAAATTTATGCAAGAAAGGTTCTAAAGTACATGAGAACAAACATCTTTTCCCAGTTATAAATAGCTAAGTGCTTTTTATTGGTTGTGGTGGTGGGTTTTTGGTGAGCAAGAATATACTAACAGGTAATATGAAATGCAAATAAAATGGAAATAGTTTCTTCAGTTGACATAATGCTTCCACGTATTTCTGGTTGACTTTTTTGTATCAGAAAAAACTTTTTCTTGCATGTGTCATTATAGTTTTACTGTAATTTTCAGTGACTGCTTCTTATAGAATAGAGGCATTGCATAGAGGGTGAAGAACATCACTAGTACTGCTTCTGAAGTCTGAAGAGGCATTCTCAGAGAGATGGGTACCCTGGTCTGCTGTCTAAGCACCATCACTTATGGTATATTCATCAGAATCTAAACTCCAAAACTGTAGGTATATTTCTTTTTATATGAATATATATATATATATATTTATGTTTCTGCAAAGAAATTTGTGACTTAAACTAAAATGCAACTGTACTATTAAGAAAATCCAGTTTACAGGCTTGAAAGGAAGTAACATTTTGGCATTTTCTTTTTGGCAGTTCAGATGATCCCTTATTTATTTTGAAGTGAGGCATAGCTAATATCCAGATTTTTGTTCTTTAAAGCAATGAGCAAATTATATTTAAAAAAAAAAAAAGCAAGATGGTCTGCTGAGATTCAAATTCTGCAAGACAAGAATTTCCCAGTTTATTCTTTTTTTCAGAGGAATAGTGGCAATAAAGGGCAAACCCCCTGTTTTGAAATATGGAGAAAGTGTATAAGGACACTGTCTTACGTAATACAGTACCGTACTTAAAATAGGTCTAAAAGTTTTGTCATTTAAAGCACAGGAAACTTGCAGTCCTGTAAATTCCAACACTACAAATTCCAGAGGTGCACTGATTTCCTTACAGCTCCTGTGCACCAATTTTTTTTTTGCATTGACATTTCTGGGGTCGGGCTCTATTTTTGTAAATGCTTTGAACTATTGTTAACCACACTTTTGTTTAGAAATGATTTTCAGTTAAAGGTGGTTCTAAGAAGTGTCCACTGCCCTTTTGGATTCCTTTAGGACATTGAATGAGGAAAATCTCATAGAAGGGGGGGGGGGGGAAAGGAGAGGAGGAAACACCTGATTAGACAATGAAGTCTGTGCTTGCATAGCCTCCTTACAAAACTGTCCTTCCTAACACCAGTAAATCTATTTGTGTAAAAGTTCCTCATACACACAAATTAAAGTGTATGATAATGTTTTCTGCAAATGGTATGGAACAGAGGCCTTATTGGGGGCCACTGACATAGCCACCAGATTTGTTTTTAGGCGCTTAAAATGAACTTTAAGTTGTAGTAATGTGTTGTGAAGACAAGAGCAAATCAAATATTCCAAAATCAAATTAATAGAACGGCGAAAATGGAAAAACGTCTGGTATCTTTTCTCTGATGGTATAATTACATGCACTGTGGAGAAGCCTTGTGTAAAACTGTATGGTGGCAGATCCATAATCATGGCATTTAAAATGGGGAACTCCTTTTTATAAGGGAAACCAGAAGTTCAAATTCTCCCAAATTTTAGAGGTGTCAATAACATTTGTGGAAAAAATTGAGTTTTCCTCCCAAATTGAATGAATCAAACATGCTAGGCCTCAAATATAAATGACCTTGAGTTCTTGAGGATTACGTATTATGCTGCATCCACAATTCTTGCTATAAGAAATACTTGCGATGTTCTCGAGTTTAGAATTGCGATGATATTGGTGAAAAGCATTTACACTCTCCTGTATTCTCCTGCTCTGTCTTTACCGGGCCTGCAAGAGCTCCTTGTAAAATGCAGCTGCTGCCCTTTAACTCATACCTACTTGGAGCAAAGACCTGCGGACTGTCAGGGCCCGGGGTGCCCTGGCGTTGTTGGAAGCTTGTGCCCCCCCTTTTACCTTGCTGATCCTCATCTTGCCTGACCTCCCAGCTTGACCTCAGACACTGCAGACCTAGCAGCCCTGTCCTGCTGCCCACTGGCAAAATGCATGTAGCAGAGAGGGCCAGGGCTGTACTGAATTAACATCTTTGAGTCTCAGGCGACAGGTAGCACTTTCTAGAGTAATTCTCTAATATGATCTGCATTACATGTAGTATTGTCAGAGAAATTTTGAAAGAATCAATAATTGAAGACCTTCATAAAGGAAAAGGGATTAGAAAGCAACGTATGTTTATTACGATGTAGTTTGTGTAAGACTGACCTGGTGTCTTTCCTAAAAAACATTCTGAACAAGGGAAATGTGGTGAATGCAACCATTTTTTTGTAAAATACTTATTGTTAAATGGAAAATTATTAGTCAAAATGGTGGTGATTTGGGGAACTAACCAAAGAATTGTATGGTGAGTAAGGGAAGAACCAGAGGCATTTGTCATAAGATAGTTTTAAATTTTTCCTGCTGAAAACAGTGGCAAAGGTAGGTACCAGACTTAAAATTTCTAGGGTTCTCCTGACCTGTGGTATGATCCTGTCATACTTCTTGTTATGCCTTACATGGCAAATTAATGACATAATCCTGCCACAAGATCAAGGCTAGGTCTAGTGGAATTCATCTCCATCTTTACCAAGCATTGAAGTTGAGTCTTGATCAAGAGCTATTGAGGAAACTCTTGCATTATTTATGTCTGTCTGTATAGAGAATGATTTTCACGATATATTTGTGTATGGGAACCAAAATGACTGATGGAACAGAGCACTCACCTTATAAGGAAGAGACAAGGCTGGAAAAAAGGTAGCTGGGAGATAATAAAGCTGAGAGTTGATATGATCAATGTTCACAAAATCATGAAGGTCATGGGTAAAATGAATACAGAGCTGTTGTTTCCCAAGTCCTGCAATGTTTGAGCTACAGTGTATTGATGAAACTATTAGGAGTTTGGTTTAAAGCATAGAAGAAAGCACTTCTTGGACTTCTGAAATTTATTGCCAAAGGAGGGTGTGGAGACAGATTCAAATTCATGGACAACAAGTCCATACAGAGATACCAGGTGAATAGGCAGGGATGTACTTTCTAATATCCTTCATCTAAGAAGATGCCAGGGAAGCATGGAAGAAGCAGAATACAAAGACTGGGCTTGTGTGATTTCCCCCAGGTAGCATCTGCTTGTGCCAGGATGGAGACAGGATGCTGGTCCAGGTGAGACACCGCTCTGACCCAACAGGGATATCCTTATGTTCCTGTATTTTTAAGCTTCAGTACATTAAAAATTGTGTACCAATATATGAACCCTAGGATTTGGAAGGAGATTTTCATTTCAACTGGATTGATGCTTTGTCTTTTGGTAAGTAAAATAATTAATAGGATAGTCTTTCAAGAGGGATGGTTTCAACCTGGCATGTGCAGCAGAAGTCCACCATTCAGTAATTCTTCAGGAGATTAGATGTGGATCAAGGAAGGAATGATAAGAAATTCTTAGGTAAATTGTGTTAATCTAAATGTGACAGTGTGTTGGCAAACCAACAGATATTCTGTTCCCACAGGCACAATAATCCTACATACAGGCTTGCTGCTTTACTTTTACTGTCACAGAATCACAGAATCGTATAGGTTGGAAAAGACATTTAAAATCATCGAGTCCAACCGTAAACCTAACACTACCAAGACCACCACTACACCATGTCCCTAAGCACCTCATCCAAACGTCTTTCAAATACCTCTACAGATGGTGCCTCAACCACTTCCCTGGGCAGCCTGTTCCAATGCTTGATAACCCTTTCGGTGAAGTAAAATTTCCCAATATCCAATCTAAACCTCCCCTGGTGCAACTTGAGGCCTTTTCCTCTCGTCCTATCACTTGTTACCTGGGAGAAGAGACCAACACCCACCTCTCTACAACCCCCTTTCGGGTAGTTGTAGAGAGCAATAAGGTCTCCCCTCAGCCTCCTTTTCTCCAGGCTGAACAACCCCAGCTCCCTCAGCCGCTCCTCATCAGACTTGTGCTCCAGACCCTTCACCAGCTTCGCTGCCCTTCTCTGGACACGCTCCAGCACCTCAATGTCTCTCTTGTAGTGGGGGGCCCAAAACTGAACACAGTATTCGAGGTGCGGCCTCACCAGTGCCGAGTACAGGGGCACGATCACTGCCCTAGTCCTGCTGGCCACACTATTTCTGATACAAGCCAGGATGCCATTGGCTTTCTTGGCCACCTGGGCACACTGCTGGTTCATATTCAGCCGGCTGTCGACCAACACTCCCAGGTCCTTCTCTGCCAGGCAGCTTTCCAGCCACTCTTCCCCAAGCCTGTAGCGTTGCATGGGGTTGTTGTGACCCAAGTGCAGGACCTTGCACTTGGCCTTGTTAAACCTCATACAATTGACCTCGGCCCATCAATCCAGCCTGTCCAGATCCCTCTGCAGAGCCTTCCTACCCTCAAGCAGATCAACACTCCCACACGACTTGGTGTTGTCTGCAAACTTACTGAGGGTGCACTCGATCCCCTCGTCCAGATTATTGGTAAAGATATTAAACAGAACTGGCCCCAACACAGAGCCCTGGGGAACACCGCTTGTGACCAGCCGCCACCTGGAGTAAACTCCATTCACCACCACTCTTTGGGCCTGGCCATCCAGCCAGTTCTTTACCCAGCGAAGAGTACACCCGTCCAAGCCATGAGCAGCCAGTTTCTCCAGGGGAATGCTGTGGGAAACAAGTGTCAAATGCTTTACTGAAGTCTAGATAGACAACATCCACAGCCTTCCCCTCATCCGTTAGGTGGGTCACCTTGTCGTAGAAGGAGATCAGGTTGGTCAAGCAGGACCTGCCTTTCCTAAACCCATGCTGGCTGGGCTTGATTCCTTGGTTATCCTCTACATGCCGTGTGATAGCACTCAGGATGATCTGCTCCATCAGCTTTCCTGGTACTGAGGTCAGGCTGACAGGCCTGTAGTTCCCTGGATCCTCCTTCCGGCCCTTCTTGTAGATGGGTGTCACGTTTGCTAATCTCCAGTCATCAGGGACCTCCCCAGTTAGCCAGGACTGCTGGTAAATGATGGAAAGGGACTTGGTGAGCACTTCTGCCAGTTCCTTCAGTACTCTCAGGTGGATCTCATCAGGCCCCATAGATTTGTGAGTGTCTAAGTGGTGCAGCAGGTCACTCACCATTTCCCCCTGGATGATGGGGGCTCCATTCTGGTCCCTGTCCCTATCTTCTGACTCGGGGGGCTGGGTACCCAGAGAACAACTGGTCTTACTGTTAAAGACTGAGGCAAAGAAAGTATTAAGTACCTCAGCCTTTTCCTCAAAAGGAATTGGTAACCCCATTTTGTTAATATTCTACAAAATGCATCCTTATAGTTTGACACGTTTTCTTCAAGTTTCTATGGTCTTTTCTTCTCTAACCTTAACCTAAGTTCTATAAAAGTGGGGGCCTGTCCAGTCTTGAAAACCTGTAAGCAAACCTGTTCAGGTGATCATACCCATCTGCCTTTCTTTGCTGCTTTTATTTGCTGTGCTATAGTTTTATCTGTCCCTAAGGCATACTAATTTGCAAGTCCTTTTTATTAGACCAATAAAGAGACTTTGTGATATGGCTTTGGTTTATTATCTGATGCTCTGAAACACTGGGTCAGATAGAACAGTGCTGCATCAACTGGAAATTGAATTGCAGCAGCGGGGTTTTTTTGTGGGTTTTTTTTTTTTTTCTGATTTGAGATTTGTCTGATAAATTGAGCAGTTGCTCTTTGTGAACGTGCCACATGGTAAAGCGTGTCTGTTGCAGATGGGGGGGAAATTCCAGCTTCCTGTGGTTCACTGTATGCCACAGATTTTGGTTTTCTTATTGTTTTCATTTTTTAACAAAAGAAATGGGTCTTTGTCATTAAAAATTATGTTAAGATCAAAAATTAATAATGAAAGAAAAAACTGGTTGAACTACAGTTGCAAATATATTTAAATAGGTAGATTGTTAGACTTCGATTAATGCAAGTTACAGAGATGATCCTCCGTGGTGGGAGTTTAAGACTTTAATGAATTTTATTTATGGAATAAATAAGCAGCCTGAGATTTTATTTCCTTTATCCACCATTTTCCGAAAGGGGGTTAAGACTCCTGTTTATATAGTGGTGTTCAGGTGCACCCACAATATTTTTCAGCTGTGTTTCAAAGCTGTGATAGAAAGATTCCTGATCTTGAATAGGTGATTCTGGGTCAGGGTACAACCTGAAAGAATTGCTGGGACCAGAGGACAATTGACACCTGATAGCACATAGCTGAGTCCAATGAATGTTGAATCCCTTGAGGTTAAGACCTCAGGCTGCAAAAAGCGGCCAGTCCGGCAGAAGTCTTGTATTTTTTTCCTGGCAGAGGAGCTCTGAGAAAATAATGGGAAGTTTTTTAGAAAATATGCTAACAGGAACTAAATCCTGTAATAGAGTAATTAATAAGGTAATAAGGGGCTAAATCCTTGGGGTGCCTGGCCTTCTATAAGAAAAATTGTTCTAACAAAACTTCTAACAAAGAGTTGTAGAAATGGTCAGAAATGTGAGAGAATTCATGAACTGTATCACAGAGCAGAGAAAGGGCATAAAATACTTTCCTGGACACTGGCAAAGGCTACATAAGACATCTATAGGTCTTCTTAGAAACATCCAAGAACTTAAGACTGTGAGAAGAAATGTGTAAGACAAGCAAATCCAAAATAGTGTCTGAAGATCTGTTTTGAGACCACTGGCATTCTTGGACTCTCTTTTGTGACACGGTATGGGGGTATAATTTCTCTATTCTGTAACGTATCTGTTTATAGCATTTTGTAATTTTCTGTAATTATTCTGTAATTTTTCTCATCTGATACATGATCTAGCTAAATAGAGCACTATGAAAAGATGGGTCACTATAAGGGAGGAGTAGTTAACATACGGAGAGCTTGCTGATCTACAGAAAGGCGGTAGCGTGGGCACTGGACAGTAGTGAATCCAGGGGTCTAGAAGCCATCCCTGAGCAGCAAAGAAGACTTGTTTGGTTAAAAAAAAAATGTTGTACTTGTCACTCGGTTCATCAAGGAAAAAAAAAAAAGCAAGTGATTGACAACTGTAGATCCTTATATGTTACACTTATTTCCCATTAAGAAATGATGTTTCAAATAACCTGTTACTTCAGGCTAGAGTGCCTTTTAAAAGCAGATTTCCTGCAGCTGCGTTATGGATGTTGAAAATTGTGTAGTTCTGTGACTGCCAGTCCCATTAGAGGCTCTGTAGAGATCAATAATCGGTATGACAAATTATGTTTTCATGCTGGAAAACAGATGCTTTGTAGGCAATTAAAAATAAAAAAAGCTTTTTAGAAATTGGGGAAGATTTATAACAAAACCCATATTTTTTCACATTTTAATTAAATAATTCATTTAACTCTGTTAAGATCTAAGTTGTAAACTCTTATCTGTGCTCTTTAGTCAATATTCTTGTTTTGTTCTTTCTACCTTTCATGTTATTGGATTGAAGCACTTTTCCGAACAGTGTCCTGCCAGCAAGGCTTTGTATCAAACTTCCATTTCTGTAATAAGGTAATTGTTACGTGGGAGGGATTTGTGACTGAAGGAAATAAATTTCAGGAGTTAGTGGACTTCCTTTGTGTTATGTTCTGCTCTGAATAAAATAACACTTACCAGTATGAAGGGATTAGGTATGGTTCCAGAGGGTAGTGTTTTGGCCATTGATTCCAGGAGTTAGCTTGGGATTCCAGTTCTTGCTGCAATGTCTCTTTTGCATTTTATTAAATTGTGATGTAATACAAACTGCTCACAGGCACTGGAACAAGCGGGATAGCTGGGCCTGTGCTCTCTCATGTGAGTGGTTTGCTTAGTCCTGGTTAGCCCTTACACTAGAGTCCAGTAAAAATGTTTAGTGATTACATGTATGTCAGAGCTATTTCCGAGAGGATTAGAAGCACCTCTGTGGTTTGAGGGGCAAAGTGTGGGCCTGAATCTCCCACAGAGTTGCCCAAAGGAGGGCATAGGACCTCCTTCCTTGAGACACTCAAAATTTAACGGGACAAGGCCCTAAGCAAGCTCACTTATCCTTGAAGTTAGCCCTGCTCTGAGGAGGAGGTTGGGTTAAGCAAAAGTATAAATTATGCTATGATATTATAATTCCATAACAATTTCATAAATCTCATAAACATCTATGAGCTTTCTGTCTGCTGCTTTTTGGGAATCCCCTCCATAGGAACTAAAAGCCTTCCCGCCTTCATGTTTGTAGACTAGTAATCCAAGTCTGGATTCTATTCTGCTATTCCTGGGACCAAGTACCAAAGTTCTTTTGTGTATCCCAAGTGCTTGAACATGTGACTTTTAGACAAGAAAACAATACTTACGTCCTTTCCCACTATTTCAAGGAATGGCTTGTATCATTAAAAGGAAATCCTGTAGCACATGGGTCTTATTTTCAACATTAAACAGATTTATGAAAAAAAGAAGAGTTAGGACACCCAGAAAAAATAAAGCCCTGAGGCAAAATAATCCATTATGAAATCCTTCAGTAAAAGTATTCTTTTGAAGTTAATTTTTATGGAAATGTTGGTTAAAGTTCCATGTTCTTCCGTAGAGGCAGGATATGATTTTATGTTAGTTACTAACCAGATCATTAATATTCAGTGCCAAAGTCATTATTTTTGCAGAAAGTAATGTAATTACATGCTGTCCAGAGAGGAAAAGTGAGTATGTAGTGCACATGCTGAGAAATGCGCATGTTTATCAAGATGTCAGGTGTTCCTTGGCGCTGAGAATCCGTCATCCTGAGAATGTTCTATTCTAGTGCATTTTAATGAGCACTGCTGAAGCTGTGAATGGTCTGTCAGCACTTTTATTAGGCATCTTATTATTAGGGAGTTTATAGCTTGGCTGTAAAACCTTGCTGTAGGCTAAAACTAGTTAAATAATACTTTCAGAGCAATGTTTTGTGCCAAATTTAATTCAGATAGCTTTAGGCATTTTTCCATGTTTGTATCAGAAGGCAATATTCAAGTTCTGATTGAAATCTTTTGAAGTAGGGCAAGGCAAAATACAAATGGCCTAGACCTGCAGCTTTACTCATAGTAGACAGTAAGACAGTCTAGTACTGTAGGGTATACGTTTCATGTAATAACGATATACAGTGGCTGTAGCGGTGGGACTAAGTGCTTCAGGGTGGAAGATAAAGTCCTTATTGAAACAGAATCCTGTTTTGTCTGAGTAGGGTCTTCAGAACTGGAGCTACCCTGAGGCTGGCTGTGAAAACCGTAAATGACTAACTCTGACAGAAATAAATGGCATTATTTAAAACGAAAACTATTAATTTAAAATGCTGCTGAAAAGTCGTGTTACTTTTTCTGTGTTGTACCCAGTGAATGGCTCAGCAGAGCAGTGAACTTGCAGAGCGCTCTGTTTTCCCTTTGTTCATGGAACAAATGCTTTCATTTTGTACATCGGCATTCACAGTTTGCTACAGCTGTTCTACTAAGTCAAAGCATATACTTTTCAAGAGGAGGTGACAAAAAGTAGTACATCATTTTATTGTCACTTCAAGACCTTGGACATGGAAGTGTATTGCTCTCTAACTTTACAAAGATTGTTGACAGGGAAGTTGCATAAACCTGTAGCTAAAGAATCTAAGCTTAAAAAAAAAAAAGATAAGGTCAATAAGTTCTGTGAAAACCTACTGAGTGCCTGTTTTATTTCAGTACAACATGAAGGGGGCAGATTGCCACATGCAGTATGTGTTACTTCAGTAATTCTCACAAAGTCTTTCATCAGCTGCCAGTCACAGGCAAGTTCCTGAGGGTGAAAAATTTTCCCATGTTCTTGTCAGTAGTGCTATGTCTGGAGAAACTTTTCTGAACTGATCGGCAATGCCTACCTGAACAAGTGTGCTGAGCAAATGTCTGTTTGAATAAAAAAGCTTTGTCACGTAGCACTGTCACTCTGACCACAAGTCCCAGACTGTGTAGTCTGTTGGATGTTAATGGACACAGTTGTGTAGTCAGTTGAAGCTAAATGTGGACAGATTTTATGAACTCAGTGTTTTTTGGTTTTGTAAGATTTTGTCCCTTAATGCATGGAATTCAAGGAAGAATGTCAGAGCCAAAGGAGTTCCTCCTTTGTACCTCTCTTTCATTTGCCTTTCTTCTTCATTGCTTCAGCTGTGTACCAGCTAAGGCAGCTGATATGTACCAATTCTAATGCAAACCAGATACATGAGTCACCTTGCAAATAGTTTCAGGCAGCTTCTGTGGGAACCCAGCTTCTGTGGAACAGAAGTTATATGAAAATCCAACTAACCCAATTTTCTACCAAAAGCTAATTTGTAAGTTTTTACAGGTTAGATAATTGTTTTTAAATTAGCAGTGAATAAATACTTAAGGTGGAACCCAAGCGCCTCTGAACTCAGTCAAGAGTTTAATTCTGAAAATGTGGATGTTATTAACTGCATCAAGCTATTAATTTTTTATTAAGTATTACAACTGTGCTAAATGTTGGACAATGTAAGAGTGTCTTCAGTTCTTCCACTCCATTACAGTGGAGAGTCCTCTTTGTGGTCGTTTTCAGTTTGAGCCACAAGTTATTACTGTTGTTGAGTTTTCAGTAGACTTGTGGGAAAAGTGGAATAGATAAAGGGTTTTGAAAGATTATTTAATCCTCTTTCTTCTCTGCAAAAATTAGAAAGATGATGCCCAAATCTTGAGAAACCCCTTTAAATAAAACAATTGTCACTTACATTTTAAAATATACCTTTCTCCCTGTCCTGCTAAAGAACTTGTTTATCGAACATCCAAGGCAGCTGCACTTGCCTTCAAGTGTGTGCTTCAAGGTACTCATGCACTGAAAATCTAATGTGTGGTAGCCAAATTGCATGGATTGCAGGACTTTCATCTAAAAGATGAAGAGTTTTTACACTATATTAATATGTGGAAACAGGGATTTTTTTTACCCTGCATATTTTTTTTTTTTTCTGTACTTTTTTCATGTAGGGTTATTTCTAGAGAAGAGACAGTTCTAAAATTTGGTTTGTGGGCTGTCTTTGCAGAAGTGCCATGCATAAAGTGAGCTGCTGCTTTTTTCTGTACATATTTATGGTTTCACTTAAATATCTAACAAAGCAAATATGAAGATAGCAGAGACAAAGATAGACTCACTCCACAAACTTCAGGTACGGACAACTAGAGATAAAAGGTACTTGCATCTCAGGATGTAACTTAGTCTACAGCATTAACCAAGGCTTTTATAAAGTTCAAACCCTGACTCAACACTGGGTTTCTCAACAACTGCTGAAGCTCTAAGATGTTTTGGCCTGGGCTTTTTACTGAAAGTGATCTCTGTAGTGTTTATAAGTAGACAAGATTTTGCCTGAGCTGTTGAGCTAAGTGATGCTGATCTAATAAGTGTGTCTTTCTAAACTAGAGCACTGGGTACTTCTAATCCTTCTAAGAAACCCACACACGTGGCAGTGTGTGCTGCAGCTTTGTGGAAGCTCACTGTCTCCCCAGCTACTGATTAAACAGAGCATATAAAGTCCAGGTTTCTCTCAGAAGAGCCACTAATTTATCTCTTTCCTCTACCTGGAAAACAGTTTTTCAAACTTGAGGAAATACTGTTAGTTTTTATTAACGCTTTTCTGCCTTTGAAGGAAACTGGTCAATGGTTTTGAAAGTGTAGGGGCCGGAAGAGGGAGGCTGGCATACAGGGTGGTCACATTATCTTTGCTTCCTTAGACAATCAGGCTAAAAATGGGCAGGGAGATCTATACTAATGCTGAGTTTGATTATATGTTTCAAAGCCCAACTTTATGTGGTAGTGCTTTGATGAATTTTTAAACAGTCTCACAGAAATTCAGGAAAAGCATTTGTACTTCAATTACTTCAAAAAAGCAGTTCTTAATTAGTTCCTGGTACTTTTTCTTCAATTAATTGTTCTTACTGGTTCTACTGTAAATCCAAATGCTAACTTTTCATAATTACACACTTCCTTGTTTCAGACATGATGACCAAATATAAGAAAATTAAAGTAGATGCTTAAAGAATATGTATATTCATAGAATATGTATATATCCAGTTAAATGCTTTAGTCTTGATGTCAAAGTCACTGAGATAAAATAAACTTTGCTGTTGTTTTAAATAAATTATTGAGGCATAGGCTGAATACCTTATTTACATCATTGCAGATCCTTACCATGTCTGTCTCACTTTTATGAATGTGCAGAAACAAATTCGGTGCCTGAGAGAAATTCTTCAGGTGGGGTGATGTGAGGAGGAAGGTAAAAATGACATTCTGTTCGATGCATACCCCAGTGGCTGCTAAGGACAGATAGTCAAATGAAATCTGAAAGAAAATTGATGAGAATACTAAAACAAAAAAAGGTGCCAAAGAGAGGTTTTATGTAAGTGCTGGTTAGACTCCGAGAAAGGGGAAAGAAGAGACAGTGGTTGATGAGCAAAACACAAGTTTTCCTACTTTCAGATTATGACAGTACTGCTAGTATCTATGATGCCTGTTTGAGAGGGTATAGGATTCATTTGTAGTTCTAAAGTTGTATTATTCTTTGTTAGCTTATGTTTAACCTTTAATACCTGTAGTTATACAGGTATACACTTTGCTAGTAGTCTGAAATATGTCTGTGCTGCCAAAGTATTATTAAATAAACCCTGTAAACAGTGATGATTAGACTATTCCTCTTTTTATAGTTCAAAGGCAGAAAGAACCATTAGGTTTATCCAATGTGACATTTGACATATCACAGCCCATTACATTTCATCCAGATGTCCCATCTTACAGATGCAGATTTCAGTAAACAAGTAAATTAAGCCAATTAATCTGGGAGATTTTACTTTGTACAACACACTGAATAGCAGGGATCAAAATGCGTTTACTGTCATGTATCTGCAGCAGCCAAAAAATAGAGTGAGAAATGCCTAGGTGATATCAGTTGCCTTTTGAAGTATATTTCTACTACATTCCAGTTTCCCCTTAATCTAGGCTCTTTATTGAAGAGGATGCCTGACAGCTGGAACTGTTAGGTTTTCGTTATGAATAAGGATGTCTTGAAACAATGGACATCTCCAAAGGGGTGAATAGTGATCATTCTTTGACTCTTTTTACTGGTCTTATGGCTTGGAGTCTGTGCTTGTCCCTTCAATTTTTTAATCAAGAATTTTTGAATTTATTTTAACTAGTTCTATACCACTTTCTTGTAACTCCCTTCTTCCTTAGGTCTTTAACATAATTGCAGCTGGCATTTTCTCCTTGGTCTCGGCTTTTACTTGTGTTTACTTTGAGTAAGATGGTGTTATAGTACTTAGCTGCACTCTCTTTGTCTCAAATTCCTTTAATTCTTCCAATTTCCCTGACAACTTTCAAAGAAATATCCTGTGATAAAGGGTTTTCTGAGCTTAGCTATGAGGTGTTGCTCTTAGAGGAAAAAAGCAAACTCTCCAAAAAGAGAAAATAAGAATTCTAAAGATGAATGCAAAATACATCTTAAACTTTTCCTAAATGGTTAAAGGGACTATCTGTTGTAGTGGCTATGCCATGAACAATGCAGTACTGTGAAGGAAGAGTGCAGTACGTGACCATCCACTGCAATCATAAGGCAGAAGATCATCAGGAGAAAAGATAGATGGCCTCAAGCTGCAGGTTTACATTCAAATCTACATTTGATTGAGGTTTGGTAACAATAAGAAGGCCCTTGGTTCAATCTTGTTTTTAAGACTTAAAATTTCATAAGTTTTTCTTCTTAATGGTTAAATAGAAATTACAACATGCTGATATTTGTTGTTCCTGAGTGGAAGGATTATCTTTGTTTCAACAGAGGCAAGCATGCTGAGAGAAAACAGTAAATGTCAAATAACTGGATTTATGAGAGAGTTAACATGTCCATTTCTGCTGCTTTGTGAATGCCCGTAGCTTGAGACGGTCTAATTCACTAGTTACACCAACCTCGCATCTCCCTGAGCTACTCTTTGTTTTAGGGAGAAAGGGGAATGGTGTGATAATACAGTCCATCTCTGTGGCATCATATGCTTCATAGTTCAGGAACTATCTATGTGATATGAACAGTTGTAACCTTAGTAAATAGCAGGTATTGAGCTATTTCATTGCACAATAACAGACAATTATTTATTTTGACCATCGTTTTTCTACTGGTTCACTAGTAGGATGTTCTCAGTTTTGTGCATACCGGATGAAATTTGGGAATGTAAAAGTCTCTTAAAATACCTTAGGTTCATGACTTTAAATATTTTTAATTTTTAAAGACTTTAAGATACTTTTAACAACTGACAGATAGCTTTACAATTTACAGGAAGAAAATGTCATACTATGAGGAAACATTAAGGTGTTTATTTTTTATGTTAAAAGTGAGTCCAATTATCATTCTTTTGAATTACAGCAAGTACTTTACAGAAAACTAATTTGTGAAAATAGAGAAAAATATGCATGTCAACGGATGTATTTCAAATATCAGTATAGCAAGTAGATGTGTATACCATCACTGTATCTATTCTCTTTAGCGGTATGTTTTTATGTCCCCATTCTGTCAGTCTGCAGTTTTAAACAAACAGTTCCAAATGTCACTGATATTTTTCCTTAAAAGACAGAATCTGTAACCCTTCAGAGATGATATTAATAGCTGCAGCAGTTTGCTATACACAGTATTTCAGCATTTTCCTTATACACACATTTTAGGAGCACTAAATCTGTTAATCCTTAACCTTTCTTTTCTTACTAAAAGACATTGTTAAATTAAATGATGCATTATTAATAAGCATTGTTTAAAATGGAATCTAGCAAAGATAATGCTATATATAATCTATTACAAAGAATAAACTACTCTCTAATTTCTCTGACTACCTGTTCTGGTACTATAGTGCTTCCCTGTTTATTGTTCACATGATTGATTATTTTCGCTTGGTTTTTGACTATCTGTTTGCTTAGTCCTTTGCCTATGTATGCACATGCAAATATGCATCCTGCACTGTTGCAGTCAAAAGGCAGTATAAGGGTCTTAGTTTTATTTCCCATTACTATCGTAAATATGTGCCTAGCTAGGTTTCTTAGTTTTCCCCTGGGTTGGGGTAAAAAGAAGAGAGGTCTTGAATGAGGTAAAAGTGGGCTATGGCAAAGGGAGCTGCTGCTTCTTTTGCTTCTTTATTGAAGCATCAACTCATGAAGTATGCAAGATTGTGTATCAATACCTTCCAAGACCAGCATTATGCCTGGGGACACATTTAACCCGAGGCACATCCATTATGTCTCATGGCAGTTAACATATCCATTTCTTCCCTCTGATTTCAGTAGAGAGGGACTTCAATAAATGCGTAGAGCAAATTCTTCTGTCTGCACGTGCAGGTTCTCTGATTCTTACTGATTTTATTAACGTTCCTGAGTGGAGGAGTTGGCTATAATCGCTAGATGAGATCCTTAGCTGTATTTTTAAGTTAAACTGTCCCAGTTTCTGAGGTGAAAAACTTCAACTGTAAGCTAAATGCAGTTGAAAGCAGCAAAGGCCAAACAAAAGAGCTCACCATTTATTTTTACAAATATAACTATTTTTATTTCATAAAGAAATCCAGTAGGTATCTTTAGTTTTCAACACATATATTAAAGCATATTAAGAAAGGTTATCATATCCAAAGATACTTTTCCAATCTCCTGTAGTTTGTGGGGATTATTCTGAGGAAGGAACACTGTGTAAACTTTCCCTGTTCTTGTAGTATCGCCTGGGTCTTTTTTAGCCACTGATGGAGCTTTGTGGTGCCAAGCCGGAGGGATCTTTGTCCACTTTATGCTTTATGTTATCGTGTAGAAGTTTGGACACAAGTGCTTTATCATCATATCAGTACTTTAATATGACAGTCATTAGAGAATTTCATATGTGTAAATCTAAGATGTTATGAATTTTGCATCTACTTTCTTCTTTTTATGTTATTGAAACATTGGCATGCATGATTATTTTTTAGCTTAGTTTCTTTCAAAAGAGGAATACTGTCTCTCTAGTGAGATTGTAACTGAAGGGGAACTACTTGAAACAACAGCAACTTATGCAGCCTCACGGGAATTTATATTTGGCCTTAACCAATAGTTTTAGTCATCTTGTAAAATGATTGGTTTCGTATGACAGTAGCGTATCCAGTAAGGTAGTAAGTATCATCTGCTGATATATTTGGTGTACGAGTTTATACATTGACTACTGTGTATTTTGTAGACTGATCTGGGCAATAAAGAAGTTGCTCAACACTGCAAATGTCTTCTGGGTTACACAGCTCTCAAGAGCTACCAGTTTTGAACCTGAGATGGGCAAGTGTTCTCAGTTTTGAAAAGTCTGCTTGCCTGGACATTAACCTACATGTTCAGTTCTGATTTTCCAGAATATATACTATGGCTTGCATCTTTTGGACTCAGCCAATGACCATTGCACATAAACAGGAGGTCCAAGACGTTGTAAAATAAAGTGAGTTTATCTTGTAGATGAAACACTGTGATACCTTTGTGGAGATACAGAGGAAAAGCACTTAAAAAAAAATCTTACAAAGAAAAAAGAAAAAAAAAAAACATTAAAACATTGTTTGTAAGGCTTTTGTTCTTTTTTTGAAAGAACACAACATATACTTGGACAGCTTTCAGATAGCTGTCCGTGTGTAGATCCTTTGAAAAGGTACCAAAGAAAATGTTACATAGCTAAAATATGATAAAAAGAATTTTCTTTTTAATATTTAAATGTTCAGTGGAAATCTAAGATGTATTGCTATACTCCTTGACTCTTTCCTCTAATATATAGTTCTAAATCCACATTATACAGATTATCTTTCAGAAACATTTATAAATACATCAGTGCTTAGCAGTAAAATTGATGATGCGGTGATTCAGCCTTATCTTTAGAGCTGTGGCTGGAGGTAATTGATAATATGACTGCGTGGGTACAGCGGTGGGCTAGCAATGCCAGCATTTAAAGTAGAAGATGTAGAGCTGCAGGGAGTCTGTCACTCCTCTGTTAGCCCTCACGTGCAGCACCCCGCTGCTGGTGCTTCGGGGAAGGGAAGAGTGGGTATGTGCCTTGTCTGCCGTGCTCCTGTCTGAAAAACTGGAGTAGGTTTGCTGGTGAGAACAGCATGGTTGGCTCAATACTGGGGGATCTTTGAAGGCACTCTGAATCATTTGCTATATTCTGGGCACTGGCTTAGTTCATCATCTAGTGATGAGTCTGATTTGAAGGCATTACATTTCAAAATAGGTTATTAATAGCTCAATTTTGGGGGGAAGCTGTTAGGAATCTGTCTCTATACTAATGTTTATATTTTAAATTATTAACTTACTGGTGTTCAGGATGATACATTTCTGCCTCCTGATTTCTAAAGAAGTCTTTTCACATGCTTGTGTAATGCCTAGCAATAGTAGCGGATATTATCCATAAGTAAACATAGGAGAGCAGACTGCTGCGTTTGTACTAGGCTCTAGTTTGGAAATTTTTCTTCTCACCGTCACCTCATGGACTCTGGAGCTGGACAGAAATTTTCTGTTTTGACTGGAAGATGTTGATTCATTTCAAACAAACAAACAAAAAGTTTGGCACAACTGCAGCCATTCATTCTTGTAAGGCAGAATTTTAGATCAAAATAAGGGAAGGTATCATTCTAAGCATGAATTTAAGCTCTTAAGCCTCAGTTTCCTGAGTACCCTAAATAAAATTATCTCAGCTTTGAGAACGTGGGTGGTCATTCCCTTAACAGCCTTTGGCCAAATCCCTTAAAAGTATCAACTTGGCTTTAATGTAACATCTCAGATGTTTGCATAAGGCAGGAAAACTATTTCCCTTTCCATCTCATCCTGAGTGTTTCTGTATTATATCTAGCAGCATTTTGCTCTTGATGTCCAGCTGTGTGAATTTGTTGTTTGAGAAAGGAAACTTTGTATTCAATAATTTGACATTGAGCTTTTTTAAAGTAAATGACATGATCATGGTAGCTCTAAACTCTTCTATCTCTGTCAATCAATTCCTTTAATTAAATGACAAATTGTTTTCTTTTGTACTAAGCCATGCTTACTACTTCCGTCTTGTACTTTGGTATTTTCTTTTGGAATTTCTTGGTGCAATGATTAAAGATCTGTTTTTTCTTTTTGCCTTCTTTGAGTTTTATTCCTGTACTGATTTTTGATCAGGAGTATGCTTTTGAATTTCCCAGTTGTCCCCATTCTACTGAGCTTTGGTTCATAATATGAAGCAGCCTCAGAGCTCTTGACCTGGATTACTTTTGGATGAAACTGACTGGGAAATACATTCTAGGAACAAGACTAATGCACTCCAACCAGTCACTGGGTGTTCAGCCCCCCAGGACCAGACCCCAGCTTGTCCAAAGGAAAAGTCTCAAAATGTGTGTAAAGTGGACATCAGGTCCTCAAGCACTAATTATTTTGCTCTACAGTTCTGCTCCAGTTTTATTTTACTACTTGCCACTTACGGTATAGCTGTAGACAGACATTGGGTATGTTGTATCCTCTTATGGATGCAACTTTCTGGAAGCTAATCTGTCCTTTAATGACCTTTTTTCCCTTTTCAGTAGCTGTGCTGTGCAGGCAACAGGTCATTTACAGTACAATCTGTCAATTATTAATACTTCGCTAGAATAATAGTGGATTTTATATGCATTTTTCTGTGCATGGTATAAAATACATAAGCAATTAAAAGAAATCTTGAGGGGCAATGCCATTTAAAATTCCATAAAACAGTCTAGGAAACCACAGCTTCCAGCACTGATTTTTCACTTTGAGATGATGCTGAGACATCAGGTTCCTGAGAATGTCCTCCACTTCATTAATTGTCTTGATACTTTCAGTAAATTGTTTGTCTCTTCTAAATTCTGATGTGGCTTTATATTATTTAATTCTTAAAATTCTTTATCCCTGATTCTTCCCCTCGGGGAAATTTATTGTAAGCATACTCTAAAGAATAATGAGTGCCACACACCCAAGCATGATCCAAAGCCCACCGAAGCCAGAGTGGGAATTTACTTTCAATTTTAAGGAGTATTGGACCATATTGCATTTATTTATCACATTTTAAATTTATGGTTCACAGTTATTGCTTATGTTACAATCCTCAGGTATCCATGCTTATCACCCAGCAGCCTATGACAAATTACATTGCAGTTATTCCATAGAAATATGTTTTACAGTGAGGTGGCTCAGAATTCCCATTTTCAGTTTAAAAACACTGGACTATTTTGTGAAAATGATTTTGCTTTAAACATTTTATTACAAAACACACTGTAATCGTTAACAGAGCCTGATGGAAAAAGTGATAGTGTAGCATGAGTCTTTGTTTTTAAAGGTGGTTTAAAAGGTATTTAGAATGTGAATTTGGGCTGTCTTGATGGTTATAATTATTTATCTCAATTTGTTTGAGTTTAAACCTTCAGTTGATATTACAGACTCACTTTCTGAGGTTCAATACCTGCAGATATGGAGAGATGGCCTCCCATCACATCTGTGTTGATAAGATTGGCAAAAAGTGACAAAAATATTACATTTCTCTTTCTGATAGGAAATAAAGCACAAAGCTTACATTCTTATCAAAAGTTACACAGAAAGCCTTGTGGTAACAGTACTTTACGTTATTGAACCTGTGTGTTCAGTAGAGACCCATGGAAAGATGATATTTTTATGGGTGCCTAAATCTGTTTGGTGATGGTTATTCCGCAGTTCTGGAGATCTTGATACATTACTCACTGCTTATGCAGATTTCCCATGAGATGTGTTTCTGTTCCTGAAATATAAATTCTGTGAAGTGTATTGCATATGGAATGAAGTAAAACTTTGAAATAATCCTAACCAGTTAGTATTTTTTTAAACAGATAAATAACCTATGTTATGCCTATGAAGTGTTCCTTAGCATCCTGTAGTGTACCATCCAAACACTGAAAAGCCAAAGCATACGCTATGAGTTCAACTATCCATTAATGCATCCAAGGAGTGAAATTCTTTCTCAATTGAAAATTGTAAGAAAATCTATTGACACCAGTGAAGAAAGTATTTCCTATGATTCCTCCTCAAAATTCTATGATTTTGAGATTTAATGTTCAGTTTAGGAATGATTTATCCTAGTCATTTAAGTCCAGCCATCAGCATTAAACATATTTAAGCCTGGTTCTCAGCGTACCTACTCTGTCTTTCTTGCCAGCATTGAATAACAGCATAAGACTTCATTCTAAACAAACAACTGCTGTCTGCCTTCCTTATTGCTAAAACAAACATATTACTGAATTGTTATTTCCCTGCTTTCAGGTAAAAATGTCTATAGCCTTTTTCTAAACCATCTTCCTATAAGTTTCTATAAATTTACTGTAGTAAGGAGGTATTACATGTACATAGTAGTTTTAAAAACAGGTTTTCTACTTCTACAGTATTTGTAGTTTGGCCTATAACAATAATGCATGATGCAAGGAAAATGGAAGAGTAACAAGATAAAATGAAGTAGTTAAATTGTAAACAAATAATTCTGATGGGTCTATTCCTTGGTTTTAGTTTTTCATATTTCTTTAATGGAAGCATAGTATTTATAACAATAAATACAAAAAAGGAAATTCTTAATACATTAAAGCACAAAGGCTTTGTTAGTGGAAAGAAGTAATTTCAAAAGTAATGGAATCAGACTACTTGCAAATAATCCAAGATGTCATCAGTCATAAAGTTCTGCCCACACACACGCTTACAAATGTTGTGTTCTCAGGTTAATGAGCTACACGGCAATGAGTCTTTGATATTTGCAGTGCTGCTTCTTAAGCCTTCGTTATGTTTATGGCTGTTTCAGATTAAACCCTACTATAAAAATATATAATAAATTAGCTAGGTTTCAGTTAAGTTTTTATTTTATTTTATATATGAAACTGTCGAATCTTGAAGGTTTAATAGGTGAGCAAAAAAGGCAATATAACTAAAGTGTGAGTGACCTTTGTTTTCAGGTCAGCCACTATTTCCTTCTGTCTTTGAGTTCCGTGGAGCTAACAGAAATGAGAAACAACCTCAGACTATATTAGCTCTTCAGGCTTCATAATTCACTCCTAATCCTCCTCTTTGGCCACTCCAGGTAACTGCCACCTTCTGCCATTTTACTTTCAGACATGGTTCTAGAATGTCTATAAGAAGCTGCTTAGCTTTTCTGGTTTTTAGGATTTAGTTTTTTGGGAAGACTTTAGGATTTAGCTGGGACGCTTTCTAAGTTGAATGCACGCACTTGAAAACATATGATATTTGCTTACTGCCATGCAAATGTCATGGATGACACTGACAGAAGTTAGTTTATTTATTAGTATATCAAAAACACTGACCTTTAAACACACAAAATACTGTCCTAGTTATTTTAACTAAGTAGCCAATTTTCAAATTTAAAAAGCCCTATCCAGGTTGGTGTCTGCTTTCACTTTCATTGATTTTTTGGTACTTGTTCAGAATCACTTGTAAACTAATGCCTTTGTTTCTCAAACATTTGTTTTTATCAAAGGTTCATCTGCATCCAAGAAGACTCTTTCCTGGATCTATTTCATGTCCATTTTTGTAAGCATTCCTCTCAAGATCTCATGAAATCTCCTTTGATATTTTCTTATGCATTTGCAGGTGTCTGCTTTACAACTAATTCCCTCAAGCTTTCCTATTAAAAAAAAAAATCATGTGGGTGAGTATATGAAGTACATAGGTGATACATCAAATCAAACCCCCTCAATTACTTTTATTCTGAGATACAAAGAAATAATTATGCTGAAAGGTACTTTTTTGAGGGGAAAGAAGGAGGGTCATGTTCTCCCTGTACATGACTGAAAAAGCTAGAAGGTTAAGTGGACTTGCTCAAGGAGAATAAATCCCTGTCCATGGGATAGGTGCTGACTTTTCAACAAGATTTCAGAAGCATTTTTTTGAAAATATGAAACCCTTCTGTTCTCCTTCCTGAAACATTATTTTCATGTGACATGTTTTCACTTTAGTGTATAGGAAATTATGTACCAAAAGAGACGAAATGGCTTTTTGCTTACTATGCAGTGTATTCAGGAGGCCTGAAGTGTCAGGAAAGCTTTAGAGCTCACTTTTGTCATTATTTTTCTTTTATACTAGGGGTAAAGTTCAAGGAGTGTAGCAGCCTGACAGCTAAGGCAGTAGTACCCAAACTAGTAAAGAGATGAGCATTTGGAAAGGAGAGTAATTTTACTGTTTGAAATCCTTGAACTCACTACCTAATTGGTTTCAACACATACCGTTTCTCAGAGGGATTATATTTGCTCAAGATCTAGTATCCCCTTTCTTCATTTAGTATGTAACAATGCACATTTGATAACTTCCAATAAGACGTGGAACCAAAGCAAAGAAACTATAAAAATCATATGTAAAGACATTGCCTATACAATGGTACATGGGAAACACAATCCATACTTTTCCACTCTTTTGTTGTTGGCTAATATGTTTTATTTGGACTGAGCTCACACAGGAATCTTCTGAGAAGTGTGTGGTTTAGATGTTGATTTCTAGTGGCTTTCTAATGTTTTTATGCAGCTGAAAGTGAATTAGCATAGCAACTAAAAGGAAATCGCCTCTATTTTCCAGTCTTTTCTCAAATCTTTGTTTGTAATGATTGCTGTAGAGTTCAAGAATACATAGTCAGAACTTTTATTAATCAGTGGTCTTTAAAGGACTTATAGAGATCAATTATGCAGAAGTAAAGTGCAAAAACAATGCAGTGCCCTAATGAATTTTCCTGACTCTTTGATATTTGACTGTTATGAATAATCTAATTAAACCTTCTATATTGGCTCTTTGTGTTGCATTAAAAGAACTCATATGTTTGGTTTTCTGGTTTGGTTTTTTGTTTGTTTGTTTCTCAAATTGAAATTAAAACTATACAGACACATGGCACTGTTTATAGCAAGTTACATCCTGTGATATATAGAAGTTGTGGAATAAACAATTAAATCTTAGCAAAAAGTTCTGCAGGATTACAACTGAGTAAGGTAGATACAGAAAATTTAGAAATGTAGAGATACAGATTTGCTAATGTAAGGAACCCTCCAATTGCTATTCCTAGCAGCTTCTCTGGAAATGAGATCTAGCTTTATTTGTTTTTTCAAAGGGACTTCTGTCAAAATTTCAATTTTATGTAGAAAATTTGTGCTTTTTCTTGTGCTTTTTGGGGGAAAAAATTCTTACCGCAAAAGCTTCATTTATTCGAAAATATTATTTACCATCAAAGCCTTTTTTTGCTGGATACTAAAATGTAGCATGGAAAGCACATGTGCATTTTCAAGGGAGTAATTAATCATACAAATGATATCAGAACCTGTCTCACTTTTGTCTCTTACTTCCTCCCTTGAAATAGCTGTCTGCTCCCTAACCTCCATCTCGGTTGACTGAAAAACTGTCCTGTTTAACATTGTCATCAATGAGCTCTCTCTCACTAGACATTATCCACATGTCTTTCTTTTTAAACATTTTTCTTTCTTTATTCTTGTGTGTTTCTTTTGTCTTTTCCTTGGTGATTGCTTTTATGAATAAGTGACTTTGCTTTTTTACATTTCTTCTTGGAGACTGTTAGAAATTGTTGTCTGTCATCAGACGACATCAGACTTTAATTATTTAAAAACCACAAAATGCTTTTGGTGTAATTATTGTGAAATATTAATTAAAAGTAAATCTATAGGTTGCCCATATTACCGCTCTGTAATGAATTAAGAAGTTGCTCGTTCCTTATGTGAGGAACGGCCAGACAAAGTCAGTATATTACCCTCTTCAAAGGTAAATGATTGAAAATAATAATTATTCAGCTCTGCTAAAATCCGCCAAAAAATTTGGGGAAGCTGTGTAGCAGGTTAATCTGTGTCAAGGGATGACAACTGAAAGACATAATCTTACAGGAGGTCTTGCACTTCTTCTGTTTGAAATTTATAGATTCTATGGAGGTATTTTGGAGGTTGGAATGAGGGAAGAAGCAGGCATAAAAATAAAACATTTTTAGCAGTTCCCAGTATATTGCTCTAGTCACTATTTGCTTTATTTATGAGCCTATCAGACCCAAATGCATACTCACTCTTACCTTGTGACAAACTGGCAAGTAGGATATAAAAATGAAAGATTTTTTCCCTTAGCTGGTGGCTAAGGAATCATTGATCTTCCCTAAACTAACATTAATCTTAGACAGGCAGCGAGAGGCTTGTAGGTCTTTCATGGAGGTTGAAGGCGGTAAATTGGAAAACAAAAAAAGATCCTTTTGTCCATATTCCTTATTGTTGGGAATACTTTATAACACTGTGGTTGCCAGTTGATTATAACTTTTATTTCATTAAAGTTTCATGCTTGGAGCGTAACTATGCACTCTTTAAAATAATTAGCTTAGGCAGAAGTCTACAACATAATTGATTAGAAAACAAGACTTCTTTTGCTGCCTGTATCATTAATAGAAACACTCTGGTGATGAACTTTTAGAACATCCTCTGAAATATTCACTACAACAATCTCTACTGAGAAATTCCAAAGTAGTGACAGACAGTATCTTATTTTCTTAGCAGATCAGGTAACTTAAAAGAGCACAAAATTGCATGGAGGCAATTATTTTTTAGCTTTCTGAAATCAAAGTAGCAGGGCTTGGGAGCATGATATGCAGATATTTTGGGGAGTAGGTTGGATGTTTTGATTGCCATGTCATCTAAATTCCTCCTTCTGCATTTCCCAATCCTTAGTTCTGCATGAAAATTTTATATAACCTGTGATGGCTGCTTTGCTGTTGTGAAGAAGGACCTGGATTGGTAAAACTGGATTTGGATTGCAGTTAGGACACGGTCTTTGTACCTGAGCCCTTTGTCTAAAAGAGATATTCAGAAGATGCTAATGTTTTAAAATTTATAAAATTAGTTTGTATGTGGCTGATAATTCCATATAACACAGTAAATGCACAGACCTTGCTTTTAGCACAAAAAGAGTAGAACTTGGCAGCAGCAAATGCAATAATTTTGTATGCTTCTGCCTCTACAATAAAACAAGCTCCCTTCTCCCAGACCCCCAGATTTGTCACATGGACATAAACACACTTTTCAGTGTTGCAGCTTACTTTCTCTCTGATTAGTAAAATGCGTAGGGAGAAACCTCTTGGTCTTGTGCAACTTGAGAACAATCTCTAAACTCTCACGTTTTTCTCTGGTCTAACCAATGTAATGTCTTACTGCTATTTATCTGTTGTTATCTGTCCTCTAATACTCAGGATAGCTCATGCCAGTGCATGTAAAAGTGGTTATATACAATATAGCTGTGCTCTTTCATCATTCTGGAAGCATTCATCAGCCATCTCACAGGCTATAGTCATTGTTACAAAAGGTAAAGTGCTCCTGAGTAAACTCTGGACACACTAACTGTGCGCCAAAAAGAGTGGAAAATGGCCAAGAGTGAATAAAATGCCTTTCACTGTTCATCTTTGGCCCTGCTTTTCAGCAATATGTCCATTTGATTGTAGATTTACCTACATTACTAAAGTCTGCTGATCTTTTATAAATGCATACTTTTAGGTTTTGAAGTGTTGGAAAATGTCATTCCTGTGAAATAAAAACTGTCACCATCTGTGAAGACTTAGCTATCTTTGTATTTTTGAGTATCGCTTCAGAATGGGATTTGGTTTCCTTTGCATGGTAGGTCCTGAATCAGAGGGAGGGGGTATCTAAACTTAAAGCTGAACTGCTTCGAGGTTCTATGATGGCTGACTGAAGGGAGCCAAAACCTGAACCATTCCAGAGTTCAGTGTTCCAAACGGAATCAAGTTGTTTTCAGAAAAGTTAAAGTTCACCAATTTGCTCTGTTTTAAAGAGAGAGAAAGCGACATAGAACCCCATCTTTGAGTGACAGATAAAAAGTAACTTCAGGGTTGGCAAATGTTGAATGTTACTGGTTTTTTGGCTGAATCCGGTACCTCAGGAAGAATATTGATGAACTAGTATCTTTGAAATTTTTTTTCACATTTGAATTTTCCATTTTCCTCATCTCTCAGACTATCCTAGGGATTAACTTGTACACTACAATGACTTTAAATTATGAGTTTAAATTGAAATAATTCACTGTTTGCACGATTATACAGTAAATTATTTCTGAAACAATGTCTATAATGTATGTCGTAACATATAAAGTCATGTAATCGTAATTATGGATGTAATATATCTAGCCATATAGCAATGACCTGACTAGATAAAGAAAGAAAAGTTTATAATTATAGCATGCTTATTCAATGATGTACAGAGGCTCCAATATCTCTGGAAATGTACATATTAACAGTTTCCATTGTTCATACATGAAGTAAACATTTTGATGCCAGAGAAATTAAATTCTTTTGACTTACTAAGTTGGAGGCAATTTTTGAGAGTTGATGGGATTTTCTTTCAATTATGAAGCATATATAATGCTCCAAATTTGAATTGTGACTTCTGTAGAGCAAGGAAGATGTGGAGATCAGTCCTGTATGGCTGAAAATACACTTGGTACTAAAATTTAATGGATCAAGACATTTATAACTGTGTTTTCACATCTTTTATTCATATACAGTTTTACCAAATTATTCCCATCAGCCTGCTAGTTTCATTTCCCATATATTTACATATACTCTTCCTCAAATGATGTAAAACTGTGTGGAAAAAAATTGCTAAATTATTTTTGAGAGAGGGAAACTGAGAGAGAAAGAAAAGGGTGAAAGAAGTTATGTTCTTGTCTAAAGCATCGTTACAATCAAAGAAATTAAAAGGTTGTGCTTAGCGTTCCCATTGGATGGATTTTGTAGTTTACACAGCTGCGTGGTTCAAGACTATATCAATGGGGAAAGCCATAGTCGGTCTCCACAGAGAAGGAAAATGTCTAGGCGAGATGCTAACTTGCTGCTTATTCCTATTAAAAATATCCATGTGGCTTACAGATCAAACATCTCTCTTTTCTCTAAACATCGCAGGAGCCTCCATCCTGATATTGTTCAACAGTCTTTCAGTTTTGATTGGAAACATCTTGTCAACTCACTTTCATTTCTGTCCTGTGCTCTAAGAATGTCTCTGTGCTCTCCCTGTTCAGCACGTGCATCCTCCCAGTGAAACCAAGGGCCCGACAGATTAAACTCAGTGACGGGGATTTTGTCTTCCCTGGTATTACTGTAAACTGTATTTTTTTTTTACTTGCCTATTCACTTAGACTTCACCAGGAGTCCTCTGTTTTAGCCATTTACCTTCCACTGACTTTATTTTAGGTGATGGAGATTATAAACAGTTCCTAGAAACACATTCCCAATTGCAAGTGTTTATCTTTTATCTTTATCATAGTTGTTTTGATGACAGTTCATCTTTCTGCCATGACTTAGTATATTGCCTTCATGAAAACCCGTATTAGCTTTTTCTGCAGTGCGTGAGCTACAGCAGTGCTAGAATCTGTGAAAGCGTTTCTGTTTCTTATTCCTTTCCTCAGTATGGAGCAGTGTCTTGACTTGGACGGGTTGTTGTAATGAGTGCCGTTCTGGGGTTTTTTTGCTAGACTTTGGCTCTAAATTCTCCGTGTCTCTTTATTTCAGGTCACTTTTCTTATAACATCTTTGATTCTCAGTTGCATTATAAATGGAACGTCACTCCATATACCTCATTATGGACACATAGATCCCTATTTCTCCTACGTATTTGACTATTTTGCACTCCTAGCACTATTTGTTAATTAACAGGCTGTACAACAAGAGCAAAACATCACCCCATGGAAATACAGCGGTCAAAGAAAAATAATCAATTACATATTCTGTGTTGTGAAAGGCTGTTCATGGCATTCTTTTGAAAGGGAAGAGAGGCCAAGTTAATTTACTGAATAATATGTTGCAAGTATGAGAGAACAGAACCAATCATTAAAATGAATTGCATCCATATAGTCATTTTAAGTGTCTGAGATACAGTGGTAGGCAAAGCTTTACAAACAGTTATTTGTCATTGTGCAGAGACACAAACATACATGACAAAGAGCAAGCAATAACAGTGAGTGATCTTTGCCTTGAGGCAAAGAAGAGCACCTGCATGTCCATCAGCTGTTGACTTCTGGTGGGGTAATACAATGCCAGGTGCTCAGAAAGAGCCCTGGGAAAATAAAATGCTTCTTTCAGTTCCATAGCCTGCAGTGAACATCCTAAAAGTACTGCCTGCAGAAGAGGGAGGTGTGCAGTTCTGAGATGCTAATTAAGTGTTGGGCCAGGGTTAGCTTGTGGTGTATAAATAACTGGTGAAAGAATTAACACAGAGGTGTTGGAGAGGGAGTTTAGCATATTAAATGATAATGCAGTTTAGCAAATTTCTGTATTCCAAAAGCAACTGTGTTCTGTGGGAGAGGGTTTTTTTAACCACCATTTTTATACCCTGGGGGAGGGGGTGGAGATGGGGGTAATAGATGCTTATATTAAAATAGATCTACAGTCCCCTAATAAAATCATGGTCCCTTTGGGCCAGATATTCTCTGCACATACTTGACAGCATTTTAATGCCTAAACAGACAGAAAGAGTCTAGAGAAAAGGGGGAAACAGCACAGTATGCATCTATCAAACAAACTTGTGTCAGAGGTACTTTCCAATGACAATCAGGAATTAAACATGTATAACATGATGATCCTTCCTTAATGTTAGTTTTTGGTTTGAGTACTTCTTGTGCACCGCCTCCTACTTTTTGAGGAATGAAAACAAGTCTGATTATTAATGGGTAGAAAATATTATACTAGAATTAGAGAATGCTTAGTATTTGGCAGTGTAAATACTCTGGAATTGTTCTGTTAGGTATGTCATTGTGTGAACCACATAACATAATTAGAGTGAATTTTCATGCCACGTATCAATTTAATTCTCTCTTCCTGGACTGTAGGTGGAATTTTAAATCAGTATAGCTGGTCATTTTGAAGCAATAATTATTGTGTTTGTTTTGGAATACTGTAAATCAAGATTTTCAAAGGAAAGAAAAGAGCTTTTTAATTGATGAGTTGCAAAACTTTTCCTGATCCACTGGTGTGTCTTGGATGTTTCTGAAACAAATTTATAATCATGAGAGGAATATTTGAGACAGTGTGTGTTGGAATTTACTAGTTGTATAGCAATGAGATTCAGAGAAGACAGAGCAGACCCCTAAGGTGGCTTAGGGTGAATCTGGAAGACAAAACAGTTTTGGCTGCCTTGCTGTGTGATAGCTCTGTTCTTGTCATAGAGGAGTTGCTAAAGCAACCTTGAGCTTATTGATGATCTTTAAATGGTCCAGGTCATTAGAGCTCAGCTAGTAGTCCCACTGTTTTTTGCATCAAGGGCATTTGGTTGCTTTTTAAAATAGAAACGGTTTTTAAGGTATATTTTAAGGTATTTATTGGTGGCACATTTTTTAACATGGTAATTTTCAGGCATGTTACTCACAAATTGATACAAAGATAGATCAGGTTTCGGCCTAAACAAAACACGACAGATTCTTTTACCAAGACTTTAAAAAGAACTTTAAAAGTCTTTAAAAATCACAGAAAGACATTCCTTTATATAATGTAGTCATTTAAAAGAACATGAGAGGTTGTTATTAATTATTTCTTTGTAACATTCTGTGGGACTTCTAATTGCAAAAGCTTATGCTAAACATTTCCAAGAAATTCGTGTAACAAACTCGCCTAGTTTGTCTTGGCTCTCTGTAATATTTTTGTAGGAGATTTAGATAGTAATCAAATCCAGCTTTTCTCTGTTTCAGAGAAAATAAAGAAACAAAGCTAATAGTTTTGAGATACTATTTTCATAGCTGTAATGACATCTAATCATGGGCCAGGCATTGCGTTATGTGCTGTACAGACAGAACAGTCTTTATTCCTAAAGACAGAGAAACTGAGAGCAAGTGGAAGAGAAATCTGTATAAGTAGAACTAATATCACTGGGCAAATGGAAGGATTCTGAGAAATCTTTCTGTGCGTTATACGGTAGAAGAAAAAATGCGGGAGAAGAAAGGGGACAGAAGCTGAGTGGAAGTGAAGGAAACAGTCAATACATTTAATCAATTCATGTCTGGAAAAAACATGCAAAATCCCTTGCAGGGTGATAAGTGGAGGGTGCATTTGAAGAGGCAGAGAGCCTCATTTGGAAGAGAGCTCATGGCTGTGGGAGTCAGTTTAAATCGGGAGAAGTATAGTTGCTCAGCCAGAAATACAACAGAAACAAAGAAAACACATGTCTAAAGGGTGAAGCCAGCTGGACAGCAGGAATTGGGACAAAGATGCAGCAGATATTGTGGGAGAGAAAGATTCAGTGGTTGATAGATAAGATACTGGGGGCAAAAGAGGAAAAAAAAAAAGGAGCACATGAACTATGGAATGCCACATAAACTCATCAGGGGAGTGGAGCAGGCAAAAGGTGGCTGAACGATACAATGAACCACCTCTGATGAGCAAAAGTCATGGAAAGTGACTTTGAGATGTGTGACAGTGAGAGGGAAGGAGCAAATAGGTCATACTGAAATAGCTTAGGAGCTGGTCAAAGTAGAAACAAAACATTCAAAGTGAATTCAGAAGAGCAGTACAGTAAGAATAAGGTGAGCCTGATGCTCTGGTGGGATGACCACATGGTTGACATTTGGCAGAGGTGGAGATGCCAAACCTTGATGAGTACAGGGTATGATAACGTGGGCTCAGGACTGCTCTGTCCAGGCTCTCCTGGCTTTCTGCTAGCTTGAAGTACAGTTTTATGAGCCACCACAGTCTTCCCACCCCATGGAAACTCCCCACAGAGAGTAAGGATGATGGAGAGAGCTGAGTATGTAGTAGCTGACAGCAATATACAGGAAGAAGAATGAATGAGAGCTACAGAACTTCAAACAAATAAAAAAGAGAAAAGGAAGAGGAAGAGAAAACTGAAAATAACACCAGCTTTTACAGAGAACTACAGTCTGACCCCCAGCATCCAGCAAGAGAAAATGATAAATGATGAATTAAATTAGATAATTATGCATATCAATTAATGAACCTCATAATAGGGGCTGAATTTATTTTAGAAATTGTTTTTAAAGCAGGTGGTCTGATCTGACATGTACAGCTTTGTTTATTCAGTTATTTTGAACAGCTATCATCTAGGAAGCACAGGTGTGAATTCCTTTTCTAGCTCTTTTTTTTCTTTTTAGTTACAAAGCTGATTGCAAAGGCTTTTGAAAACTTGGCTTCCTCAACAAAGTATTTCAAGTTCTCTGTAATCATTTTGAATACAAGATTAATTATTTTCCTGCAGTAAAACATTATATTGAATATAATCTAATTCTGATAGCTTACTGCATGGCTTCCTTGTGAATGTTTACATGTAAACAATTTCTCCTTCTAAAAGTTCATACATAATAAAGTAGTTCTGATTTCTTTGGGCTTCTAAAGGTGGAAGTCAGCCTGATTGCAGGAACTGGGACAAAGGTGCTTTGCAGCCTAACAGCAAAAGCAGCAGTTATTGTGGGGAAAAGACATTTGGTGGTCGAATGGTCGAATTCAGTTGGGCAGAAGAGCACACATTGCATGGGGTGTGAAGCAGAGTTTTTTACGAGTATTAACTTCTATCTTGCCTTATGCCAACTTCCTAATTCATGAGCTATGCTGTTAGTAATTCGTTCAGTAGGAAAATCAAGCTACTCTTGTAAAGTCTGAGAAATCTGATAGTTTTCACCACCAGAAGGATTTTCTGGAAGCACCACTGAGTGCTTCCAAATGTTGAAACAAATTCCAAACAAGGAAATCAAATCCAAGTGCTTTTAATTCATTCTCCTAAAGCATTTAAGGCTATATAATATTTGCACATGTATAAGCAGAGATTTTAGTTTCAATTTGGAATGATTAAAAAATCTCAAAGAGAAGACTAGTGCATAAATCAGTAAATCACTGAAACTTATGCTTAACCTAAGCGTGCATATTGTCCTTAAGGAGTGACATTTGGGGATGTAAGAATGTGTCAAAGCCTACCCCTGTATATTTATTTTTATTTTTTCTCTTTTTTTAAATCTGAATCTGACACTGGGTTAATAATTGGTTCTTATCACCCCAGCCAAGGTTAGGACTCCACTATACATAATTATATCCCTATTTCTTAGATGAGGAGGTGAATGAAAGAGAAATAAAATTACTTTCCCACGTTAATACAGGATGCGTATCGACTGCAGTGTCATTTGAACACAAGCTGGATGAAAGCATCTGTCCAGGAAGATGGCAGTGAAAATAACCACCAAATTCTCTCTTTTTTTGTGTTTTGTTTTTCCTTCAGTTATATATAAATAAAATGGGGTAGAGTCTTGGGGTAGTCCACAGAACTGTAACAAAATGTTGTTCAAGTCCCAAATGTCGCAGATGCTTTAATTTACCATTCTAAATAAAAATTAAAACAGTTGTTAGCCCAGAATTTTCAACTTAGAAAGCTCATCTAAAAAGGAAAGTGAGAAGTGAAAAGATGGGAACTCAAGTTCAATTTCTTTGTAGATTTATCCCAGAAAGACTCATTCACCTTAACAATAACTTAGTGACAGCTCAGAATTTGTGTCTTAATAGAATACATGCAGATATGAAAAGGACAAAGAAAGGGATTCTTTTTCCTACTGAAATGTTGTTTCTATTTTCTAGTGGGAATAGGAATAAAGATATATGTGTTGTATCTCCAGACAATTTCATTATGCTTGCACTTATTAGATGCAAATAATTATACTGTAACGGCTAAAGCAGTTTCTAAAATGGTCTTGGAAGCGGTTGTATTTAAACAGGATTCTTTTGATTGGCAGTCTAGTTCTGGAAGAAATACTAAGTTTAGATATTTTTTCTGGGGGGTGTGGGGGGGAGTGTTTGAGATGTTTGCCAGGATTGTTTGGCAAACAAAATATGTCTAAATCATGGTACTTGCTTTTAGTTTAAATTGTTGAAAGATACTTTAAGTACAACCTGATTTGAAAAGATATTTATTATTGCTGAATATGTTTTTTAGTATCAGCATGTTGTAGCCATAGTGGTTTAAGGATATCAGGTAAGGTTTGGTGCACAGAGGCTACATCTTTTGTTAGACCACCATTGGAAGAAGTGGATAAACTTTTTCCCCTACCTGACAACGTGAACCGGCTTATTCGGCTTGTGTTCTGACTTCCTACAGACTTGCTTTATGAAAATATTAATCTGATCCTATAGGAATCATCTAGATACAGATGGTTCTTTTTATGGTACAAGATAAGAGTCCTCATATTTGCTCCCCTTTGGTCTGGCTTCATCACAGGTGTGGGTACTCTGGTGGCACTCTGTGAGTTTCAGAATTACACCAGCGGTGGCATGCCATGGGGCAGCTCCAGATCAGGAATGTGCAAAAGCATGGGAAGAAGGACATTGAGCTAGCTTGGTGCTTTTTGCATTGTGTTGCACTGTCAGCCAAAGAGATATTCTATTTACTGTTTTCTTCTGTGGCTTGTGTTGAACTGTATTGAATATTGGGGATTCCTTGCTTCTGAAATTTCATCAGAGATTTAGGTCCTGTTATTTCCATGACCATGATATGGCCTATGTGGGTGAAGCATATACTGAATTTGACTTGCATTCACAATTAATTCAAAATGAATGGCTGCCACACCTTTACCTGAAGCATAATGAAGAATTTTTTTTTAATAGATTTTATATTTCATTGTATTTTGTGTAAAGTGCTAAATACTTAATTGCAAGTTGTGTTCAAATGTCTGGAATGGCAATTTTCTCTTCAGAAGGTGTTGCTCTGTAAAATAAAACCACGTAATGAATTCTTCTCATTTACTGGGGAGTCATTATTCACATCAAAGCAAGTAAACTTTAAATCTGCACTCAATGACACAGGTTCTAGAGGGGTGATGAACTGTGACGTGAGGCTCTGAATAACTTTAACAGCTGTGAAATTGCATGAAGACACATTTATTTGCATATAAAAAAATAGAAGTCTTTGGATATGAACAAGATAGTTCTGCTACCAAAAGAAATTTCTACAGAAAGCATTAAAAAAAAAAAATGAAGGCACTCTCCAGAGATATTTGTGAAGACATTGAAAGTGTTATCATATTCATTGGGCTGGATTGTCTCACTTACTGGTTACTTGATTTACCTGGTAAGTATAATTGCTGGATTTTATGTAGGAAAACCATTGAGGTTCAATAATAGAGTGTCATTTCACTGGCTTTCAAAACAACATTATGTAAATACACAGTAATGAGTTCACACCAGGAGAGAGAATTCAATGAGGTTTTTTTCCTTGATCATATGCATTGTCTAAATTTGAACTCCAGATTTGTCGTTGGCTTGACATGTTTTTGATAAACAAGTATTGGGACTTAATGAGCAAGTACGAAGGGTGTAATATCATAGGAGGAACAACGTAAGAATATCAAAATGATTCTAATGGATAGTGAAGTCTTTGCAGCATAAATTTAATGTCTTACACAAAGAGTCTCTGTAGGTAGAATGATGATACTCTTTGATGGTCTAACAGTTTCTCTTCCTCAGGGATACCTAGTAAAGGAATCTTTGAAATGTTTTGTATCAACCTTTTTTCATATCCCTTGTCAGTTTTAGATGGTTCTTTTCTGTTTAGTTAAATGAATTTCACTTTTGACACATACTCTAAAGTGTAGTTCTACTCCATAAAAAGGACACTATTGGGTCCTATATTTACTTTACTTCAGCAACTAAATGTCAAGTATATTTACTGTTGAAAGCGTTACTTGATAAATCCCATATCTGAAAACTTAGGCTAGATTGTAAAAGCTGCATGGTTTTTGTTCTATTTTGTCCATTTTCACTGATGCAGGAAAAGTTCTGCATGAGAAATTATGCTGCTGGGCTTGCAGAAATATAGCTGACCAGAACTCATTGGACAGCTGTTTTGGTGAGGCCCAAGAAAGAAAATAAATCAATTTTCTTTCCCTTATCTGGGACAACGATATATGGTGGTTTGTCACTAAGCTGAGATATGGCTGATTGTCCACAAGGATTGAATCTCTTCTGTAGTTTGTCATAAAAAGGGTTGTCAGAAACCTTGTGGATGTGTATTCCTTCAGCTGTAGAACTCTGTCCAGCCTTTGGATGCTACTTACTACTAGGCCCATTTGCTATAGACAGAAATCAACCATATCTCAAACTATGTGCTCTGAGGTATAATGCTAAGGTGTATGTCTTCTAACTAGTCTTCCTTCCTGAAAGAAGATCTGGACCCTCTAGGTCATCAGTATCTTGCAGACCCTGAAATTCAGGGCACACAGACTTTATAAACACTTTGTAAAGCAGTCACATTTTAATTGTTGTCAAAGCACAAGAGACGCATAGAAAAGAAAGTGAAGAACAACCAACATGTACATGCAAAACTGTCCCTTTACTATCCATGTCATTCAGGGAAGCCTTTGCGTTTTGGCTATTCCATTTGTGGGACTATTCCCTTCTCTCCTTCTTTACCTCCCCAGTCTTGCCTTCAGGCTCTCATCTCTTCTAAAAACACCAGCTTCTCAAAAAAGGGAAGGCCTAGCTATACATGTTAGGTGGCCTTCTTGTTTGGCTTCAAATCCACTGTGTATGATTTGCTGCTTGTATCGCCAGCCCGCACTCCAAACTGGGAAGACTTGTTCCCGATGGTCCTGGACTGAAACAAACACACTTTCTCTGTGGTGATTCCATTTGGATGGATGGCTGCTAGGATTAGTGATTCTGGATCATTGCCATTCCTTTATCAGCCCAAAATATCCCAGTCTAATAGGAAGATCAAAAGGCAGAAGTTAAGTGACAGTAAAAATTAAAACAATTATTCAGAAAGCAAAATGTGGAAGTATTTTTAGTCCACTTTAAAGGAAGCTTTTAAAGGAAGTTAAAGCAGCTCAGATTTCTATTCAGGCTGAATTCTGAATTTTGCATGTGGTTATACAATATATGCTGAAGCCGTGTGGCCACAAATTTGCTGCTGTTGGTGCTTGTGCTGCCTTGGTTAAAGAATGAAACTAGTCACAGTAATTAATTAGTCACCTTTGCAGAAATTTTATGTTCAAAGAAATATTTCTAAGCATGCTACATCTGCTAATAATTAAAAAATATATAGAATGTTTTCCTTAACAGTTATTATAATGTGTTATAGTAAGAACAGATGTTTTTTAATGAACATACTGTGTTTTAATGTGTTTGAAAAACAAAGCCATGCAACATCTATTTGTACTTGAATGTTTTTTTAAAAGGCTATGTTCACTGGGATTTTATAGCATACTTCCTATTAACGTGTATAAGTTTTGTTCAGGTGAGATGTACAGTTTGGAGTTTCCCAAATTTTTTTCATTTCTCAGTAACAGAGCCTGATTTTTTAAAAATCTGCAATCAAAGCATTCTTGATCTTTTCTCTTCCTATGTTTTAAAAGTGTGTGTCAATATACAACAGCTGCTGCCATGCCAATGTCACTCTGAATAGTACGTAATTGCAAATAAAATTAAAAGAAACGGGTCATCAAAAAATTAATTTTAGATTGTAACCCTTTCCAAAGGGTGTGACGTTTTTATGCCCTCATCTTCATCAGACAGATTCATTTGGTGATTCATAAGACTAAATATTCCTTCAAACTAATTCACTTTGTTAGAGACAATCTATCTGTAAAAGGATTAGATAAAAAAATGGCTATGACCTAAAATTTAGATTAAAAAAATCAGGTTGCCAGAGGAAAACGTCACTGTTTTGAGTAAGCATTCCTGAAATGTAACATAAAAAGAATATTAGTGTTTTTATTACCTAGGAGTAGCAAATTTAAAAAAAAAAAGTAAAAGAGCCAAACTCAAGTGTTCCAGCATATCTGAAACCTGGAAAGGTTTATCTGAAAGTATATCTGAAAGCAGGAAAAGAAAGCTGTATGATGAAGTTTAAAATTAGCATCTTAATCTAAGACGATCCATGCTACTTCTCTGACAAAAACTGTGTCCTGAGGCCACTGACTGGCCCCTGTAAACCCTTCCGTAGGACCTGACTAGCCTTGGGCTCTGCTCTCCCATTGCTGTGTGCCTCCTGGGATCGTTAGCTGCAGCTAGGAGCCTTCTCATCCAGCCTGCCCAGCTTCTGGGGGCTCTTCAGGGTGCCCTGAACATCCCCTGTCCTCCCCAGGACCCTCATGGGCAGCCTGAACCCCCCACCCACCCCAACCCCAAGGTTTCCCATGCCATGTCCCATTTCCAGTTTAGTGGCTCTATGTATGCTGGAATACCCCCTGCAACACCTCTTCCTGAGCAAGCCCAGGGCTGTGAAACATGAGAGGACACACCTGGCTGGGAGGGAGGCCAGATGGCACTAATAAGCCTTAATGGCCCTGATGAGCCTGACTGGGTCCTCCCCACTCCCATGGACCCAGGACCCCATTTCAGTTCAGCTGCAAGGGGGCCCACAGCCCTTGCTACACTGAGCTGAGCTGGTTCTTGCTGCTTCCTGAGAAAATGGGTTTCAGTGCATGGCTACTAAACACACAGAAGTAGTAAGTGCTGGGATTTATTCTATCTGATGAGCTTCCCGATTTCAGTGCTCCTCAAGTTAGACTGGCTGCAGTGGAACTGATCCTGGTGTCTCCAAAATCCAGAAGTTGGCAGATGTTTTTCTCCTGGAAGGTATGCTAAAAGACAGGTTAAGCTTATCAGAAGCTGAACCTTAAGGAGCAAAATCAGGCTGCTCAGGTGAAAATCTGTTTTGACTAAATATCCAGAACTATGGAAGTGTATCTGAGGGGTTTTTTTGTTTGTGTTGGTTATTCAAGTAAAAAATGATAAATGTGTACTGGTCTCTGTGAGATCCCTTGTATAATTGGTTATTTGGTATTTTCTATATTTAACCTTGCTTGGGGTAGAGGGAGAGGGTGGAAAGCTTGTTCAGAGCAATTTGTGAAGCTCAGTGTACCTTCTGATCCCATATCCCCTTATCAAATATCCTGTGAGAACAATTTGTTGTCTGGCCAGGTAATATAACAAGCTATTGAAACAGACCATTAGCTATAGAATAGTTACAGATTGGTAACGTTGTCAGGGGGATACAGAATTTATATTTTCATGTTCAGAAAGGCAACAAAATTTGTGTTTTATAGTAGAGAATTTCACTTACATCCACCAAAAAACTAGCAAGGAATTCTCTCCTGGTACCTATAGAGTTCTCTTCTTCCTCCTTCTTTGCTTGGGTTTTCTAGTCCTCTCTTTCCAATATGAAATTCTTTGCATACTTGCCAAAATTGTATGCTAAATTTGATAGCAAATATACTTCAAAGAATAATTGCCAGCAAAACTGGCATGTAATAAAGATTCTTGTGACCTTACTGCCTTGTGCACCTGGCCTAAGAATTGGTAGTGTTGGCAGTGGAAAAAGTGATTGTGTAATACTTACAGGTGAGACCTGTGGAATTAGCTGGAGGTCTTAGATTATTTCCCCCAAACACTTAGGCATATCAGAGGGTAGCAACTCCGAATACGATCATCTTTTGGTAGATGTTACCTTCTCAGTGAAAAGTTCACATACAAATGGTTCTGGATCATTGTGTATATCTCTTTAAGAATATCCAGAGTGATGTAACACTAGATGCTGTAAAGGAAGACACCTACAGTATTTGGCAGTATATTGTCTAATTTCTGGCTCTGTGCTCATTTAAAGGAATCCAAAAAACAGCAGGCTTTTTTTGTGCAGCATGTAGAAAATGATAGGGGCCTCAAAGGGAAGAAGGGGAGAAAATAATGCTGCTTAATGACAGAGGAAATGCCTAGAGGTAGTCAGAGACACTAAATGCTTTATTTCTGTCTTGGAAATTATTTGATTGTTACATAAGATTTATGCAAGCTACAGAAAATAAAGCTTTTTTGCGTTGGAAATGGATACTGTTTGCCACAGAACTGGAGGGATCACCAAGGTCATCGAATAGATGGGAGAGGGCTTTTCAGAACAGACCATTCACTTCAAGAGTGAGAATTCAACCGCTTGTCTTCAGCACAACTGCTACCCCATTTTTTTCCACCATTCAGTCATGACTGATTGATGTCAACCGAACTGAGGAAGATGCTGCTGCTGAAAACATTCAGAAAGAGGCAACAAAATCCTCACAGCAAAAGATTTATGTTGGACGTTGAATCTCGTACACGAAGATGCTGACCTCTTCCAGCATGGAGATCTGTTCTGAAAAGCCAACATCTCCCATAGTTTATGGTCCTGGTCTTGACTTTTCTAGGTACTCTTTTCTCTTCTTGTTTCTGTTGTTAGTTATGAATTAAGAGTGATTATACTGCTAAAAGCATGTAATAAAATATACAAGAAATGGTCTGCAATGTGTCCAGTCAACATTTTTGCAGAATCTTGAGCCTTTGAGATCTTGCAGCTTTGCATCTCAGTCTTCATTAATGTTTTTGGACTTAATTAAAGGAAGAAGGGGCATGAAAATGGAAATATAGAGCAGGCTGTGGATTACTGTCATTGGTTTTTTTTCCCCTGTTTATCTATGGAGTTCTTTCTCCTAGATTCAGTGCTGCTCGCAGTAAAAGAGGAAAGTGATTCCTCTCCTATATGAGCTGTAAATTTCCTTCCGAATAAAAATCTTCTTAAAGATCCTATGTGAATAGCATCTCTTCCTTTAACGCTTTAGCATCATTAACTGCTTCTTTATTTGCAATGTTTTGACTACATTTTGGGTTTGAATATGACTGTAATGTTCAAGTATTCTGGTGTATATGGAGACTTTCCACAATGTAAAGTTTTCCCTGCATTTAGTACTTGAAAGTCTTGGAGATTTTTCCTTTAAAACTGAGCTTCCCACACAGATTGTGAATACAACTATGGGAAACTATTCTCCGGTTGCTATATAGTTGTTGCTATACATATCTTGTTGGATGGAGCCCTTGATAAAGCAGAATCTACACAAGCATCTTAAATAATCACTATGTGTATAGTAAGCATATGAGTTTTGGATTCTGTGGTTCCTTTTGGATGGTCCATCCACACAAAGCCTTTTCTCAATCTGCTGTATGTAAACAATCTGTTTTCTCTCTGAATTATTTGGAATATTTTAAGGTATCCCCTGGAAAACCTGTTTCCCCTCGTAGTCGGTGCATATAAACTTTAAGGCTTTCTCTATGATTTCTGACTGAGGGGATACAGGGACACATGGCTTTGTTTCAAAATGAGTGTATGTTTGTTTAAACAGGATCAGATTTAGAAGCAAGAGATTGGAAGAATGAGGTTGCCCTGTAATTGAGTGGTGTGAAAGTAATAGAATTCTCATTGTCTTTTTTTTTTCTTTCATGGCATTCTCTATGCCTAATTTACTGTCAAGGATGCTGAAATACAGCGATTAAACTATATATCCTATGTGAGGGACCATCTGGCTTTTATAAAGTTTTCCAGAAATATTTTTAGCCAAATGTTGGTGTAACTCTTATGTGAAGGTTCTTCTGGAAATGGGAAGTTGCAGCAAACCTGTTTCTCTAACTCTTGTTCTTAAAATTAATCAGCTCTAAGCAGAGACCTAACCCCCCCCCAGTCAGTTAACTGTGATTTATAACTACGGTGTAGCTTTTCTAAAGCAACAATATTTATTCTTCGCTTGGATTGAAGAAAGGTAAAATTTTTGCCAATCAAGGCAATCTCCTCTGAGTGCTTATTTCCAGGCATGTTTCTGTAGACACAAGGCAGGCAAGACAGCTTTCTCCCCCTTCTCTCTATGCTTCTTAAAAGTAGTTTTCTTTACATGATTCGCTAGTTCTTTTCTGAAAGTAGTAGGAGTTGTTAAAATTTAACCTTGGTCACTAGGTTGTCCAGTGCAGTCTCCTATATGTACTTCAATTACATGGAATTGTCCTGTTCAGTCCTGGTAGTATGTTCACCCTCAGGTGGCACAAGGAAGTGCAAATGCTTCGTGTTTCTTTGCTTGCCATCTGTTAAGAATAATAGTGTTTGCCTCCTTACAGGAAAGAGAAGCACGGGACACGTGCAGTAGTCATAAACACGTTACAAGATATTTCCACGTTGAACACAGAAAGACTGTGCCTCTAGTTGCAGTGTTGCTTTTTGTACTCTTCTAGAATTGCTTATTCAGTGTTAAGAAGGCAAATCTTGCTGTAATTGGGTAGGTTGTCATGTGAAAATAATTACCATCGGTGTAAAATTTTAATTCCTTCATATAACAGCTCCTTACCGGGAAACTTTACTATATGTGAATTTTGTTATAGTATGATGTTAAGCTGCAGTTTACACACAGTAAAATGATGCAGAGAACAGGCATTATACCACCCACAGTTTTAATGCCACATAATGAATGACACGTTTCTCATGGGAGTGAGGAGGGGAAAGGCTAGTTGTTTTAAAGCACCAAATCCTGATCCTATTAAAACCACCGGGAGTCTTGCCATTGGCTTTGTTCATTCCAAGATCTGGATTGTGAACATCGGTAACTATTCAACTATAGAACAATAGCAAAATCATTTTCAGAATTTAAAAAACAACAACAACAAACCCCAAAAAACTCCAACAAAACTCCCCCAAACAAAAATCCCCCAGCAAACCAACAAAATAACCCAAAACAAACAAATCACTCAAAAAAAACCCAAAAAACCAACCGAACAACAACAACAAAAAAACCCAAACCCAAAACCGTTCAGTAATATCCTCCCATATTTATTCTGTTTCTTAATGATATAAACATTTATCACTTCCCCACTCAGAGTCAGAGCTGAAAATATATGTATTCAAAGGCTATCTTAAAAGATCAATGATCTTGTAATTAAAGTTGGGCAGAAAACAGAACTACCCATCTCATCCTGCAAGCAAGGTGTAGTTATCTTTATTTATATAGGTGAAATACTGGCTTATCTCCTAAGTTAAGGAAAAAGTGGTATAAAGATTCTCTATGGCCTGTACAGGTGAAGATCAAAGACCCAACCTAAAAAAGGACATGAGCTTTAAAAAAACCATGAATTTAAACAAATGAGCAGTTCCATAAGTAAAAAATAAGACCAAATACTTATGGTAACAATCACGTTTGCATACATGTTGTCATAGTGAATTACTGTTCCCAATGCAAATGACTCTTGCAAAAATCACTTAATATTTTATTTCCCCCATCTGATTTTATGCTTTTGTTATTATTTTTCTCTTACCAATTTGCAGTAGATCTAGCCGAGCTCTGCTACATTGGAAGTAGAGGTAGATTGGTATCAGCTGAAAGAGCTTCAAAAGCAAATACTGAATTAATCAGATTCTGTATGTCCCCTATATGCTTTGGAAAAACAATTATATTAAAGGTTGTAGGAAAGAAAAGAAAAAAATCCATGAAAGATTTGAAGGTTACTAGAATGTTTCCATTCTTCACTGTGATGAAAAACTTAGGAGTTCTTTGGGTTTTTTTAATGTAGAAATGCCCTGCCTATAAAACTTTCTTCTAATTCAAGATTGATATGGAGGTTGCGTCATCAGGTCTGTGGTATGAATTTACCAAACACAAAATATTTTATGTGAGTCAAAATGTTTCAAGAAACTATGTTTTCCCTATTTTACTACTGTTAGGCTGGGAGACCTCTTTTGAACATTTCTATGGTTCCCAAGGTTTCTAAGACTCCTCTAGTTTCTTAGGAAATTTAAGTCTAGGAAACTTCTAAACTTGAGCTTCCAGATTTTTCGGTCTTTTGAATTTTTCTAAATAATGTGGTTGGTTACTTCAAAGTAAGATTTCCTTCTTCTGGATTTTTTTATCCTCTGTAACTTTCTGCTTTGTTATAATTTTTTTTTCCTCCAGAATATTAATCTTCTGGAGAACAGAAACAATGACTTTCCAGGCAGCACTGATACACCAGTGCCACTGATACACCGCCTGGTGTAATGTTATGTGTTCCCTAATAATTATAGGCAGTTGTAAAAAGTTTTGGATTTGTTGTTTTGTTGGAGCTTTTTGTTTGTTTTTAAATTTTGCCAAGCTTATCAAACTTATTACTTGCGGTTATAATATTTTGTGTAGTGTGGTGAGGTGAAGAAGATAGTGACTGTTATTGCTATATTATTGCAAAAGCTTTCCCTGTTAAAACTGAAGATTTCATAAACAGACGTACTGGTTTGTGTGGAGTAAAAACTAGATGGAATCTTTCAATGAAAAGTAAATTTCAGCCCATTAAAAGAATGAGATTCTATTTTATGCAGTTCAGAGCTTGATGATGAAATTATTAGGGAGGAAAAAAACATTAATGATGAAGGCTGTATTAATTCATTTTGAATAATTCAGCATAATAAAAGGTGTATTTGCTGTAGAATATGTGTAGATGGAATTTGGCTGTATAACACATGTAAAAATATGACCTGATTATAAAGAATCTGATTTTCAGAAAGTTTGGTAAAGATTATTTTCTAGTATCAAATTATCTTTGCAGTTGGCAGGATGAAAACTCTTTGTAGCTTTGTTTACAGGCACAAGTATGCAGCCGTTCCACATATATGTGGAATACATGTGTGGAAACACGTGATATTTATCCCTTTTAAACAACATAGTGGTTTTGTTTTACCATAAAATTCAGAAATGGTAATGAGTACTAACATGACTACTTATGTGCTATTTGTGGTAGGATTTAATTTAGGGGTGTTTTCTTTATAATTCTGGTTTTTGTTCATTTGTTTTAATCTTTCCTGATTATTCTTTTTGTACAAAGGTTAGCTGAATTAGAAACTCCAATTTAAGAGAAATACAAGAATTAGGGGCATCATATGCATACTGGTTATAAAAATTATTCCAGCTAACTAAGGCGAGATGAGCAAAATATGCCTGCTTTACCTGAAATCTCTTGGCAGGCTAGTCAACAGATCAGTTTTAATGTAAAATTACAGTGACTTTCTGAGTTGAAATTCAGAAACACGTCTGGAAGGTTCTACTATTTACTGAAAAAGTGTGTTGACTGTCAGTTAAGTTTTAAAATCTTTTCTATTTAGATGAGTAAAAAGAGCAAAACAGGGTAAAAAGTGGGGTTTTTTTAATTATTAAATAAATTCGTTTGGCTAACTAATATAATTTTTGCTTCATATGAATAGTTGAATAACTGGGTTGTTTGAGCCCAAATGCTTGAGAAAATCAATGTAAAAAGTAGTTGTGATCTCAGAAAAATGAAAGTTGTGTTTTGAATGTTTTTTTTGTTCATACTGGTTTATGGTTTTATTCTGGGACATCTGGCAGCGCATCTAGTTCATCTACTCATCCCTCCTGTGACACAATTAAGCAGTGTTTCTATTGAGTTATGTGTTCCTCGCTTTCTGTTGACTTTTTTTGCTTTATTGTTTAACTTTATTGACAACCATAACTTTCTGGTTGTCAACTTCCTTTTGCAGGTTTTCAATTTTCTAAATATGATTCAGGGGCTAACTTTGTACTTATGTTAGGACTAATTTTCCTTTCTGCCATAGGTTTCATGCCTGAATTTCAGCAAATTGTTCTTTCCTAGTTTGTCTTTCCTGCAACTTCTTTTCATACTGTTAAGGGGTTTTTGTGTGTTCTCTTGTTTATGTTACAATTGGTTATTCTGTGGTCAGTTCTGTGGCTCTTGTTACAGTTCCTTCATTTAACCAGTTCTTCTATAACATCCAAGACCATGTCACAACAGCCTTTCCTTCTGTGTACATTTAACCTAGCTGAGCATCACTTACATCATTTAAAATGCAAAGAAATCATTTTTAGACATAATGCCTGGATACTGCATGTTTCCAGTCTATATCGTCTCAATAACCACCACTATGTTGAAATAGCCCGCTTTCTTTCACTAGTCAATATGCAACAGCTTTCTCGTGGTTAGTAATACCCTGACTGCTGCATTTTCATTCTTATAGCTTTGGGATTTGTAGTTTAGGATCTAGAATAGCTTTTTCTTCCCATTAGCAAGCCGTAACAGTAGATGTATATTTAGGAAGGACAGGCAGGGGAGATGAGGAGGGGGTGTCACCCTCTATGTCAATGATCAGCTGGAGTGCATGGACCTCTGCCTGGGGATGGATGAGGAGCCAACCAAGAGCTTATGGGTCAGGATTAAAGGGAGGGCAGGGACAGGGGACATTATAGTGGGGGTCTGCTACAGGCCACCCGCCCAGGAAGACCAAGCACCTGAGGCCCTCTATAAACAGATAGGAGCAGCCTCATGTTCACAAGCCCTAGTCCTCATGGAGGGATTCAACTACCCCGATATCTGTTAGAGGGACAACACAGCAGGGCATAAGCAGTCCAGGAGGTTCCTGGAATGTGTTGATGATAACTTCCTTCTCCAAGTGATAGAGGAGCCAGTGAGGAGAGGTGCTATGCTGGACCTTGTTGTCACCAGCAAGGAGGGGCTGGTGGGGAATGTGAAGCTCAAGGGCAGCCCTGGCTGCAGTGACCATGAAATGGCGGAGTTCAGGATCCTTAGGGCACCAAGGAGGGCGCACAGCAAGCTCACTGCTCTGGACTTCAGGAGAGCAGACTTTGTCCTCTTCAGGTATCTGCTTGGTGGAGTACCATGGGATAAAGTGCTGGAGGGAAGAGGGGCCCAAGAAAGCTGGTTAATATTCAAGGATCACCTCCTCCAAGCTCAGGAGCGATGCATCCCAACAAAGAGGAAGCCAGGCAAAAAACACCAGGAGGCCTGCATGGATGAACAAGGAGCTCCTGGACAAACTCAAAAACAAAAAGGAAGCCTACAGAGGGTGGAAGCAAGGACAGGTATCCTGGGCGGAATACAGAGAAATTGTCCGAGCAGCCAGGGATCAGGTTAGGAAAGCTAAAGCCCTGATAGAATTAAATCTGGCCCAGGACATCAAGGGCAACAAGAAAGGCTTCTATAGGTATGTTGGTGATAAAAGGAAGACTAGGGAAAATGTGGGCCCTCTCCGGAGGGAAACGGGAGACCTGGTTACCCGGGATATGGAGAAGGCTGAGGTATTCAATGACTTTTTTGCCTCGGTCTTCACTGGCAAGTGCTCAAGCCGTACCATCCAAGTCGCAGAAGGCAAAGGCAGGGACTGGGAGAATGAAGACCAGCCCACTGTAGGAGAAGATCAGGTTTGAGACCATCTAAGGAACCTGAAGGTGCACAAGTCCATGGGACCTGATGAGATGCATCCATGGGTCCTGAGGGAACTGGCGGATGAAGTTGCTAAGCCACTATCCATCATATTTGAGAAGTCATGGCAGTCCGGTGAAGTTTCCACTGACTGGAAAAGGGGAAACATAACACTCCCATTTTTAAAAAGGGAGAAAAGGAAGACCCAGGGAACTACAGGCCAGTCAGTCTCACCTCTGTGCCTGGCACGATCATGGAGCAGATCCTCCTGGAAACTATGCTAAGACACACAGAAAATAAGGAGGTGACTGGTGACAGCTAAGGTGGCTTCACTAAGGGCAAATCGTGCCTGACAAATTTGGTGGTTTTCTACGACGGGGTTACAGTGTTGGTGGATAAGGGAAGAGCAACTGATGTCATCTACCTGGACTTGTGCAAAGCATTTGACACTGTCCCACACAACACCCTTGTCTCCAAATTGGAGAGATGTGGATTTGATGGATGGACCGCTTGGTGGATAAGGAATTGGCTGGATGGTCACACTCAAAGAGTGGCGGTCAGCAGCTCAATGTCCAAGTAGAGGCCAGTGACGAGTGGCGTTCCTCAGGGGTCAGTATTGGGACTGGCACTGTTTAACATCTTTGGTGACATGGACAGTGGGATTGAGTGCACCCTCAGCAAGTTTGCCGATGACACCAAGCTGCGTGGTGCAGTCGACATGCTGGAGGGAAGGGATGCCATCCAGAGGGACCGTGACAGGCTTGAGAGGTGGGCCCGTGAGAACCTCATGAAGTTCAGCAACGCCAAGTGCAAGGGTCGGGGCAATCCCAAGCATAAATACAGGCTGGGCGAAGAATGGACTGAGAGCAGCCCTAAGGAGAAAGACTTGGGGGTGTTGGTTGATGAGAAGCTCAACATGACCCAGCAACGTATGCTTGCAGCCCAGAAAGCCAACCGTATCCTGGGCTACATCAAAAGAAGCGTGACCAGCAGGTCAAGGGAGGTGATTCTGCCCCTCTACTCCACTCTCGTGAGACCCCACCTGGAGTACTGCATTCAGCTCTGGGGCCCCCAGCATAAGAAGGACATGGACCTGTTGGAGCAAGTCCAGAGGAGGGCCAGGAAGATGATCAGAGGGCTGGAGCACCTCTCCTGTGAAGACAGGCTGAGAGAGTTGGGATGGTTCAGCCTGGAGAAGAGAAGGCTCTGGGGAGACCTTATAGCAGCCTTCCAGTACCTGAAGGGGGCCTACAGGAAAGCTGGAGAGGGACTTTTTACAAGGGCATGTAGTGATAGGACAAGGAGTAATGGCTTTAAACTGAAAGAGGGCAGATGTAGATTGGATATAAGGAAGAAATTCTTCATTATGAAGATGGTGAGGCACTGGAACAGGTTGTCCAGAGAAGTTGTGGATGCCCCATCCCTGGAAGTGTTCAAGGCCAGGTTGGATGGGGCTTTGAGCAACCTGGTCTAGTGGACGGTGTCCCTGCCCATGGCAGGGGGTGTGGAACTAGATGATGTTTAAGGTCCCTTCCAACCCAAACTGTTCTATGATCCTATGAACTGCAGTTGTTTTGTGGGTTTGTTTTGTTTTTTTTTTTTTTTTTCCTCAGACTCTTAATTATTTGCATACATACATAATGAAAATCACAATGTTAATGTATTTTCTGTATGTGAACACTGCTTTTCATTAAGCTTTATGGAAATTTAATGCAACTTATGAACTTTCACATCCAAATTTTAATGTTGACATTTTTCACTTTTGTTTTGCATACTGTACTTCAAGTACCCAGAAAATACAAAAGGCTAGAGATGGATTTCAAAAGGAAACAGAAAAAGCTGGTGGCTGTATAAATGTTGATGTGCCCTCAGGAACTGCTTTACAGTCAGCAGTATTTATTCCTATTTAGAATGATGACATCATTAACTTAGTTGGAGACAGGTTTTGGCAATAAGAAAACCAAGCTGTTTAGAAATGTAACAGAATAATCATTTGAAGAGTTGGAAAATACCTACCTGTGCATCTCTTGTCAATTTTTTTCTACTACAGTGTTATAGCAATAGTATGCAACATATGTTCATAACTTTTGTAAAACCCTCTGAAATCTACAATTGCAAATAGTTTGTTTCCAAGACACACTATTATTTCATCATTATTACCTGTTATTTTCTCTATTCAAGGTGTAAAAAACTCTGCAGGATGTTCAGAATATTCTTTAGCAGAAGTCCAGAACAATTTGTTACCGTTGTTTCCCATTTCACTTAAAAAACCAAAAACAAACCGAAACCAAACTTAAAAAAACCCACACCTTAATTTGGTTCCATAGATCTTGCCGTACTTCCCTGTACAGTGTTAAACTGTGAAAGTTCATTTTACAGACTGTGGTGGTTCCTAAATTTTACAGGAGTTCAAGATGTAACTGGGCAAATCCATATGAGGAAAAACTGAAAGAAAAATCTGAGCCAGAATTTGTTTGGAGAATGTAATGTTGGAGTAGTATCTATATATCTGTTCCTTCCTGTTCTGCTCTTTCTGAGGTACCCACTGTTAAATAGTGGGATAGGTGTGTGTCTGGCCTCACCCAGTATGGCTTTCCTATGTTGTATTATTGATTCATCCTACAGCCTTTTCATGTCCATGCATCTAGAGAGGTACTGGTGGACCTGCAGCACTGCCTTGCTGTTCCCACTGACTTGTTCTCTGCATACATATATATTTTAATCACTTTCTCAAATACTGGTCATAGAATCCTAGAATGGTTTAGGTCAGACGGGACCTTTAAAGATAATCTAGTCCAACCCCCCTCCTATGGGCAGGCACGTCTTTCACTAGATCAGGTTGCTTAAAGCCCTATCCTCCGGTTCTGTTAATTATTTTAGGCTTCATTCTCTGTTGCAATTTTTTTTGTCTCACTGAGAAGATACCAGATAGTTCTTTTCTTTCCTTTTGAATTTTTGTATTTTTTTTGCTCTGTAATATTCTTCTGCATCATCTTATTTACATTAGCAACATTACATTTAGCAACAACCTCTCCAAAAAGGTAAATGAGACTCCCTTGAGTGAAGGCTATAATTAGTCATAAGCAAATGTCAGTAGATCTTATGAACTCTATTAGCTGATTCAACTTCTGAACCATTTCCCAGCCTTTTGAGGCTTTTATCAAGCCACTGTCATGTTTGGCTGAAAACTAGGAAAATTAGAGGGTCTTTTAAAAGATGCAGGGCTGAAAAGAAGAAAAGTTTCAGGATTAATATAATCCCACTGAGCTCTGTGCAGTTAAAACTGAATTCATGGTGTACACTTGGATGTTAGTATATCAGTTCCTAAAAAGAGACTCATAACAGTTGTCAATATTATGATATCTTAGTTTGCTGTATTATTTTGAGGCAGTGCAGGATGTACCCTTTGAACACACCTGCAGTGTAAACAGGCAGATAAATAAAATGGCACGGGACAGATAAAAAGTAATTCAAATCTTTAAACTCCAATTAGTAAGCATGACAATTTTTTTCTTTAGCTGGTGTGGGAAAAAAGATGTAGAATCTGAGGGTTTATATACTGTGTGTCTTTGCAGGTATTTTTGGTTTTTTGCTTACGAGTATTTAGACTTTGTCACTTCTGGTGCTTCTTACAGGTCTATACCAATATGTGAAGAGAGCAATGAACTACTAGTAGAGGTGGTGCGTACATAGTGATGAAAGGTGAGGGACTGATCGCACGTTGCTACAGCAGCAAAGCAATCGCGTTGAGAACTGTGCTGTCTTGCTGGAGTATTATGGTAACAAGGATGTATATGAGCATTTGCATTTGTAGAACAGCCTCAGATAAAAACTTTAAAGGAAAGAGCATTGAAATGCTATCGAAAATGGACAATTACCTTTTACAAACACTATCTTTTTCAATTCTTGACCACCGGAATAGAATAATAACCAGAGGCTTCCCCCCAGTTCAATAGGTCCTTGCTTTTGTGCAAAATACCTTTTTCTGTCCTTTTAAAAAAGAGCTTATTTCTGCATCTTCCACACAAGCAAATACTGGAAAATGCATTCTTTCCTCTGGAAGACAACCTTTCAAATGGCTCAAGATCATTATTAGGGAAATGCTAACACTTACTGTCCAGTTTTTGCTGCGTATTTTTCTTCCAGGCACAGACATTACTTTGTCAGCAATATATTTTAAAATCCTAATTTTTTTGTTGTTGTTTTGTTTTGTTTTTCCGAAAGGAAAACTGTGCTTTTTCACTTATGCTGGTTGATAGGGTTTTCTTAGAATAAAATTCTATAATTCTATAATCTTTCTTTTGCAACTTCCTTTTCTAGGCTGTGTAACTCTTTGACCCTTTGTGTTTATACACCAGATTATTATGTAGAAACTTTCATAAGAGTTGTTTAACATACTCCCTAGAGTTAATGCTTCCTTCTCATTGAATATGTGAGATAAAACAAATGAGGGGCACTAGCATCATTTCTATGATTATATTTTAGTGCAAGATAAACCTTTAAGCTATACTGGTCAACTGCAATTTTTTTTATGACCCAGTGACTGTAATTGGGGTTGTCTTTTATTATCATCATTAATGTAAGAAGACTGTGTGAGTAAAGCTTTGCTCCTTTAAAGCTGATTTAAAAAAAAAAAAGTCTGCTGTGTCACAGAAAACGTGTATTGCTCAGACCAAATTATCTGGATGAACACATATGGACAAAATGAGAATCAAATCACTCATTTTTCGAAGCAACTGTTGGGAATAAACTAATTTTAGAGCTTCTAGACCATTTAGAATTTTTTAAATTCCTTTTTATTTTTTGGTACACTTCTTTCAGATTTCAGTTATAACTGTCAGGATCAAAACAAAGTGAGAGATTTATCTTAAGATTTTTTTTTTTTTTTCCCCTCTTTCAGTCAGACCAAGAAATCTCTTAGGTCTTATTCTTCTCAAGATACAAGGCCTTTTGTATAGAAAATTTGAAGTAATGATCTGAAGTGTTGTATGCTGTTTATATGACTAGAACATCCGGACTACCTTCACCAATGAATCAAAAGTCATAAGGAACATGAAACTGGCTGGTATACTTTGTATTTCTTCCTGTGTGGCTTGAGGCCAGCAAAGCAGTCTTAACACTTAACGGGAAAACTTGCGAGATTTTTCACACCAGATCATTCTTGTGATCTGTTATGTCTGCAGATCAGAAATGTAGTAAGGTATCAAAAGAAATAAGAGTATGCCAAGATTTTTCAAGGTAATTCATACTTCTTTAGCAATGAAAGTCTTCTGAAAATAGTCAAGCTAAGCAAGTAGCATGGACTCAGATAGTACATGAGGATATACTCAGATTTGCTAGAATTCATAAACTCATATAAACGGACTAAGTAACTGACTACTACTGCACTCTGATATGGGTTTAATGGTAGTACATCCTTATACATACATTTATATACTTGAATGTTTTTGTTAATCTTGCTCACACTGCCTAAAATTCTCTCTGAAGTCTAAGTGTCTTTTGAGGTGAAACCCAGGAATTTCTTAGAAACATAGAGCAACAGAAGTAGCGTTGAGGGTAGCAAATGAAAGGCTGTATTTGAAAGTGGGGTGGAATAGGAGTAGGCAGGAAGCTGCTGACCTGCATTGGATTGGGCCAGTGTTAGCAGCATCTTAGGGCCTCTGATTTTACCAGTCATGCAACAGATAGTGCCTTCAGCATATTCTGACCCGCTGATGGTGCAGTGACATACTGATTTGGCGCAGGGAGAAAGTAATTTTCTGCAGCATTTTCTCATTCATCTCTATCTGAATGATAAGTTGATGAAATCCAAGGACTAGTGGTAGGAGATTTTGAGGGCTGCAAACCACACATGTAAAAGGAGGAGTAACTCTTCTGTCTTTGCAATTAGTGAATTAGTTTTTCCTATATGCAAAGTAACTTGGGGATAGGAAAAAACATGGCATCCGTTAGGTATTTAAATCTTATGTTTCCAGAGGCAGAAAATCAAGAGTCTAAGAGCGTCTCTCCCACCGTCTCTCCCACTCTCTCTTTTATTCCCTAATAAATAGGCTTTGAAAACAGGTTTATATTAGCTGTGCTGATATAGAAAGGCAGCTTTTCTTTTTGTTGCTTATTTGGCCAAGTAGGAAGACAAGTAATACAGACACTGTCTTTCCCCAAATGTATGAAGATATAAGATTGTGTCCCTAATCATATACTTCTATATTGATGGAGAGGGCTAGAAAGAAGCAGCACCATCTACTGACTAAAACACATCATTACCAATCCAAACCAGACCTAGAAATTACAATGCAATCTGTGTGTTCTAACCATGTGAATGTAATTACCAGACCTTCCTGATTTATTAGCTAGCTAAATAATAATAGCTTTAGTTATGGGTTCTTATTATTTAATATATCTTCCTTTTTCTTTCTCTTTTTTTTTAAGTTACCTTCTTTTGATTTGATACAGATTTAAAAGCTCATCTTGTCAGCTGCCTGCCAATTCAGTTGATGGTGAGGACTTTTAAATAGCTACTTGTTAATGTTATGTGTAGCTTCTGGGTTAGTGACATTGCTTGAGGGATAGGAAGCTAATGTAGTATTTTACATAAATAAGGTGTTAGGTAGGAAATTTTTTTAATCCAAATTTTTATCTGCCCCTTAGAAATGTGTCATAACCATTAATTGATATTTAAAAAACAGCTGAAAATGGTAAGTTAAACTATTTGAAAGAAAGATAAGTTATAAGTGGGAATTTGAATTCATGAGAATATCAGTTTTATTCTTGAATGTTAGTATAATTGACTTTCTAAAATATTCCATTTCCAAATACTGTACCTGAATTGTAATTCAGCTTTCAATATTTTATGGGCAGATTTGTTGAAATGGTTCCCATTGAGTTGCTTAATTATCTGATTTCATGGGTACAATGTCTTAAGACATCAAAGTGGGAAAAATTCCAAGTGCAAGTAACTGATTTCTGGTTGTTACATCACTAAAATATTTTTATGTACAATGAATTCCGTTCCCTTTTGTGTAATAGATAACTGTTCATCTCTGTTAAACAGAAAGTTTAAGTCTGTGGAGGCTGTCAGGTTCTGGTACGCAATTCTCTAACTGGAAATAAAGACTTGCTTTGGAAGCATTGAATTCCTCGAGCTGTAGCATTAGTGGCCTTAATACCTTTCAACAGTTTTGAGGTTAGTAGAAGTATCCCCACTTTAGAGTTAACGTCTTAAAATTTGAGAATCCTTTTTGTATTCTGTCAGGTCCTAACTGATTAACCTGGTGAGTCTCTAGAGAGGTAGTATTTCTCTTTTTTGACCCATTCTAAATTTGAAAAAAGAAAAATATTAAAAACGAAGTCTGAAATCAGATGAAGATAAGATTAAATGAAGTCAGGTCAAATAGTGGTAGATATGGCTATGAGGCTGAGGAAAAAAGTGATAACAAGTTGGTGTTTGTGATATGCCTAAGTATCTTTGTGCTGTGACTGAAACAGAAATATGCAAATACTCTGTCAGAAGTGTGTGTGTGTAACTTGCTGGTACTTGCTTAAATGTTGTTGTTTTCATGCTTCAATAATATTTTTCTATCCCAGTTCCTCCATTCACAATGGCAATTTTTCTAAGTCAGTCTTAAGGAAGTATTACACTTATTCCCGTCCTAAATGTCTGAATCAGAATGTATGGATTTTCAGTACTCTCTGGAGAAGCTTCAATTATCCCTGAAGAAGCCTTAATGATGAAGAACTTTCCCCCTGCCCCAGGTTGGGGAGATGAATGGTTTTGGTGCTTCTTAAACCTCTTAGAAACTGCAGTTTCTATCACTAATTGTTCGTAAAATATCTTCTGTAACGTTTGCCTAAAAATGCAGATGAAGACTACCTGCTATGTCCTCCTCCACAGATTATTAGCTAAGATTACATTGGCAAGATACGTTAGCTGAACTTACAGGCCTCCATATTTATTGAGGTCTAGTTGCTGAAACTTTCATCCAGTCTGAGTAATCTTTTTCATTAAAAGTTGTTTTGGGGGGGTTGTGGGTTTTTTTGTTGTTGTTTGTTTTTTTTAAAACGCAATTAGAATTAGCATATATCTCTAAAGCTGTAAAATCCTCAGGGAATTAAATTTTCAAGCAATTAGAAATTCTTGGATTGTGTTTGATTTTTTGCAAGTTTAAATTGGAGCTTGGCTTTTAATCTCAGAAGTCCAAACAAAACCCAGCATTTGAATGCTTTAGGAACATTTGTGACCTAGAGCTGTACTTTTGTCTCTAGAATAAGTTATTTGCAAACCCAAATACTGGAAGTTGAAATCCAAACATTTTCCTTCGTTTCTTTGCTCCTTATGCTTTCCTCTTAAAGTGCTAAACAGATTCAGACATTTCTGAAGCTGCAGCCTAGGCTTTCCTGAAAGCATTGGGAGATTTAACACACTTTTCAACAGACCAGCCTCCAGCTTTTAGTATGCAAATAAGCTGCTGCTTAGTTCTTGTGTTTTACTATTTTGATATAACAATTAAGGGAAAATTACTTAATCGCCTCCTGAATAAATGCCCTTACTAGGAATTGGGAAAGTCGGAGAAGTTACGTTCTAAACCAGTAGGCAATTTATGCTAAATACTGAATCCTAAAATCACTGTAGGAGTTTAGGTTCCTCCTTGTTCACTAATTGAAAGAAGAAGGTAGGAGTTAAATGTAATTGAAGTAGTATTTGTCCCTTGTTATGTCATATATACTTTGACAATCAAAATATGAGTAATACAATTGATGACATAAAGAAGTCTTGAACTCTTTGAGTAACAACTCCCCAAAAATATTTTCTCTGAGAATTTTCTCAAAGTGGCATAACATGGAAGTAATCAATCAGTGAACTGGAGTTTTATAACTTATTTAAATACCTGACACCTGTATATTTCATTGAAATGTGCATGGGAAATACTGTAGATTTAGGAAGAGTTGACTACTTTTGTTTAGATTGAACTAAACCACCTGTTCTGCTATTTTTCTGATTGATGTAGCTAGTACGCTGTAGAACACAAATTCCCAATAACTGGAAGTGATTATCAAGTAGAAGATTTACTACCCGTAAGAAATTACATTATTCATATAATAACATTAATCATTACTAGGTATTATGGCAATACTTCAGTTAGCAAAAACTTGTAGAGGTGGGTGAGTCTTCCAATAGCAGACAGTTCCTCATTTTAAAGTGAAACGTGCCATGTTGTTGAAAATATATATTTTAATTTTAAAATCCCACTGTTTATACCTTTATTCGTTTCCTGACAGTTGGTCAAGTTCTGTGGTTCAGTCTGGCAAAAGGTTTATCTGAACAAAACCTGCAGAATTTACTCTTTTCCCAGTACCAGTGCAGGATCTCATTTCTCCAGCTTAAGCTATGTGGTCTTTGGCTCTGTGAACTGAGCTCTGCTTTCCTTAGGATCAGTTAAAGAATCCTGTTCCACTATGTCAAGAATTGTGGACAAGGACAACTCTTGCAATGGAGTCAGACTGCATTTATATCCAAGTATTTCAGACAAATGCATGACAAGAAAAAAAATTAAAGAAGATAAATGGTGTTTTGAGAGAATATAACTTACTGAGACAAATCTGATAATATGTTGGTTTAGTGTATTTTATAGATGAAATGACTCAGTTGATCTTTACAGCATAGGTGAATATATATAATGTTGTTAGCTTTATTTCAAATACACAAGATACTTCAGTTTGTCTGTCTTCCACTTTTAAAAGTGCTTTTTTATGTGATGCTTGGTTGATATTTTGAGTCCTTGGGTCCATGATCCCAGTTTCTATTTAATATACCTATGTATAAAGTAGGGACAGTATGTACTATGAGCAAAAATTGGAAATCAATACAGCCTAGCATTATTCAACGTTACAGCTTGTATTAATCTGTTGGTCTGGGTTTTATTTGAACCCAGATAGCTTATTATACCATTATGCATTCAGATTTTTAACAGTGTTCTGTCTCTGGTTTGCAGGAGTAGTTTCTTTTAAACATTAATCTCATTTCTAAAACTTTCTGTGAAATACTAGATTTTAATAACTGACACAGAATAGACATTTTCATGACTTTCCTTGTCAACCAAAGCGCATAAAAATTTGGAATGGACACTGTAGAACTGTGCACAATTCTGAGTGCCCCTGAGTGTGTCTCTTGCATTAAGGCAACTTCAGAGGGAGAACAAGTAATGATAAGGGTTTTTTAAAAAAAAAAAAAAAAGAAAAAGAAAAAAAAAGCTAATTTAATTACTGGAATAACTTTCATCGACTCCAGTAGGAGTAAGAGTGGGCTTTGAAGCTGGAGTGAGCTTGTCTAAAGACTGATCTGTATTCTGAAAACTGAATAACCATTGCTTTTTCCTGATTATTTCTGCATTGCCTACCTGTGATTGAAAGTACAAATGCTAAAATGCTGTGCTGTGAAAGGATTTAATCTTGTAGGTATTATGGTCCTGAACAAAAACTAGGATTATTTAAAAGCATATTCACACAAATGGTATCATTAATTTTACAGACTGCAGGGTCAGATGAGCTAGAGAAGTGTTCTTTATTGCATCTCACTCTTTCTTTCTCTTGGCATCCTTCCATAATGTTATCTATCTACTTAATACATTTTATATTCATAATCTGAATGAGCCAAGTAATGCTCTTCTCTGCCATCTCACTCCGAGCACAGATATCCTTAAACACCATGCTGCTACTACCATTTCATTGAACAGATTTCTGCATTGGATGAATCAATGCAAAGGGATTCCTAGTTCTCCCTTTCATGATAAGCAGAATCAGACCAAAGTAAAAATACTATGGTGATAATCTGGCAATTGAGTATTCTTGCCTTTGATTTAAATGTTCATGCGTATAGTTACCACTCATTGAAGAGGGTTATGATTGTCAAAGTATATTTGGTGATCAGGGAAAAATAAACTATGTTGTTCTCATAACATCATAAAACTACAAATTCTGACATTGAGAATAAAAGCAATTAAAAGTAACAGTAAAATTGCAAAAAATTATTACCGTTATAACACCTCATTTATTAAAATTATGCCCACAATCTTTCGTGGAAATACGTTCTTCTGAGACAAATATATAATAAAACTGTCATAAAGTATTTCTAAACTACTGTATATGAACTAGCTACTTAATATTATCCCATTCTACTGTAGAAAGAACTGGAACACAAAGTCTAAGTGACTTATCCATGCTTAAACTGATATCTTGGAAAAGACTAATATTGGGTTCTGCGTAGGGGCTTAAAATGCCTTTATATAGCCTAAGTAAATATACAGGTGGTATGGGCAGTCACTTGGCAAAAATAATAATTTAGGTAATATTGAACACCTTCATCTGCTCAGATTGAAGATTAGATGGAAAGTTAATTCTTGTGCCTTGAAATTAAAGTACTGCCTCAAACAAATCTTTTGCTCCTCACAATAAGCGCAAGCTCCAACAGAGTGAGAGAAAATCTCATCAAGATAGCTGAAAACCTGACTTACCCGAGTACTCCTTTGAGCTGCAGAACTAAAATTTGATTCTCTGCCCAAAAAGAGATGATGGACTTAAGCCTGTTGTATCTTATTAAGACACTCTCTGAAATGAGGTGAATTCTGGAGCTGAAATACAATTTCTAAATGATGTTTTATGAAACCTGTTTTTTCTTGGGGGGGAGGGGGTTAGGAAGTGAAATTGATGGTTACTTTTTCTAAAGTGACTAATTGAGACACTTCGGGGTCCAAATCTTAATGAAGGCCAGGGGAGTTGGCATCAAGATTTTATTACCGCTCTAAACAGCGTTGCTTTCAGGATCTTCCAACTTTGCCTGGAAATACAATTTTGTAGAAGGATTTCTGAAAAAGTAAAATTTCTGAAAATGCAAAATTTGCACAGATTTTGCATAAGTGTTTTTATATGGAGCACATCCTTATAATCAATATACAAGTATGAATACTTTCTTCCATTTTAAAAACAATTTGTATTATTGGCAAAACATCTTGGTGGAGACAATTTTTAAATACATTCATGCTTCTTTGTAAAACTGATGTGTAATAAAGATTCATAGGAGTACAAAAATAACATGTTGTGTTGTATGAGTCAACTGATGACGCCTGTAATCCCCCCTCCCCAGACTGGACTGCTTTAACTATGGTAAATTCCTATACATGCACCATCCAGTTAGGAGGCTGTTGCCATATGCACTTAACAATGTTAAACAGAAATATATTTTGATAAAACTGAGATATTCCTAGTATCTAATAATTGTGCAAAGCTTGGGGCATACATGTTCCAGGTTGCTTGGAAGGGAGACAAGTGCCAGCCTTTTTCATTAGGAGCTTTCCTGCATTAATTCCTTCTGGAATTGTACAGTTTTAAGAATCTGTTGTGATATTAAGATTGTTTATTATTCTGTGTTGTTTCTCATAACTAGACATCTTTAATAATGGAAAGTTAAGCATCTGATGGGTGGGTGGCATTGACTGAGGATTTTAAGATTCTGTGTGTTTTTGGCACCAAAGTTACCTTGTGGATTTAGCACTGGTTTTGTAAAGGAGCCTAAAGTGACAGAGCCCATAAATAACATCAAAGCTGTGCATTACAACAGAAGGATAAAAAGTTATGCCTGCAGTTAGTATGCATCATTCTTCTGTTTATCAAATGAAACAATGAGCCATCTAAAAATGTGCAATCATGAAATTAGAGATTCTCACAAATGCGTATGCATTATTTCTACTTAGCTATCACCTAATGTACACCTTCCAAAGCGTATACTTAGATTTTTTTTTTTAAGTCTGATGATAGAGGGTAGACTTTTTTGAATTAATAGATAAGACTCCTCTTAATCTAATGACAGTTATTCTTTCCTCTTGGACTAGAGATGTTTGGGTCTAGTTCAGCTTTCTCTGGTTAGTCAGGCACTGCTTACTGCTGAAGAACGTTAGACCATTTAAGAGGATCTGCCCTCATGCTTTGATAACTGTCTCTTCCAGGTGCCATGATCATCATAACTCTCATCTTTGACTAATGCCTTGTAATGCTTTTTATACTTTTCAACCATGTCTTACAAGAGTAGCTACGCTTGAACAGATACTGTTTCTACAACATGCAATGTTGTTTTTCACATTCGGTATACGTTAAACATTCAGTGTGCACTTCAAGTTCTCTTTGCAATAAGACTAATCATTTTAAGGACTAATTTATGTAATGTAGCATTTGCCTACTGTTACAATCCAAAATAAAGCTTCATCCACGTTTGGCAGAACATGTGTTTTGTGGGAGGGACAATGGCAAAGACCTAGAGAAATCTAAAGACCTAAACAAGAATTAAAACAAAGAAACAAAATTCATTAATAAAAAAGCACTTGGGGCACCAGTTAGTCTAATTCCCTTCTGCTTTAGACAATTGTAATCCTAGAGGAAGCTTTCCCTGGCAGCATTTCAGGGGAAGGCTCATATTTTCATTATGAAGGAGTTCTCTTGAAAAATATCCTTAATTAAGTCAGGATTGACTGAGGTTTCTTTAACACAGACTACCAATGTCTTTTCACATTTTTATTATTGTCAACCTAGTTCTTGCAATCAGTTACATAAAAACTAGAAGAATGCTGATAATATACAAGGAATTTTGGTTTGGAGACTGGTTTCTTACTCCACCAGCTCTGCTGAGTCATAGTTGTTTTCTGCCTTTTAGCTTTCATCTTTTCTGAATGAATTATTTTCCTTAGCTTTGGGAACAGTCAGTAGCATAAGATATCTTTTGTAGCTCAAAAATATGCAATTCTGCAAGTTGAAACATCAAGAATCTTTTAAAAAGTGAAGATGGAATTTCTACTGGGCTTATTTTGATTCCCAAGTCCTACGTCTGCAGACCACTTACTTAAATTCAAGTATAATTCTGTGTTTGCAAATATAGCTGCTTATCATTTTGCAAGTAAAAGGTTTTAAGTCTTCTTCCAGAAAGTAAGGAGTAACCAACAACCAGGACACTTTAGGCAGAGCAATAGGAGGTCTGCCCTTTAAAGGGGGAGTGGTGTTGTCTTTTATCTGCTGTGTAAATGCTTTCGCAGATCGTTCCTTAGCTTCCACTTCTCCACAAACCCAAGCTCCTACATACAGTTCCTTAAAATGTCCCCAAGTACATTTTGCTTTATACAGATTCACTGCCTTTGTGGAGATGAGTTAAACTGACAACAGAGGTGGTTTACCTTGCTTCCATTGCTGGACAAGCTTCATGGTCAAACAAACAAAAAACTTATGAAAAAGTCTTAAAATCAGTCTTTAAGTTACAAGAATGGAATGAGATACCCTATATTCATATGAAGACAGTTTGGCCATAATCTTAGGAATCATCTCTGGTTGCTCCACTTCCCACCCCTGGGACATGTCCCAGCCAGACATCTGGCACTCCTAAAGGCACTCTTTCTCCATACTTTTCAGATTATTTTGTTTTTAATCTATTCTTTCTCTAAGGGCTGTAGCAGCTTTGAGACCACAAGGACCTAAAAATTATCACAAAGTAACTCTGATGCAAGTGCTCACTCTTTTCTGAGAGACTTTTATCTCCATACCTCTGATCCCTGGAGCTGGATCTTTTATTCTTTTTGTCTCTTTCTAGAGCAAGCTGGGTTTTGGTTACAACAGTGTCTTCCTTTATTTTGGATCTAACTGTCCAAAAAGACTATCAGAAACACACAGATGCAGCACATGAGTGCTGGAACTAAATATTCAGGGCTACTATATTTTTGTTTGTTTGTTTTAATTGCATTGTCATTGGTTCCTCCTCTGTTCAGTCTACACTTTGCTTTATTTGGCTTTGGCAAAGACTTCATGGATCAGTTATAAATATGTTCCATCAAGCTCTTGACCTCTGATACCAGCTTGCTTCAGAAATCACACGAGACTAACAGAGAATCACATAGTAACAAGTTACTGCTTAGGGAACATATTTGCCCAACTCCTAAAGGTTTCTGGTTTTTTTTCTAGGGTATTTTCTGGTGGTTTTCAATTTTTAAATGGTTAATTTGCAACTGCAGTAGTACCACCCTTTGTTAATTAGCATGTTATGTGGTGGTAAAATCGTACAGCGTGTGACAATTATTTCTGTCTTTTGGAAAAAATTGAAATGACAAAACATTCAAACTATTTCTAAATGCTAAATATACTGATTTGTTGATAATTAAATGAACACTTAGACATTAGTGACCAGCTACTCTGATGTCCTGCACTTGCTGTAGTAATTGCTGATGTCTTTACAAAGGGAATATAAAGTTCTGTTGTAAGTTTTCACAAAAGTGTTAAGACTTTGTGGATATAAAACTGCATAATTTAGCATCTGTGTCAGATTACATAAAGAAAACACTGAAAAGTGGGATTAGAAAAAAAAAATCACAGCTAGGTCCTTAATTCTTTCAGGAGATCCTACTGATGTATTTGCAGCTTTAGGCACTCAAGTCTTATCTTACCTTTTACAACCATGCTACTGTGGACAGTGTATAAGAATTTGCTTTCCCTTTTTTTTTTTTTTTTAGGTTGTACCTCCTTGAGTATCATCTATAATTGAGCTTTGAAAAGCTGTATCTCTTTTTAAATGGAATTTTAAAGGTATTTTCGAACCCCAGTTCACTTATGGCCACAAACTCCAGGTATACAGATGTGAGTTAGTTACTCTTATTTTACAGTTACTTATTTTTGATTGGCTATTCCTCTAGAAATTGTGAAGTTCTGATTTTCTATGAGTCTGGAAAAATCTACTTGTATTTGTCTTTTCCTCAGTATGTTTTAATAGTTGTAATTCAGGAGCCTATTTTCTAAGTGTTTCCTATGTGCCCTCATACGTTGCATAAATTAACTAAATTGCAAGGACTTCTATGTGATCATAAATTCTTGCAATCAGTACAGCAAAGGAATATTTTAAGAAATTTCCACTCCAGGCTGTAATTTTATGTCTAATTTTCTTACAGAAAAGCATTTCTAACTGACCCATTTTGTCTCCAGCTGTCCCCCATGATACAAGATACCTAGCTTTACAAAATACCTCATGAATGATGTCTTTGAAAGATTTTTTTGAAATGATCCACAATCATTTTTCAAAAATGTCATCCCTCATCAAATATTATTCAGATTTTCCCTGTGCACAATATATTTCTGCTTCAATAACGTGTCGTCTTTTTAAAGACAGCTTTCCTGTTACAGTGGGAGAATACGTAAGATGCAGGAGTGTCGTCGTACTTTCAATTAGGGTAGAACAGACCCAATCAAACAAATCACAGGGTCCTTTTATCAATCTTTTCACTTCCCAGTATGTATGAAGAAGCTCAAACGAAGGTATTGAATTTGCACAGTAGGCATGGCTCTGACCTTCCATCTGAAATTTGAGGAAAGTAGAACTGAGTGACTGGAAAGCTAAGTCAGGAAGCATTTTGGCTCCCAAAAGGCTCTCCCATAGGATAGCCTTTTGCAGGATGTATGTTAGTTTTGCTTCGGAGGTTTTTCCAACTCTGGATCTTTGTACTTTACTGGGGATTAGTTATGGATAGACTCCATATATAGTGACGCTTGTCCTTCGATGAAATGTCCAGGTACTAAAAAAATAAAAATAATCTTGAAGTAAGAAGATAGCTTATTTCATTAGAGGATTATTCTTCTCTCAATTTCAATGAGATCAGGCTATGGCCTTTTTAAAACATATGCTGTTTCCATAGTTGCAAGTTTAAATCACATTTGATGCCATTACCTTCATGTACACATCTACAAAAATAACTTGCTATTTTTTTAGGCGGTTTCAAATTTCAAATAATCTCTGAGGACAAGCTAAAAAATATTTTCATTTCCAAATGCTGTATAATTTTGAAAATCTCTTGCCTGTCTGTCTAGAACTTATATTCTTAAACCAGACTGTACGTATTTTTTCTTTATCAAACAGTAAAAGGCAATAATATAGCACTAAGCTGGTTGGGATTTAGTTAGTGACAAACCAACAGAGGTACTTCTGTCCATGTCATTACATACCTTAACACTTTTTAAAAAATCTGATGAAAGTTTTATGGCCTATGCAGTGCATTCTTTGCTATAAAGTTTCATAGGATTGTTCCAGTGATTAAATTGCAATCATAAAGAGCACATTTGTCAATAGTTGTATTGTGACAAACTTTTCATAAATGGGGTCCACTGTGGAACTAAGTGAGTAGTAACATGCTATATTTCACCAAGTGAAAGAACGTAAAGACTTCCTTATTACAAAATACTAAAACTTCACTTTACAGCTTCTAGATTAAAGTCTCAAGTCATTAATAGCGTACGTAAGAAGCAGAGGATAATTATGAGTTCCTAACGATGGATCTAACAAATTTAAGTGGACATGAAAACAGGAATAGGGATGCGTTTGTTACCTCTACGTACTGTTAAAAGATAATGAATTAAACTCTGCAGTGTGAAAATTACTTTTTTCACACATTTTACTAATAAAACTGCTTAACTGTAGATGTACTTACTCCCTATAATAATATCATAGTTTGTTGAACCTTTAAGTTAAAAAAGCAAGTTCAGGATTTTCAAGGCCTTCACTCAAATAATTTGGGTATGTGTTATTTTATGAAGTTTATTTTAGTACAAATTTACTTGACTTGTAAGTTTGGATCAGATTCCTAACAATTATAAAGACTTTGAAGTGCAGTCTCTACAATAACTACTTTAGCCCCATTTCCATTAAGTTTGTTCTGACTAAAATTCTAAAATAAGCGAATTAATCAGAACCTCTGTTATTTCTAGCCTTACTGCACTCATTCAACATTCAGGTGGATCTGTTTCTTGCGGGGGGAAGTCTGTTCTATACTGAAATTTTTAAAAATACTGCAATGCACTAATAATGTCATACCACTTTTTAATGAAAAAAATGGTCTGTTGTTCTGCAGGTCTCCATTAAAGTGAATGAGGTATAAATTAATAATTAATGTTTTCCACTGTCAGTGCTTTTCAAAAGTTACTCCACAGTACTTTTACACAGAACACTTTCCTCATAATTACCAAGTAAATTTTTCAAGAAATAGTGGTGTTCTGGTTTTGATCAACAGTGGTCCAAGAATAATTTATTTAATTATTTAATTAAAATGCTTCTGACCTATTCAAATTGCTTTTAAAGTGAAAGTGATAACATTGAATGAAAGATAAGTTGTAGGTGAGGCTGGGTTTAAAACTGAATAGCATTTGAGACTCATGTACAGGAAAACACTGGGGTTTTTTCACAGTCTGATAGGAATTTATATGGAGGCATGTATGTCTGTGTGCATATATGCACACCTATTTTCATATTATTTTCTGTAATTTATAAATAAAATATATAGAATGCAATTACAATAGACCATGTTTATGTAAACAGTAGGTACTCTATTAGAATGATAAGACATGATCAATGTTTGGATATTTTTTCATGCATAATACAATTTCCATACCGTACAAGTTTTTCATAACTGGAATTGGATATGTGTCCATTTTTAAAAAAACTGTGTCGGATCAACTGAAATAAAAGTATTTTGGACTGCTGAGCATGTTCTGATAAGCTCAGTTCTGCAATTTAATTACCTCATATCCTTACATGTGGGAGTAAGGAACTACTATTTTCTCATAAACCCCTTCATCATAACCTTCTGTTGGAATTCTTTTACTGTAGGAAACCCTTGACTTAAGAAAAAGGGGGGAGGGGGGAAAGGTATTTTCATTTGTTCATAAGGGAGACTACAATGCTTATGAGGTGTATCCATTGACATTCAATAAAAGACTAGAAAAGACTGTAAATTGAAACAGAATATTCTGAAAAATAAGCAGCAAATGAAGCAAAACTCCTTTCAGGCAGTTGTAGAGAGCAATATGGTCTCCCCTCAGCCTCCTTTTCTCCAGGCTAAACAACCCCAGTTCCCTCAGCCGCTCCTCATCAGACTTGTGCTCCAGACCCTTCACCAGCTTCGTTGCCCTTCTCTGGACACGCTCCAGCACCTCAATGTCTCTCTTGTAGTGAGGGACCCAAAACTGAACACAGTATTCGAGGTGCGGCCTCACCAGTGCCGAGTACAGGGGCACGATCACTGCCCTAGTCCTGCTGGCCACACTATTCCTGATACAAGCCAGGATGCCATTGGCTTTCTTGGCCACCTGGGCACACTGCTGGCTCATATTCAGGTGGCTGTTGACCAGCAATCCCAGGTCCTTCTCTGCCAGGCAGCTTTCCAGCCACTCTTCCCCAAGCCTGCAGTGCTGCATGGGGTTGTTGTGGCCCAAGTGCAGGACCCAACACTTGGCCTTGTTGAACCCCATACAACTGGCCCCAGCCCATCAATCCAGCCTGTCCAGGTCCCTCTGCAGAGCCTTCCTACCCTCCAGCAGATCAACACTCCCGCACAACTTGGTGTCATCTGCAAACTTACTGAGGGTGCTCTCGATCCCTTCGTCCAGATCACTGATAAAGATATTAAACAGAACTGGCCTCAACACAGAGCCCTGGGGGACACCGCTTGTGACCGGCTGCCAACTGGAGTAAACTCCATTCACCACCACAAAATACTTTATATTCAGGATGCGAATATTCCCCTTGGACAAAGAGAAGGTGATTCCTGATGTATCAGTCTTAATTACCTCATTGAGCATAGTCAGTTGCAAATGTTTTATTGGTCATAGTCTTATGAGTGTTCTTTAGGAAGGCCATGTTAATGCACAGTAGAGCCAATATAGGGTAGAAACTCAGAGCCTCATGTTATACTTCCAGGCTTGGTATAGGAATATAGTATATTAGTAGAGTTAAATGCCTCAAAATAAATTTTGAAATAAGATGACAGGAAGCAAATAAATACCCTTTAATCAAATGTGAAAATAATCATAGGAGTAGAGAAAAGAACCCAGGCTTCCCTGGTCTCAGCTAGGCTTATTGACCCCAGGATTTAGAGTTATTTCTTTTCTTACTCATTGAACGTTTTTTCCTACACCATAGGACAACAAGCAGGACGGTGAGGGAAAGGGTATAGAAGTTGCATCTGTGAGGGCTAGATACAAGAGGGCAGTAATTTTGCTAGCCATCCCAGTGTAAATTGGTCCACTGTTGAGGCCTAAATTCCTTCTCTCTCAGTCAGTGTTTATTCTGTTGCAGTTTGGGTTATTCAGCTATTTTATGACACTCTTCTATAGCAGTTCAAGAAATCTGATTCATCTCCACGTGCTTCTTACATGTTCAGCTTTCACACTATGCAGTACACTGTAAATTTAACTTTTTGGACTCAAAGGACTTTGGAAGATGTAAGTGAAATTTTTGTAAGAACTTTCTTTTTAGTGTACTTTATCTACTTGCTGAATATATTAAACTCTTTAATACAAACTTACTAATTTTGGCCACTGATGTTTAGACATGGGCAACTTTGATTTTTATTGATTGTGGGTTTTTCCTTTCTTTCTGGTCATCATAGTTCCCCCATTCTTGAAGGCTTTGTTGAAGGGACTAAACGTGTTCTAAGTGACTAGCTGCAGCAGTGCTAGCTGCAGCTATTACAGTGAGGTCATATGTTTATTTTTACGTTACTGTAAAGTCTGTTACTTCACAAATTCTGTGTATGATCTTCTGTGCTTTCTTTTCTTGTGCTATGGAGACAGAAGATAACCTTGACACAAACATTTATCAGTTTTACAGTCCTTTACTGTGTTGCCATTTATGTATACCATTGCTTTCTGTCCCAGTACAAAATTTTATCAAGTGAAGGTCGTGAGTCAACATTACATTCTTCAAGAATAAGCATTAATTACTTTTACAATAACATTTAAAATGACAAACTTACACTTTTTAGAGATAAGCATAGGAGGGTTTGCAAGCACAGTAGTAGTGAAAAGTAAAACTTGTATTGATACACTTACATGATCCAAATAAATTGGAGAAATGATATGACCTAAGTAGAATGTAAATTTATAAGGATGAATGAGGCATGCAACAGGTGGGAAGAATCAACTGTACAAGTAAGATGGGGAACGACTAGCAAGGCTGCAGTACTGTTGAAGGAGGGTAAGATGGGTACAATGACCATAAATATGAACACAAGACAAATTTAACCATTTCCAAAGTAGCAGACACTTTCCTGCACATAAGGATATGAAACGGTCAGGAATAGTTTTGAAAATGATGATCCTGCTTTGGTATATTTCAAAGACCCTTTCAGGCCTGTTTTCTATGCTTTCCAATGTTTTATTTTAAAAACCTCACAAAGTGATATAAAGTCTTCTTTGTACTACAAATGCACTTTCATAAAGTACCCGTTGCATGACTGCAACAGGTCAGTAAACGAAACTGACTTCTGCTCCTTCTTACCCATATGCCTTGCCTGTTGTGCTGTAACGATTTCAGATGGCATGTTCATCTTAAACTAAAGCTTCTCAAATTTATATTGTTTGTCTCTGTGTTATGAATTAAATTGATGAAAAATTTTTTGTCAGGCAGAAATGTGCTCCAGGTCAGATCGACAGGAACTGCAGAGTACTCTCGTTTTAAAGTTTCTCTCAAAATATTGGAGAATGTTTTTGGCTTCTGATGTTTGTCTAAGTGATGTAATAGAATTTTTTGAGCTGTTTGGGACTAAAAGCATCGATTGCCTTTTACCTAAAATTAGAGGGGACTGAACTTAATGATCAAGTAATTCTTTCTAGTTATATGTCCTTCTCCCGGCACAGCTCATCAAGTTTATGGCTTTGCATTATTCACAGTCTGTGGCATTAATTATTTTTTGTCAAAGAAATGAAGACTGATTTCCTCAAGTATTCCTGAAGTTCTTGAGTGCATAGCTAATTTAAAAGCTTAATCAGTCATGTTTTGAGTTTTCTTGTGGGGACTGGAACTTTTCCAAGGGTACGCTACTGCCTCCAGGTACCTTTGTGTTCCTGTGCTTTTTCCAGCTTACACATTGCAGTCAAGGCTTCATCTCATGCTTTCTCTATTTTGGATTTATGAAAATCTTCACAAAACTCCTTTCTATACTGTTAGTCTTTTGAGATCACTATGGCCTATATAGCACATCTTTTACTCGCTTTTACTTGCACATTTTTTACATTTTTACTTGCAGCACCTGGAACTATCCTCTCTGGGGTTCTTTCTCCAAGTGTGATGTCTTTCTCTGTTTAATCTCATGCTCATATTCTTTATAACATGCATCTTCATGATAGCCATTTGTTGGTTCCTTTCTTATTTTTTTTAATTATTATTTATTTATACAACTTTCAACTTTTCTAGTGCTCTAAAAATATCTTAAAAGACAATAATGATCCCAGTTGCATTTGGGAATATTGAGAACACAACAGGTGTGAATTCTGGCTAGTTCAAATCCCAAAGGCAGCTGGGCTGAAGAAGCATCTCATTTCAAACTCTAGCTGTGCTCAGGCCTAGGTGCAGAATCCATGATCTTTGCGAGGATCTGTTTAGCCTTGACAAGACTGATGCGATATCTGGGCCTGTCTTGGGACTTAGAGTGCCTATACCAGAGGCTTTAAAAAGCCCGGCATCTAGGAAGGCAGTTGTGACTGTTGAAATCTAAGCTTCCCAGAAGTCCTGTTTTGGACAAGTAAGATTTTCACTGAATCTAGACTGTTATGAACATGCCCGTATTACTGATTTAATTATGATTACAAGAAATTCCCAGTCTATTAGAGTCATGTTTAGGAATCAAAGAAAAAAATTTAAAAGTATAATTTGGCTCAAATTTTATAGTCATATTTTATAGTGCCATAATAGTATTTCTATAAAAGCTGTTCTTAAGAGTGTGTTAACAAAAAAAATACTTAGTTTTGGACATAGTTCCTACAGCAGCTAAAGTAGCATAGCAGGGTCAATTAGCTATGTGTGTGTGTATATTTATTTATTTTAGGAAAAGAGGAAGCTTTAGAGTCACTGACAAGTTAATATTTGCGTTTCTATTATGTACCAAGTAGCAGTACCTCTAACTGATAGTGGCGGAATTACATGACAGCCCCATTAAAACAAACAAACAAACAAAAAACCCAAACAAAAAACCCCCAAAACCCCCCAAAAACAACAAACCAAAACACAACCCTGTACAGTATTGTCTTGCTGTCACACTAAAATATTGGGGTACATTTCTTTCATGCATTCTTACAAATGCTCTATTATATACAGTTATTCTGGACTGAAAGAAATATATTCATGTTAGTAGGGTGAAAGATAGTTTAACTCTATGTGTTATGGGGATACAAGCAATATAAGTTGAAAAAATAATTAATTTCTCAAAGTTTGTCCCCAAAGAAACAAATTCAAAAGCACGAATGCTGTCTACAGTGTCAGTTTTTTGTATTATGATTGATATATATGTACCTATGGATATAACTAAATTTCTTTTTTTACATTGTTCTGTTAGCACAAGAGTAACTAGCATGGTACTTCATCAGTTGTCTAAGAATGAACGGATGCAAATAATTACCATAATTATCTAAAGTCCAGTAACTTAATTTATTCACTTTTTCTGTACCTTGATACAGCTTGAACTGTGATATATATCAGAAAAGATGATTTAATCAGCTAAAAAAGCCACGAGTACTGCCTGCCTTTTGTTGTAGTTGTCAAGAATTTTGGTGCTTTTCCTGTGTGACTGTGGGAATGCTACACATAAACTAAAGGCCTTTGTTAACTTGCAGTCAATTTTGCAAGTAATTTTTAGCAATACTGAATAATGCAGGTTTTACAAAGAAGTATATTTTACTAACAACAGAAAGTTTTTGTTGTGTACATAGGAAAAAAGTGGTATTGGTATAAAACCACTATTTTGGGGCACTTGTGACCTACACTTGATTTTCATATTTGGCAGTGCAACGTAATGATGAAAAAAATCATAATGATTTAAGGGAATTTATTACATGATATTTTGCTTTGAACAGGAGAAGGCAGGACACTTGGAAGTTCAAGAAATCCATTCCACGTTGCTGTTCCTGTGATTTAATTAAAAAAAAAAAAAAGGACCAATAAACAGACATATATTTCATAAATGTATTGGATTCTAGGCTTTTTGAGGGTGGGGTTAGAGTAGTGTACATACTTCAGTGTCTGGAATTTCTCTTCATAATTCTTCTGATTCATCTAGAAATATTCCAAATGAATCTCTGTCAGTTTACAGAACTGAAGTCTGGAGGCTGTTAGACTTCATTGTCTGCTCAGGCAAAAGATGTGACCTGTGAAACTGATACTAAAAAAAAAACAAAACCAAAAAAAAAAAAACCAAAAAAAAACCCCCAAACCTAATTTGTTGGCAAATTGCCAGCCATCATTGTGCTTGTAGTTACTGATGGATTGCATCTCAAAGAAAGTGACATTCTCTCCCAGTAAGTACACCAGGTGAACCTCTTTGGAGAGATCTATAAAGGACAAGACACCCAGCTGCCATTTCCAAACATTTCCTAGAAAACAGTCCCTCTGTCTCTAATATCTCTGTTCTTATCATCAAGGTAAACTTGCAAAATACTTTCCAAAGTTGAGCCTGCAAACTCAGTGTAGCACAATATGGGACACCAAAACCCAGGAGCTCAGTAGAGACAATGGTTTATGGCACACTCCAGTATTCCTCTCCCACACTAACTTCTGTTTATTCTGTAGGCTATAAAATAACTCTCTTTTTCACCTACTTATCACCCTCCTCCTATCTTTCTGACACCTCCCTCCTTCCCTCCCTTTAACATTCTCTTGACTTCATAGGTACCAATTACCTTTCTTCACAGAGATAGTCTAATGAGTGTGTAGCTAACTAAACTGAGAAATTGTTGTGAACGTGCATTTAGCTTTGTAAAATAGCTCTTTTTCAGACCTGCAGAAGGGCTGGTGTGTTTGAAAGCTTGTCCATTTTTTTCAGCTATACCAGCTGGTCTGGGAAAAGATATTTCCTCCTCCCACAAACCCTGTTTTGCATTACCAGCTTGCAATTTTAACCTTGTATGCTGATGACAATTAAAATAAGAAGACATGTCTGCAGAACTTGCAATTAAGTACATTGTTAGCATAGTACCTTTGCCTAGTTGATCTTCCATCTGTTTGCCAAGCAAGAAATATCAACTTTTAACAGGTGATTTTTTTCCATGTGTATGAATATACATACTTGAAAGTTTTTCATATAGGTATTTTTTACTCGTTTGCTGTCAGAGAGTTTAGATTCCTTTCTAAACTGCAGCCACAAAACTTCCTTTGATATGAAAAAGAAATGAGTCTGTAAATCTTTGAAAGATTTCCCAAAGCTCCTTTAATATTTGAACTGGAAATCTGAGATTTAAGGAACTTGTTGGAGAACTATTGGGGCTTTTTTTCTGGTATCCTCAACTACAGAATCTCTCTGCAGAGAGATTCTGTGGATAGGGACTATCTGTTCTTGATCTGTGCTCCTAGTGACCCACATGAATATCTAGCAATACTTGACATAACTGTGAATTGCACAAATACACTGAAAGAAAACTTTCTAAAAATCTTTCAGTGCCCAAAAACTGCTTTGAAACCATGTTCTAATACTTCTAGAGCTTTAACCATTGCATGCAGTAATAATACACAGGTATTAGCTATTCTTAGGTTATGGTTTTATCTATAGGTCTCAGTGCTTTACAAAGATATTCTGCTATCCTATCTGATAGGGAACTGAGCTATAGAGAGACATGGTGAGCTCAGATTCAGCCCAGCTGTTCAGTGGCAGAATGAATTCTGAAATGCAAGTCTCTTCTTAGTCCTGCACTCTCAGCTTGGCCATGTTCTCTCTTCAGTAGTATGTTGCTGATGTCAGATGAACACCCCCCCCAAATCCACTGTACTTCCAAATATTTAATTTGCATTGGGTTGAAGATATAAGTAGCTGATTTAGTTTCCCAGGGACAACGGATCTTGTAATGGGAAGTGTCAACAATCTGTAAACTACAGAAGTGCTGCAGTTGACAGTCTGAGATTCAAATAAACCTGCCATTTAATGATAGATTAAAAAAAAATGCATCAGTCCCACATGTTACAGTAAATATTTTCTTTAAAAGGAAGAAGGGCTACTGAATTCAACAGGAGAACATGGACAAAATAAACTCATAACATGTAGCAGGAGGTTGTTGTAAAAAGCTTGCTTTGGGAGATGATTTTATTTTGCAAACATCAGCGTGCTTGAATTACAGTCCCAGTTTGCAACTGTGTCAGTGAGTTCACTGATGGCATCACCTTACATTTATGTTTTCTTCTGTCTTGATTTCATGGTCAGTGCCAGAAATCCCAAAGAACTTTTCATCCTCCCCCTGTCTGTTTGGTTGGAGTTTGTTGATGTTGTTTTGGGTGGGGTTTTTTTTGTCTTTGAATATGATGTAATTCTTGGTTTTGGGTCTTTTGTGTTGATAGCATGTGTCACTTCACAAGGAGCGTTTTCTTTCCAGATTTAAGATTTAATTGCTACTGTAATCTGAGCAAGTATTTATGTAATTAAGTCCTATTCTTATCAGAGTTGATTGAAGCTTTAATTACTTACTATATCGCTATAAAAATGCTTTTTAAAAAAAAGAGGATGCATTGATTGAATAAATATTGAGCGTATATAGAGCTTGGTGAATGTTTTTATAAATTATTTTTCCAGATATAAACCAATCATTTTCTTTGACTGCATAAGTTGTCTTTTATGTTCTTCCTGGAAAAACATCCAGCCTGGGAATTGGTAAAAAAAGGAGTTCTTCTGCATGTAAAATCGAATTTATATTAACGTTTGCCCTGAATTTTTATCCTGGCCATTCTTGAAAGCTCCTTGCAACTTTCAGAGGTCAGCTACTGAAAAAACAGGAGCTTTATCATGTATCACATGTCTTAGAGGAATAAAAATGCAGGGTGAGCAAGTCAAAGCAATAGCCAATCTACAGGTGTGGAGCAATTCAAGAACTAAGATATGGTGATAAGAAAACGTTGAATAGCTAACTCTAAATAGCAAAGATGCTGAAAAGCTGAATTCAGTTTGATTATTGTTCATTAGTATTTTACCCAGATTTGATCAAGTTAGAGGCATTGAGGTCAAGGCTGATGCAAGAGAACCAGCAAACATGTAAAATCAGTGAGAGGTGATTGAATAAATTACCAAGATGCTGAATTTTTGGTTGGGATTAAGGTTTTAAATTAACACAAACCCTTGCAGGCTAATTGTTGTGTGGTTTTGTTTGGAAGGAGCATAGATGAATTTACTTAGCATGTGGGGGGGGTTTCTGGCATTTTGGTTTTGTGTGTGGTTTTGGTTTTGTTTTGGTTTTTTTGTTTGTTGGTTTTTTTTTTTTTTTTAAAGAGATGAACTTTTACTCTGTGGTAGAAGGTCCTGGCCAAGGTGACCATGGACACAGTGGTGGTGGGACCATGGCAAGGCAGCAGTGGTGGACACCTGGGTGAGATGCAGCAGGCGGGGCTGGCACAAGCACTAGAGGGGAGCACCAGGGAACATGTCCCCTCCTCCCCCGCCATGGAAATTGGGAAGTTCCTAAAGGCAGGGTCTGGTGAGGGAGACAGTCGGGTGTAACTGGAGAAGATGCGACCTAGAAATTGCTGGTGCTCCAGGTTTGTGACAATGAAGTTCCTTAGGGGTAAATGAAGCCTCATGCTAGGCTTGGAGAAACTGGTTCTGTTTAATCTACTCTTGGGAGTTTTCAGGGATTCCCAAGATAGCTCTTGAGTCGTTGTGTGGGATAAAGGGAAAGATTTTTTTAAGACCATATTTACTCTCCAGTATTGGAAGGAATCCTGAGTTTAAATATTCCAAGCAATCTGGGTCTTTCCTTAGCCAACCTCCTCCCCAAAGTAGACTAAGTGTGGAAGATTAGTTTCTGTCAACATTTGATCTTGAAAGATCTGTTCAAGAGCAGCTTTAATTTAAATCCCATTCTGCCTGTGTTACCCAGGGTGCTGGCAAGATTTTCTAGATGTTTTGCAGCCTCTGTGCTGTTTCAAACACATCTTGTCCCACGGTTTTCCAGCTTCACTCAGTTTTTGCCCCAATTAAGCCCAAAAGGAACCTTAACAGAGTTTCTCTCTCTCCCTCTGTTTCTCTCAGCATTGCATTGTTTCTCCGGTAATATGTATAATGCTATTCTCATTATGTCAGGAACCAAATATTTCTATAAAATGTATTAGAAATGAAAACTCTCTGTATTGTCAGTGTAAAAATATACTGAAGACATGCATGACTAAACAGGCAAATGTAATTGAGCTACTGGGAAGTTTAATATTGGAGATGCATTGTATTGACTGACAGTAGTATAAATGGTGAACAGACCTCTGCAAACATTTACTGTCATTACACTTCTCGACTTCCTTTCTCTTAGGAATACAAGAACAGTGCTATAGAGCCATAAGACACCATCTTAAGTGTCTCCCAAGCCCTTTCCTCTGTCTAATAGGGCAATAGATATCTCCAGATCTTTTTCTAAAAGGGCTTCAAGACAGCATGGAGCAATCGGTATTAGAAAAGCCCTATTCTTACTGTAGATAGAGGGGAATTTTAGTAGCAACGGGATTATTATTCCATCTAAATCAATAGAGGAAGCTTCTATCTCGTTTAAGAAAAACTGACTATGACTGCTGGGGGGGTGGGAAAGGAGACAGATGCAAATTAGACTAACAGCTAGATCTATAGTAAGACATAAAGGTCTAAAAATGGGATAGGCATCTTTGAAAGTGCAACCCTCAAATTCCCTGCTTACCCTCCCAGTCACCAAAGGTTTTATTGCAGATTTTTTTGCAGTGTTATTGCCAGTCATCCAGTGCACTCTTCCTTTGCCTGAACGGCGGTATCCTCTGTCTTGGCAGTGATAAGCAACTAAACATTTACCTCATGAGGACAAGATCTTTTGAGGACTTTCCTCAACCTACGTCTCTTAATTTGGTAGTGGTATTCAGAATGCACTTACTGCAAACTTCTAATGTTGGGTGATCACCTGAACACTGAATAGCTATTGATCCCAATACAATTAATGTCTTCTGAGGAAGAAAACGCACCCTCGATCTCAGTCTCCAGAAAATGCATCCTAATTGATAGAGCACCCTCACTTTCCCTTCTCTCTGGCTATTCATTTGAGCTTCGGCTCAACTTTAGGAGTCTAACATTTCCATGAGGGACTGAGGGTGCTTCCAGAAGACTTAAAGGTTCATGGTTAGAAGCTTCCTGAGAAGTGAGGGATGAGGATTTGAACACTTGCAAATCAAGCAAGGAATTGAAACCCACATCTCTTTGACATCCTAAATGAATACTTTAATCACCAGCTCTTGTGTAAAGGAGTAGGCATCATTCTTGCCAGTCATCTTTTGAAAGAGATGTATCCTCTGTTATTATTACTATATTTATTTATATAATACATTAAAGCTGGGCTTAAGCTTCCAGCTCCTGGGTTTGGGAAGGTGAGTCCTACAGCCCAGTAAAGTTATCAAGCACCTGATGGCCATGAGATTTAGGGCACCTATCACCTTGATGTTTCTTATTGGCTAGTTTTGTTGGCCTCTGCTCTGTGAACTGACTCTTCTAAGGGGTCTGATAATCTTATAATCAGCTTAGACATTTACCTGAAGAACTGGTTTATTTTGAGGGCTAGGGGCCTTAAAATCAGGTGTTGCATAGCCAAGCATTGCATTGCACATGTCACCTTGTAGATAATTCCCAAGACTTCAAATAGCTATTTGAAATCACAGAAGCAGAAGGAAAGAAAAATTTTAAAACGCCACCTACAATATCTTCCAGTCAATGCAGGGATATTCTGCAGTAGTAAGTGTAGTAGTAGTCTAAAATACCATTTGAAAATAAGCTCCTTATTGGAAAAGCAAAAAGTAAGAAAGACTGCAGATCTTGTGAGATCCTTTTGTTCATTAGGAAAGCCCGCTTTGTGGGGGTGAGGGGGGAGGGTAGAGAGTTTCTTCCAACCATTACAGCTCCATCAAATGCAGTATTACCCCAGAAATGATTGTTATGCCTAATAGTCATGGACAGCAACTTTATTCATCCCAGAAAGTACACAAAGAAAAGCAGCACTGCAGTCTCTAAGATACGAAGCTTTCTCTGTTAAATTTGCCATGGATGGTTGGATTCATCAGTTTGCATGCGTCTTTGACTGATACATCATGCTGGATGCTTTAGGCAAATACACACTAATTAGTAGAACAAATAGAAAACCCTGAGGATGCCCGTGCTTAATGACATTGCCCATATTCTAAACCATCTCTACGACAAATTACTCATTTCATGGCTGTAGGCAGTGCAAGTTAATTTATCTGTATCAGTTGCTAAGTTGAAGCATTCACTTTTAACAAGACACATTGTATTATACCTTTTTAGGAAACTTTCCAACACTTTAGCTTTTAAACAAAAAAGAAACTAGGAGTAACAGGCCAGGCCAACTCAGGGATAAAAAAGTAAGAGATATAGAATCTATTGTAAGTTTAAAGAGTCAATAAATGCTGATGAATTAGTTAACTTTTCATTAGTTTGGTACCATATAAAAACCAAAAAATTGTGAAAGGACTTGAAATGAAATCCTCGGAGAAGTGTTGAGTTAGAACCCAGAACTCTGGCTCAGAACAAAGGCGGATTGTGCAGAAGCGGGTGTGGTTCCTGCCGTGAATGCTTCAGTCAGGTAATTGCTTTTCAATCAATCTCAGCAAAAGAAATGAGAAGTCAAGTATGGAGAATGAAGCAAATTCACAGGCATATTCTACCAGTATGGTATAGTTGTCTTGTCATTTTCACTTGCATATTGGTTTGCTTATCTTCACTGATACGTTTGACTAAAGAACCTGGAGAAAGTGGACCTCGTACTCATAAAATGAATGAGCTGAACGTAGTGGTCAAACGATACCCAAGAGTTTATGACATGGTTGAACTGTAGTCACTTAATTACCTAAATGAACATGGGTCTTTGGAAGCATGCAACTAAATATCCTGCATAACCAAGCCAACTCAAAGCTTCAGTAGCAAAAGCAGACTGAATATTGTTGCCCTAAACACAATGGGTCAAGTTGCCCTTGTACTGGCAAGTTGCATGGGAGGGAAACAGTGAAGGGAGAGGACTGAGCGGTGGCAGGTGACCTGGCAGATTACACTGGAAAGTCAGGATTTCTTTCTGCATCATTCAGCAGGATGAGAGGAACAGAAAAAGCAACTTGTGCTTTTATCATCTCATAGTCAAACCCTTCTCTCAGCTGTGGAAGTCTCTATAGTCAGCCTGCCTCTCCAAGTAGTCTGGCAGAAGCAACGTAGATGGTATTGTGGCCACTTTTGCAGGTACCTAAGCAGGCGTGTGCCTGAGACTTGGATGCTACCATTCAGCACAGTTACAAAAGCTTTGACTGCCACCTCTTCAGAAGCATGTGGATGGACATTGTCAATAACTCCATATTTGCAATAAAAGCTAAAATCTCATCCATCTGTTAACATTAACTGTCTTTACTGAACATGTATGTTGAGGCTGTGCTGGCTTACATTCTTTATAAACATATAATGTAAAGACTAAAATATAGACAAGCTTACAGTAGCAAAGCTCTTGCAAGTAACCTTCCAGAAAGTAAAATATTCAGCATCCTCACAGAGACCTTGGTGAAGAAACACCTTTATTTGGCACACAACACTAGGTTGTTGCTAAACAATGTCCAAAGGTCAGTTCAGAACCTAAAAATTTACAAATCTGATACTAGCAAATGTCTTAGTAGGTACCAGGAGGGTTTCAAGCTGCTTGCTATTTCCCATACTTCCTTGGAAGCTGTGCTTAAATGCAATTGTGTTCATCAATCTGCTACAGTCTTGTCCCAGAGAAAGTGGTTAGAAAGGGTTTTGTGCCCTCTTGTACACCTAGCCTCCTGAAAGTATTCAGGTCCTGATGGAGGATGTACCTTTCTGACTTTCCCCTCCGCTTACAAAGCAGTGGAGAGAGGGAGAGAAGAGCAGCATTTGGGGATCGAAACACTGGAGTTAGGGACCCCAGGGGTCTAGGTTCACTTTTTTTCCCAGTGCTGTAAACTTCTTTTTAGGTAAGTCATTCAGTGTCACTGTGCCTCAGTGTGCCTTGTATAAAGGCAAAAAAAGGAGACCTGCTCTCTCCTCTTTTAATCTGTTTGGATTTTTCCAAGTGTCAGAGCAGACCTCCCGTGTTCACTTAGGTGGACTGTGTTCACGGCTCTCGTGTATGTGGTGCGTGTGCATGTACACTTACAGAGCCTGCAACTCTGATCTGCACGCTTGCAGGTTGATGTAGAAATGAACCTCATGTTTCAGGCACATCCACCTCTCCGCTTCTCTCTCCTCTGTGGTACTCGAGATGCTTACAGCCGAGAAGCTGCAGCCGACGCTCTTTGCTTGTCAAGTGTGCAGAGAGCAAGCGCTCGTCTTGGTCCATCGGCGCTGATTGAGTTGATAATGTTTACCGTGTCTGTCGGTTTGGAGAGAGATGGGGGGTGGTGGGGTGTCGGGAAATTCTTTGAGCCCTGTTATCCCTGCAGTAACTATAGACTTTGGCAGGAACGCGGGTGATTAATTTCAGGTCTGTGGGCTCAGCCCAAGCGGCAGCAGCTCTCCCCGCCGCTGCGCTGGATGTCTAGGAGACAGCAGCGTCCCCCGCGCTCCGCTCCTCCGCCAAACCCTGTGAATTCAGCTCGGCTAAATAAACATTACCGAGCTGCTAATCGCACGCTCTGAAACAAAACAGCACTTCACTTCGGGATCTGGGCAAGACCAGACTTCCCTCCCTCCCTCCCTCCCTCCCTCCCTCTTTCCCCTCCCGTCCCCTCCCCTCCCCTCCCCTCCCTCTCTGCCCCCTCCCTGCTTTTCCCCTCCCTCTCCCCGGCAGCCGCTGAGCCGGTCCCTCCGACCTGGCAGCCTCATGCTGGGGGCCGCTGCCGGCTGGGGCTGACCGCGGCCGCGCTGCCCGCCCTGCCCCTGCTGCCCTGCCCGCCCCCGGGCCCGGCACCCCGCGCCGCCGGGCTCCCAGGCACCGCCGCCGCCCCGACGATAAAAAGTTGTGCGGAGCGCCGAGGATGGGAGCGCATCTGCAGCCGCTAGCCCTGCGGCTTCTGGCGTTGACTTTCCCCTTGGTGGCCAAGGGTTTTTCTGACGAAACCCTGGAGAAAGCCGCGAAATCCGAGGGATATTGCAGTCGGATCCTCCGAGCCCAAGGCACCCGGAGGGAAGGGTACAATGAATTTAGCCTCAGGGTGGAGGGCGATCCAGAATTTTACAAGCCTGGAAACAGTTACCGGGGTAAGTTGGCCATCCTCTACTTCCCATGCTAACGATAATGGTCAGGACAAGTGTCTCTGAAACTGTAACGTGTCTCTGCCTGTCATCTCTGTATCCCTTCTGGCGTGTGTGTGTGACTGTGTGGGTTAAGGCAGGGTAATATACTCCCACGCATTACTTTATTGGGGATGCTTTCATGACAAGTGAGGGGGAGTTGGATTTCACGGTATCACTTTACTCCCAAACATTAACTCACTATTAAGAGGAATTTCCTTTCCTTTATGAATCCTCTCTCCTGGCTCAGCGCTAGCACAAGATCACAAGTTGATGTGGTACAAAACACACGCTCTTCGCCCGTTTACCTACTTTCTATCCCTTTAAATATAACACAGTGAATAGGGGAAGCTTTAACATTCAGCAGGAAGGAGAGGAAACTCGGAGCTAATTGTTCTTGCCCTGAAATATGAATGTTAATATAATGAGTTAGCATATGGGCAAACAGTGATGCAGCACGCTGCCAACTTCCCACATTTTCCACTTATGTTTATCCCACCCCCCTTTTTTTTCTGGGGAAATGAACAGATGGTTCAAACAGGAAAGAGGCAGAGACGGTGCTAATGACCACTGTAAATAAGAGATGAAGGCATTCGTTCTTCGCCGAGCATTTCACATACAATTCTTGAAATTAACTTCCAAAGCACATTTCAGCATATTTTTCTAATTAATAGGCAAAAGCAGGTTTTGGTCACTTTTCCTGCCTCACCATGTAATGCCTTTGGAAGCAAACCTTCTTGGAGTATACTGTTAGCTTGGTATTTTAAAAGCACTTTGAAAAGAATTTGGGCATTTTTAGGTACTAGCGTACTTTATAAGCATCACTTTGGAAAACAGATTTTGAGAGTTTCTTCTAAGCGTTTCTCCTGACCTTCCCTAGATTCAGTGTAAAGAGCAATGTTTTCCCATTGCATGAGCATGGGAATTTTAGTATAGGTAGGGAGAAAAAAGTGTGCACATAGCATAATCATCATGTTCTCTTAAAGGCTGAAAAATACATCTGCAGCAGCAATTAACCTGTTTTGAGCATCAGCCTGTAACTTTGCATGATTTTTGATTAATTTTTTTTTTCTCAAGGATTGATTTATTTTAATGTGGTGTGAGGAAATGCACATTTCCCACAAATTGGTTAACTGTTCCAGCCATTAGGATTAGTACCTTGGGTCTGAAAGATTTCATGTTGCATGTCAGTCTGATATGTCTACTAGGCAGGATAAAGATAAGTGTCAAGTTCTTTGATAGTGACAAATGTGAATGTTCTTAAAAAGTTTTGGAATTTACTTCTGTAAAAGCATTATTGGACATTTTCAGTCATCTACCAAAGAAGTTTCTGTTGCATGGAAATGTAGGGGGAAAGAAACTCCCAGATGAATTAGCAGAACTAATTTTCTGGAGATATTAGGTCTCGGTATTAGGAACTCGATTAATAAAATCACATTAGTATAGTATATTGTAGCTTCTTGGAAGTGAGAAAATTACAGCTAATAATAAAAAGTTAAAACGTAGACCAAAATATGCGCCCAAGTCTTTGGTATTTAAGATTGAAGTATTCAGGTGGCACATAAGCACTTATCTAGATAGTCCTTTAAGGACACTTTCTGAATGGTTGGAAGAACATAAGTAAATGTTACCGTAACATATATGTTATCTATGGCAATAGTTAAAACTAACAGCATTACAGAAAGTTTCAAGAGCTCATTTTCAAAGGAAATTCTGCAGTACAACTGGACCTTTATTACTGTTTTATACAAAGGGTAGAAAATCCAACTAATGATAAAGAAAATGAGGGATTATGGCAGGTCTGTGGGGTTTTTTTTATCTGTAAATTACTAGATGTACAACACTGCAGAAGATTTCCACAACCTCCGTTGTGTTGGAGCCAAATGTGCCTGTTTCCATGGCCCCTGTTTGATTTAATGCAGTCTGGATCCTCGGCACATTCCCTAGCAGGCTCCTGGAATAAACTAGTATTAGTGGGGGGGAATTAACTGTACATACAAATGCCGTACTCCACCAAATTGATGGTGTAGAGGCATCCGTTTATGTTTGTGACTCTCTTGATCATTGGTTGATATGATACCCACAGAAGACCCTCAAGCTGCAATGACTGGAGGAAACATCGCAGCACTCTAGCAGTGTGGGAATCAGAAGACCACAATTCACAGCTGCCATTTGTCTTTGGGAAAATTTTTATGGCTTTCCTGCAGTTACTCACCTTTAGATCAACCAGGATCTATTTGCCCTAAGGGGAAATCCTGGGTGGATCTGTGTGTATGGAAGCCTTGGTTTTCCACCTCTCTGGAGCTGTGTGATAGAGGAAAATGGCCCTGAGCACTGAATAACCTCTTTGAATGGGTATGCACCTCCTCTGGTCTGCAAACACTGGCAGCAGTAAATAGGCACACTTTCTCCTGTTTCAGACAATTATAAATGAGGTAGCAGCAGGGCTGAGGAGCCATCCTCTTTTCCTCCCTAATGTCTAACAAAGCAACAATGGCTCTGGGCTTCATGATGTCCCACAGAGGAGATGACATGACTGATTTCTAACATCCCATTTGGGACTCTTGATGGTGGAGCCCACAAGTGGCCTTCATCTGCCTGGTCTTTCAGGCTGCAATATTGTTGCCTCTCCCCTTGTGGAGAAGGCAGCCAAATGCATGCGGTGGGCTGGTCTTCCTGTAGTGTACCAGGTTTGTGGGCACACCATCCTGGGGCTGAGGCCCTCTCCTGCCTGCTGGTTAACTTAGACCTTGATGTAGCTGCTCCTGCTTCCACGGAAAGTCAAAGTTCCCATTGCATTCAAAGGGCACAAATGAGCCTTAAGTTTAGACGGTGTTACGGGGTAATGATCCTTGAAAGTACTCAGTCCTAGCTTTATTGATCTGTAGCGTTAGATTAATGATTGCATGAGATTTCCATGAAAAATTGTGTGTTTCATCCTATTAAAAATGTAAATGAAATTGCTTCTTAGAAAAGGTATTACTATGTCTGTTTCACGTACTAACATGTAATGTCCGTAGTTTCCCCTGTAATTTTCTGAAATTGTTATTCTGATGAAGAAAATGAGGATTTGACTAGTATAGTTCTTAGATATACCCTCTATGCAGATGCTGTTTCTGTTTTTAATGGAATTTCTACTTGTAGGTCTGTTCACCTTCTCAGTTTTCAAGGACAAGCTCAGTTAATGTTACACACTCCATGGCATTAGTTTGAGGACTTCTAAGGAACATTGAATCTTTTTCTTTCCATTTTTTTCTCCCCTCCAACATGCAAACACTCTTTTTGATACTTTACAAATAAACCCTCATTCTGTAAATATTTTAGCGATTCTCATGTTTCACAAATTATGGACAAAAGTAGATATTAAAAGTGTATTTGTTGGTACTTGTGCAATGTACAACACAGGATGTGCTGTAGCGTAGGATGTGGAAAGTCAGATTTCCTGCCTGAAAGCAAAGGAGCAATTGCTTTGATCACCCCACCTTTAGCTGGGGACACTGGGGAAAGAGGAGTGTGTTGAAAGTGTGTGCCAAAGTGCAACTTGTGAGGTAATTAGAGATTTGCCAGAGGGGATGGAAACAGACAAAAGTAACTGTTGATATGTAATCTTCCTTTTAAAGTAAAATCCTTGACTTTGAGACTTGCACTGAGATTTAATTTTACAGGAAGTTCATATTGTTCAGTGACATTAATTAATGTGAACACAGTGTGAGCAATACTCAGCTGTTCTTTAAAGCGGCAGAATTTAGCCCAAGAAGAACTCTCAACTCTTATGCAACAGGGAGTCGCTATCTCTTGTGAAAACCAGATGTAATCTGACAGCTTCCCACTGCTGCCTGTGCAATGCAAACCTCCTTCTTCTGTGCTGAAACAACCAGTCCGGAGCCAGTGACTACAGAACCGTCACCGTAACAAGGCTCTGTATTTAGGAGTGCTTCATATAAAGCCTTGCACTGCCATGTTATCTTAGCACACTGGATAGCTCAGAGAACTGACAGAAATCTTTTCAGCTCAGATGTTAGTGTTTGTTCTGGCCTAGCTCAGGGGTGACCAAAGCACGCATGCATCTTGGTGTCCTTAAGCTGAGGTTGCACGGACGCTTAAATCCCACGAGTCCACTCTGCTCCTGCGGGTCTTCACCCTCCCAGCCCCTCACTTGGTGTCCCACCGCTGGCAGAAGTGCTGCTGGGGCTGCACAGTGCAGCCACTTGGGGAAGGGACCCAGCTGAACTCTCCAGTTGGGGTTTTTGCTTTGTTTTACTTTTCAGCTGGATGTGTTCCCTCGTTCAGCTGACAGCACAGCTGCGTGGATGTGGCCGCTGCATGAGCAGTGCGGGGTGGGGGAGGGCAGGATCACTCATGTTGGAGGAAGCATGGATTTATTCTGGGTTAAAATGACTGTGCAACCACAGCATGAGTATCGCTAACCCCAGGCATTCAAAAACTATGAGTCAGGCTTTGGAATTATCTGCCCCCCCTCTCCCCCCCTCCCTTTTCTTTTTCCTCTGATGGCTTTTGTAGCATTTCAGATGTCCTCTATTTTATAGGTAGGTGTTTTCTTTAGAATTTTGAAAACTGTTTGGTTTGATATGTACATTTGTGAGGAAAATGATGAAAACTGTTGAGTCAATTCACAGCTGGATTCTCTGTTTGCTTGCATAAGTATTTAAGTATTTCTGGTGTAACCTTTTACTCATAGTGATTCAGACTTTTGAATTACATATAATATATGGAAAAATTTGTTGCATGTAAAAGACCTTTATGGCAATTAGTTTCTAGGAATCAGTGTTCAAGCAAGTGTAATGCGTTCATCCTTCTTGAGTTCAGCAGTGTGCTGTTCTCAGTTACTGCAACTGAGAGGCTGGCTGTGGATTTTCATTCAGATAGAGCTGCAAAAGTTTGCAAAATTGCACTAATACTACTAATTATTGGGCAGATAATGAATTAATGAATTGGAACAATACTAAGTAATCAGAAAAGTAATCAGAAATTTTAATGCTATTATGCTACTACTCAGTTCCTGTATATAAAATGTGAAAGTTTCTTTCTCCTCAAAAATGGTGAGGTTTAACCTCATAAAAAGGTTCCATGGAATGAAAAGTGTGCTGAAAATCTTGAGAGTTCCAGAGCTTGCTATTATGCCCATCACTACTCTAGATTTGTACAGGTGTTTGCAGGTGTACAGGTCTAAACATGGCACTTCCATTTCAATTTTTAACCTTTTGTGTCTCTCTCCAATCCTCCTTTTTTTCACATATAGTCAGAAAAGTTATGTATTGCTACAAACACCATGGTTTTTAGACCCAAATACAGCTGCATAATACTAGAAATCTTCAAATATCCTATCTTATATTTTTCCACTATTGAATTTCTAGATCAAAGAGCTGTCTATATGTTCCAAATTAACTCTGGACATATTCTGAAATCCATATCTTTTAAGGGCAATCTGTCATTTTTAGCGATGTCTTTCAACCCCTCACGGCCTATTTGTGGGAGAGGGAGTCTCTTGTGAATACTCTTCTATGAAACAGCATTGGTAGTTGCAATTTACTCATGAAAACGCTGTGGTCTTCAGTTTTTATTGTGCCAGTGAGGGTTTGAGAGTGCGACAAGTGTGCTACAAACAACACCATCTGTATTATGCTTAAAGTAAAAGCTACTTAAAAGTATTAGTAGTCCAGTTTTCTGTCTCTTTTCCTTTAATTCAAAAAGAATTTTCCCCTAAAATTTACCTCTGTTTCAGAAAAGGATTCCTGTAAGGTGTTGAAAAGGGTTCAGTAATTTTAGAACTCTCCCAAACGTCCTGCCTCAAAGATCTGCCTCATCCCATCTTTCTGACAGCGTTCAAAAGAGCCACAGTTGACGTAACTCAAGTGTTGCTGGGCGGTGCTTAGGTACTGATGTTAACAAATAGAAAAATCATATAAAGGTATCTTGCACTAGCAGAAAATGAGGGATGTCATCTTGATGCTGAGCGCGGTAAAATCAGATTAGTCATCATTACTTTATTTATTCACTGCTGGGGTCCAATGATGCCTTCCTGGTCAGAACTGGTGCGTGAAGAAGGGTGTTTTGCTGATGTGTAGGATGCTTTGGCAACCAGAGCTGGCAGCACAATCTTTAGAGTCAGCTTTAGCCATGAGTTTAATTTTGTGTCCTGTTCTGCCCTGAGGTTAAGGGAGAGGAAGGATAGTTTTAGAGTGACCATCAGCTGGAGTACTGTGTTAAGCTTTGGAACAGGCTGCCCAGGGAAGTGGTTGAGTCGCCATCCCTGGAGGTATTTAAAAGACGTTTGGATGAGGTGCTTAAGGACATGGTGTAGTGGTGGTCTTGATAGTGTTAGGTTTACGGTTGGACTCGATGATCTTAAAGGTCTTTTCCAACCTATATGATTCTGTGATTCTGTGAGTGTAGCTGAACTGGAGCAGGCAATATGGTCGTCTCGCTTTACAATTAAAGAAACTTTCTGTGTACTAAAATGCCTAGATCCTTGTCTATGCTCGGAGCAGGACAAAAGCTGAAGCCCAATATTCAGGAGATACTCCCTCATATTTAAAAAAAAACCAAAACAAACCCAACAACAACAAACAAAAACCAACCAAAAAAAACCCCTAAAGAAAAAAACTCCAAACATGTGTCCCTGCCCCCAAACCAAAAACAACAACAAAATAACCCTCCTGTAGATCTGAGCAGATTAGCAATCTGCTTTAAAAAAAAAAAAAAGGGGTATGTGTGTGGAAAAAAAATAGCTGAGGTGTATTTCACATCATGCCAGTGTTTTTCAGTTTATGTGGAAACTTGGACTGAACGTTTTTGTATTCTGGCTGGCTCTGCTCCATGTTGTTAGTGCTATAGCTTTTGTTAATACCAACTTAAAACACGCAGCTTTCAAGTTGAACTGTGAAATGATATGTAAGTGGCTGATTTCACGATTAGTATTACGTTTTCATTATTTCTCTGCTTATTATATTTCAGTGACACTTTCTGCTGCCACTCCTGCTTACTTTCGAGGATTCACATTGATTGCTCTCAAGGAAGGAAAAGAAGGTGACAAAGAAGATGACCATGCAGGAACTTTTCAGGTGAGAGAACTTTCTCTGATTTGTACCTCTAGGAGTCTTCCTTACTATATGCTTGGCGCAAAGGGAGATGTTATTTGCACAGCAGAATGCAGATTATGCTTAAGTAAGGATAAATATTTGTGGATGTTGACATGAGAACAACATAGCATATATTATATTCCATGCAACCTCTTCAAGAGGTCAAGGCTTTTGTACCTTCAGTTCAGCTTGCCTTCCCACATTCTTACAGTTAAACAGGAGCATCAGTTATTTGAACTAGAGCCTAGGTCACCTGAATTTGTTATCCAAAGTGAATATGAAAATTATTTTATTCACATTTTGCTTCTTGTATTTCTTTGCCTAGATATTTTTGTCCATTCAGATGTGGATTATGCCTCTGAGAAGTGTGTTTGCCACAGCTGTAATGACTGTTTTATCAGTCATAAATTAGATTCTGCTGGTTTTTTTGATGCTCAGTAGTACTTCACTTAATGAACACATTCAGTGGGATGAAATATTGTTTATCATTAGTAAAAGGATCAGAATCCAGAGCGATGATTCACAAAATAGTATTTGTAGCTATTTCAAGATCACATTGCATGAAAGGAATTTTGAAAATTGAGAATACACATCGTATTTATGAGAGTAGGTAGAAATTATGTAGGTTTGTTGATTCTCAGATGAGGTATTGTTTGCTATTTGACTTTCCAAACTTAGAAATACTGTCGAGTGATACTGGTTATATGGGTAATAATATTGATACTAATTTTAATAATGATTTATAGATAGAAGATTTCACTTGCCTCAGTGAAGCATTTCTATGTTTTTCAAGGGAAATACTCAAAAGTTCTGATTTTGGTGATTTACAAGGAGACAGAATTCAACTTAATCCTAGCATATCTTCCCGAAGCGTTTTCTGTTTTTTGTATATAGCAAATATGATGTACAAACTCAGTACGTATTTACCCTGTTTTCCTGTTGAGTTTGCCTAGAGGCCTCTTTCTGGTTTTCACACGTTTTGTAAGAAAATCTAGAACAAGTGAGAACTTATTTGATGTTGGAATAACTCCATCTTCCTTAAAATTAAACAATTTCCTAATATTATTTGGGAGAAATCTGATTAATATGGACAGTTTTTTTGTTTTTGGTTTTTTTTTTTTTTTTTAAATAAGCTAGCATTAAAGCATCAGCTAATGTTAGGAAGTAGAAATGACAGTGCTTCATCTATTTTAAAAGAAACTTGTCACCATTCATTTGTGTATTTCAGTTGTTAACATCTCTATAGCTGAGGCTAATGGGAAAGACTTGGCCTGAGTTTTGCCTTTATGGCCAGGCACATGTCTAACTCACTAAGCTTTGCTGAAGTACAGAGGAATTTTGAAGTAGCAGAGTGGGATGCAAATGGACATTCTATATAGATCAAAAAAAAGCCTAATGGATCTCGGTGGAGGGAAGATTGTTTAATTAGCTTTATTGTACGGATTGTAATTTGAAGTTGGTATTCTAATTGGCAGATGAGAGTTTCAAATTTTATGCATAACTAAGTTTGTATTTCTGTAGTACAGACAGTGCTCATTGTGCTCATCCTGTGTTAGCACCATTAACTGAAGTTCATTCAGTTAGTGCCTGCCAGTTCTGCCTGTGTTGATATGGATTTAAGATTCTTATTTAAGTATCCACTGAATGCTTACAGTGATAAATACCGATGTCTCTTGTATCATGGCTAGGTGCTAGTAACTAGAGGAGAAAAAAAGTTTAGTTCAAAGGTTTGCACTGTGTTTTTATTATCATGTGAAGATCCTAATGGTTGCTAAAAGGCTGTGCAGAGTAAGAAAAAACTGTGCGTACAATAACTTGCATACCACTTGCAGTTATGTACTTCTGGTGCTCAGATGGAGAATATGTTATTCAATTAATTACCTAGTGGAACAGAACTCCGTGAAAATTCCTTAATAGTAGCAAAAGACTAAATGCTACTTCTGGACTACTGGCATAAGCCTCCTCCTCCGTGAGGAGGCATATTTACTGTTCAAATATTAGCCAAAACAAAGCACGTGAATGTACTGCATGAAGCAGAGTGCTTCATTCATATTAGCAATATTCATATTGCTAATGCAGTATATATTCATATACTGCATATTCATATTTGCAGCATAACCAGGATAGAAAGAAACGAAAGTTGACCGAATAAGACATATGCTTTCCTCCCATGCCTCCGAGACTGTAAAACACCATATTTTCAAGCGTGTGAGCATCACTTTCAAATAATGAAGTATGGGTTGCAATGTCTTTCACGGGGAAAACCTGAATCCACACTCTGTACTCAGGTCAAGATCCCATTGGGGCTGTGGCTTCTGGTTTGCACAGCTACTGAGTGTTAAACTGATCAACAGGTGTAATGCCTCAAAGTACTGTAGAGGGGCATGTGCTAGAGTAGCAAGGTGTTAAATAAGGACTAACATGTCAGTGACTGATATGGACGTGGTACGCTCAGGCTGGAAAAAGATTGTTTTCAGTGGTCCCAGTCATGCTGCAGCAGGTCGAGTTCTGCGGCCCATTGCAAAGGATGAACGTGCAGTAAGTGGCTGCCATGAGCTCACCCTGCAGGGGCTTTGCTCTGCCTTTTACAACCTCCTCATGGCTCATTTACTCTTGTCTGACTCTGCAAGTCAGCAGGTATGGTCAGTCTTCATTAATCATTAAGCTGCAGGGTCTTGATCCTGTAAATAGCACAGCTGTTAAAATTCTTGGTTGGACAGGTATATTTTTCTGTACTTTTTTTGGTTACCTTTATACTTGCCATGGGGTAGAGACCTTTAGAGAAGTGTAGTTTGGACTCCACCATTCTAAATCTGTTTTCCTCTGAGAAAATTGAGACTTTAAAATCTGATTTTACTGTTTGTTTATTTAATACAGCCAAACTTCTTTTTCTTTGTCCTTGTAGACACCCAGGGCACAATTTGGCTTTAAAATAAACAAATCACATTGTCTCCCACAAACACACAAGCATATGTTAAATAGCTAAATTAAATATGGCTGGGGAACTGGAGATGCCAAATTCAGTCATAGAAGTTTGGGGATATAATAATACGGCTCTTACTTATGCCAGTGGTAATTGTACAACTCGGCGTGCAGTGCAGCACTCTGAAAGCTTTGGATACCATGTCCCATTGGCCTCTTTACACAAGCCATTCCCAACTGTTGTCATGCAGACTGCTGATCTTTCTCTTTTGTAATGTTTAGCAACAGTCTGCAAATTGTTTGAAGGCAAATTATACTCGAGGGCAACAATCAAGCACTGATTGACTATAGAACAGTATCTATACAGGCCATTTTAATCAACATATGTATGCAATGTAATAGATCTAGTCTGGTAAATAATGTAGAATAATGGAAATTTAGTGCTGACCCTCATCTCATCTATCTTCCTCAATCTCTGAGGAAGAATAAATATTCTAAGAAAATTCTTGGTGGATGTTTTCTCAATCTGTTCTGAAGAAGGGTTCAACAGCAACAAAAAATTCATCTCTCCGAGGCGCCTGTTCAAACACTTCAATGTATTATATTTTATAGAAAACGTAAGGAAAACTTTATAGAGCTTTTACTAATGTCTAAACTGAGTCTTCACTAATAGTGGTTAAATTGCTCTCTTATCAGATTATCTTCCTAAATTAAGAATTTTCTTGATACCTTATGAGACAGTTATCCTGAAGTTTCCCTTATTCTCTCTCCAATTTCACACACTCTCTACCTGTTTCTTATTAAAATTTTCATTGTAGGGCATCTTTTTTCAATTTTGCCATTTCCGCAGTCAAGTTGAGAGTTCAGTCTTATTTATATTCCCCAGAATTGTACACAACAGACAATCTGGACCGTCAGCATAAAATCATATAGAATTTAGATACAATAATCCTTTGGAGTATCATAATTGCTTCCCTCATCTTCATGCAGAATCCTCTAAGTGTATGCAGCTTGCCTTTATCGCAGGAGCATTTCAGTATTGTACTGAGCAGGTGGTCCACAATAAAGTCCTAAACCCTTTTCTGCATGTGTTGCTGCCTACGTTGTGGTTCCTCATTTTCTGTCTGTGCATTTTATTCCTTCTAAGTGTAGAGCTTTGTTCAATTTATCAAGAAAGTTCTGAACTACAATCCTATCCTTCAAAGTGCTCACCATTCCTCCAAAAATTGGTGCTATTTGTGGACTTTATAAATACGTACTTGACAATTATACAGTCAATATAAAATATTGTGTGCAAATGTGACTCAAAATTAGACACTTCTCTGTATTGTTTTGGCATAATCCGTTGTTAGATTCTTACGTTATGTCCGCTATTTTTGCGATAGTTTAGCGTTAAATGCATTCATCATAGTAGTGTTCCTGGAGGTGTCCTTTTGCCTTTCTTTGCTCTAGAGTGAATCAAGAAATTCTTAGTTTAGGTCACTGAATTTAATGACCCACCAGTGCAAAACCAATGTAAGAACATAAGCAGGCACGGCAGTAGCAAGAGTGAAGGTTTCATTAAAAGTATGGCATTTATAAAAGCTAGGGATGTGTGCTGAAGAAGAAACATTTAAGGAAAATTGGAGTAGTAGTGAGATAAGTAAAGTAAGTGGTCCTTTATTCCAAGTCCTCCTTCTCTAGGTTTACCCTGAAACAATAGCCCCAAACATTGCCTTTGGGTTTGAAGACATGCTCACTGGTGACCATTTCTTTTGATGCTGTTTAGCTGACTGATGTGCTTACCAACGCTTTTAGATTAAAAGGTATTTTTACAAGCTCTTAGAAAGCAGTTCCTCAATTGCTGTGTTCCAGCATTTTATAGGAATCTTACATCTTTTTAAGCAGTTGATATACTGCATTTTCAAAGAAGCAGTCTTAAAAGGCTTTTAGCTGTGTCTCATGATTTATTACTACTTGTGTTTATAAGCAAAGTTTGTTTATGTATTTTTTTAAATTAATGACTGCAATTATTTATTAAGCTTTTTATATTAAAAATTAAGCTATGGTTATGTAATCTTGATGTTGCACTCAACTTGTATGTATTTTTTTTTTAACCTTATATCCCAATATAAGCACATCAGGCTACTTAGTAAATGGCTTATTCTGAGATGTATGAAATGGTGTAGTTTTGTTTAACAAGTGTTCAGAACTTTCAAGTATTTTGCTCACGTTTGCATTCTCTACATTCCCTTTCCCACCATCTTATCACTGAAACAGAGTCTGTCATCTTACTGCTTATAAGCATATGAAAGTAATGCATTTTTACTCTGATTTGATGTGAAATGTTCCATCACCAATGGTTTGCAAATCAGTGGGGATGAATTTTCAGTTCATAGTGAAACCACATAGTTCAGGTTTCTTAGTAAAGCTTCCTTACACTAGCGGATGAAAACAACGTTCCTACCTAATTAAAATTTCAAATTTTAAAAATTCTTCAGGGTTTTCATGAAGGAGGGCTGAGACATTACAAGTAGGAAACATAATCCCCAAGTGACATATGATGGGGGGGGGGGGGTGGAAGAATGGACACTAACTATTTACTTGTGGCTTTAAACTTAGTAATTATGTGGCCATGACATTATATACCTTCTTTACATTTCTCAAACAGAAAAGAATACAAAGCTGTCTACATTGGTTTCAAAGAGAAACAGATGCTGTATCTCTAAAAAGGGGGGGAATGCATTTGCAGCCAAACCCCGAAATGAAAATTCTCTTTCTGAAGTATTGATCAACAGTTCTACTATCAGCAGGAGATAAATCAATGTGAAATAGCTGTACACAGTCATTAAATTAATGATCCAAAGCTATAATTACAGCAGTATGTTAAATATGAAAGAATCAGAATATGCCAGGTATATGGTTTGGAGACTGAGAAGGTAGAGATGAATTCTGAGTCTGTAAAATTTAAGTCTCCTGGTCTTTTGCATTTGCAAGAGTACTCCTGAATTTTCTTTCTATAAGAATCATTGCATATATTATAATAGACAGAAAAAAGTAATAATTTTATAATGGTAAAACAAGCTCTAGTTCACCTTTCCTGTAAGGTGGAATTGATTGTCCTTGATGAAAACTTTCACATGTTTTTCTAGAACTCTCTGACTTCCATATCATGATACTAGGGACTAAATATAAGCTTAAAAAAAAAAAAGAAAAAAGGTACCTGCCACAGCCAATTCTAGCATTAATTGGAAAATGTGAACACTTTGAATGAGAGTAAATACAAAAATCTCCAGTACACTGGAGAAACCTTAACCTGAACCACTTATTGGCAGGGTTTTGGTGAAAAACTGTGTGAGGAGATAGTTATGTCTTGCTTCAGACAGTAAAAGATAATCATTTAAAATGAGAGTGATGAGCACCACGAACTTGCAGAAGAGAAACAGCCCTGTGATAGTGATTATTTGCTGCTAATGAGTTTGTAGAAAAAGCAAACTAGATTCTGACCATGTCGGGGTTTTTGCACCCTTCCTTTACATTTATTTTGTTCTGGTTTGAGCTTGTGTTATGAATGAGGCAAAAATTTTTATATTGTAACATTGCCCACTTTTTGCATATACTAAATGTTGGCTTGTTATACCTTGGGAACTCCCTCAACTCATTGTATACATAGTTGCCGTGTCTTTTAGAATTAATTATTGAAACCATAAAATCTCACAGCCAAAATCAGAAAATTTAAGAAATTTCTGAATACTGCTTTGTTATGTATTTTGTTATAGTGGATCTCTGAAGTACTAGCTAACACACATTTACGAAGAGGAAATAAATATTAAATCGTACTTGCTTGCAATGTAACTTGGTTCACTACTGAACAAACTCAACTCTGCGAGTTTTCATGTAGCTTCCTGGTTTATCATGTAATAGGGAGAGAGCCAAGATACTTTCTGTGAAAGCCCTCTGGGATTTATGTGGCCCAGACTCTTCCACCATGAATGCTGGGAGGATGAGAGTCAACAGGTACAAGCTGAAACAAGGCAGGGTAAGAACAGATATAAGGAAGAACTTTTTCTCTACGAGGACAGTCAAGCAGTGGCAAAGATTGCCCAGAGAAGACTGTGCAGTCTCCACTCTTGGAGGGTTTGAAGGCTTCCCTGGATACAAATATTTGTATTTCTAGTAATGTATTTTGATAATTGGAGTTATGAACAGATGCCAACACATACAGGACTACCCAGTCTCCAGTACATACATTGTCCCATCCTGTTACACTCAGTCTGTAGTGTGACACGTGTACAAACTTTCTCTTACATGGGCATTTGAATCAATCTGAACAAGTTCATAACCATTGATTTCACATTGAAAAACTTGCCTGTACGTACCTTGGGGCTAAATATTCATACCCTGAACATTCAAACCAGAGACCTCTTTCCTCCAGCCCCTCTTTGATAAGGCATACTCACACTGATGGGAGATTGATTGTGTAACCCTGACTTCCTCTCAACCAGCTTAATTTTAAATATAATGGAGTGCCTTTTGTAAGGGTTTTCTTGCTGTGTCACTACCATCACTTTTAAAACTTGAAATTCTTTTTTATTTTATTTATTTGGCTTTAGTGTCTCTTCTGCTTACTTGTTTTTTATTTCTTTGCCCTTTTCCTGTCTCTCTGCTTGGCTGTGGAAAAGATCATCTAGTTTCTGGTCATGTAGTTTTTAGTCCTCTTTCTTTGTTTAATCTCATCTTATTTATTCTCTTTATATCTAATTTTTTTTCTTTCTTTTTTTTTTTTTTTGGCTGCTGGGGTAATGCTCTTTCTTGAGAATGACTTCAAATGATGATTGTGTCACAGTAACAGCTTATGTTTTTTGGAAAGGGTTGTGCCTAAAGAAATGTTTTATTTCTTGATGTTTCAAGTTCTGCTTTAAAACAAACCAACAAAAAAACCCCACCCCCTGCCCTAAAATCCCCCAAACCAAAACCAGGAAGCATGCCTCTTGAGATATATTAGCTAAAACTCCCGACTCCTTTTCAGACCCAAGGCTTATCAGGGTCAGGTTTTCTCAAGTCTAACTTCTGCCCTGCCTTGCAGTCTGCCAATGCATGCAACCTACCTATGCGGTGCCAGACTACGTCATGGTAAGATATCAGAATTGCCTAGTTAAATCTGTTAAAAAAGAATATCTACTAGTTTATTCTGTTCCTTGGATTAGCACTAAACTGCAAGACTTTCTGGTTCTGAGAGGCTCCCAAAGAGGCCTATTAGACAATTGTTTCCTAGAATTTCGTACTGACACTTAACAAATCAACTCCACTCTGTGGGAAGAAGTAAAGAGAGGAAACGACACTGGAAGCGCTGTCCCTTTCTGCCTTGGAAATTCCAGTCTGCTCTTCAGACACTTCAGCATTGGGAGTGTCCTTCTGTGCCTTTTGGGACTTGGAACCATTTTACGCCTCACAAGGTTTCTCTGTTCAGGTCTTGCTTCCAGACTCGAGGCCAGTTTTGCATTTGCAATTATTTCATTCAGAGCCAAAGTCTAGTTCTGGGAGTGCAGATCCCACTAACTCTCCTTTGTCAATCAGTAGAAGCTGTATGTTCCTCCCCTGGGCAGCGTTTCAGGGGATACATCCACCTCAGTGACTCTAAAGGAACGTATTTCAAATATCCCTTTTCTCCAGCCCATGTAATCTACCTAACTCATTGTTACTGCAGTGTTAGATACTCTTTCTTCAGATGGCAACTCACCTGGGCCAGAAATTTTAGGAAAGACATTTAACCCTCTGGCAACAGCCAGATGCTTTACAGTTACCATAGGGTAACTGTCATGGGTTTTTTTTATAACTCTAGATGTATGTAGGCTCTGAGTTCATTGAAGCGTCTGTTCAGCATCTCTTTCTTCATTCATAATGTTGCTATCAGGCTTTCCTTCCTAGATTTCCCTTTCGGTCTCCTCATTATTTACCAGCTTCATCTAAGGCACTCATCAATTACTCTAGATTCTTTGTGTCTCTGCTGAGAAAGATCAGTACTCTTATCTCATTAGCTCCTATTATACTTCTTTAATGCTCCAAGAATTACCTCTGATGCAGTTATTTGCCATTCTGCAGCATCAGAAAACCTTCAGTGTGTCAGTTCCAATCAACAGAACCTTAGAGCAAGTGTCTGTTCTTTGCACTTCCACTTTACATCGGGTTACAAAGCTTTTATCGGGTATTGCCTACTGATCTGGACTTCTTCAGCTATCACTGCCTGTAATCCTAACTATGATAGCTATGGATCTGGACAACCATGCTACCCCATAATGACACAGGGCTTTTAAAAGGAAGGGTTATTCTGGGGAAACGTGCTTATTCTGACATTTCTCTCCAAATGAGCACTGCCGGCTACCAGACTACAATGACTAGACTATAAACATACAGAATTATGTCTGTACTTGAAAGTCTTTTCTCGTAATGTGCTTTCTTTTCCCTTCAAGTGATTTGGGGCGGGGGAGTGAGGGAGGTGTGGGTGAAGATGATGATAAAGGCTGTGGCTCAACTCGAGAGTTTCTCCAGGCTACGTGGACTTTTCTGCTACTTTAAGAAAATCCTGCTGTCACTCTGGACTTTTGAGGAAGGTACACATACGGCAGTAGAAAGTTTCCCAGTTAAATTTAAATGGTCGTCTGTCTTCTTTTTTTCCCCTGCAGTGTCTTCAGAGAGGTTCTGGCGACTTAGAAATGGAATGGCTCTTTTAAATTCAGGTTTTTACCTACCTGGCTAGTTCATGAATGCCTGTTGTAGGCTAAATCCTTCCTCCAGGCTTCACAGTCAAGTGAGGCAAGTCAGTTCTCACCACAACTCACTGCTGAATTAATTGCTGCCAGACTAAATGTACTGCTTGCTATGCCAGTTGTCTTGAGAACTACTTTCTGAATTCAGAAGGCAATTTTGCATTACCGAAGTGACAATATATTTAGCTTTCGCTATTCTAGGATGCATGTGTACCCTTCTTAGACCTAGATGCAGTCCAACCTGACAGTCCTCCTCCTTTACAACTGTTCCTCTTCTAATGATGGTAGGGACCTCTCAGTGTTTGCAAAGGGATACTGTTTCAACTTCCGTTGCTGTCCTGAACAGTTGTAATTGATTATTCTCTTTGCTGTGATAGCTCTTTCTCATGACCTAAGAACCCAGGATCATTAGTCATCTGTTCACAGTGTATTTACTCTACATCAGAATGATGCAAGATCTGGTCAGGGAAACGACCATATCTTTTGATTCTGGTGCATTCAACATGTTTGCCTTTTGGTGCTTTATCCTAATATACCTTCCTAGATGTTTTTAGTCATTTCATTTCATGCAGTCATGAATGGAAACCCGTAATGATTTCCTCAGAATGATACACAAGGACTCGTACAACTGAAAAATGTATCTTCTCATCCTAAACACATCAGATGTTTTGCTTCAATGCTAGTCTTTTCTCAAGAGACTTTGCAGACATGTTTCTGATTAGGATACTTGATTTTCTTTGGTTTATTTTCTCTGAAAACTGTATGGTAAGGCCAGGATGTAGCTTTAAGGAGTGTTCTTTCCCTGACCTGGTTGAGACTATTTGGAGTCCTAGACCAAAAAGCTGTATAACGTTGCTTTTCCTCTCACACATACTCTTGCAGAACTCCAGGAACTCTTCTCATCCAGCATGATGCTGGATCGCTTCAATGTAAAGTGACCTTGTTCATCCCCGGTTTGTGAAGTCTGGGATTATAAGGATATCATTAACTGAAAGTACTTATACAGAAGGATCTCTTCAGAGGTACGGACCAAGTTCAGTCATCAGAATTTTTCCTGGTCTGTCACCCCACATCCCGATTCTCTCCAATTGCTTGCTATCTGCCTCAGCCTCTGCTTAATGGTCACCTGAACGCTATCTCCTTCCATTAGCGTAAAGCCCTGCCAGAGAGGTTCTCAGTGCTCATCCGCTATATGACTATAATTTTTCAAAGGCCTCCTGAGGCACTGCCCCGGTGAGCAGTGCCACCAGTGAGAGCTGTATTCAGTCCTGTCTGTTCTCCTGCGACCTTTCTGTTACCCACTAGCACTGGTCCCAGCCTGCCCCCTGCATCTCGGTCTGCTTGGATTTCCTGACTGCGGTCATCACTGCTATGAGTCATACTTTTATAGATGATTTTTTATCTGCTCAATTGTTCTCTGACAGAATTGCCCTGGTACCTGTGCAAGACTGTCATCTTAATCAGTAGACAAAGCCAGGAGATTTGGCTTTTGCTTTAAGCAGGAGATAAGGTTATCTCTGCTTCCCCCCTTCCCTGACTTGCTCCTTTAGTTCTGAGACCTTAATTAATATAAGGAGAGCTCTTGCCTTCTACATTGGCTGAAGCAGGTCCTCTCATTTTTTGGTATCTCTAGCAGGGAGACACCAGGGAACAGCCTTAAGCAGATACGGTCTCACCACTGAAACCACTTCTGAGTTATTTCTCAAGCCATGGTATGGATGTTTCCATCCTAGAGAGCATTAGGACAGCTACTTACTTATAGGACTGACTTACAGGAGCTTGACTTACTGATCAAGCACTACAAAATCAAGGATATATCTAGAAATAATGCACCACTTGCTAGTATAGTTATGCAGTTTTGTTTTCTGAAATGATTCTTGACTCCTATTTCAAGTAATTGTGCTTGCGGAAGGACCTGTTGCTGGGTATCGCCCATGTTGGAAATCTGCATATCAACAATCATTGAAAGGGGACAGAAAAGTTACTTGTGAGTAACTACGTTCCTCAAAGGTGGGTTGCATTTTTTTTTTTTAAACTCTGTATCTCCAACCATCGCCCCTTCTGCTCTGTTTTGTCTCCCTTTTCAGTTGCTGTAAAAGAAACTGAAAATCATGTGTTCCACTTTGCTCTTCGCATGGCTGTATAAGGGGCAGGATATGAATGTACCCTACACGTACTGCAAAAGCAGAATCTTCTGGCTTAGGTACTTCTGATTTCACTTGATATAGGCAAGTGAGTACATAATAAATACCTATATAGGCAAGACGTTTCAAGTTACCATTATTACTGGTAACCCATTTAATTTTATCTATAAAGAAAAAAATTATTTTAGCAAATAATTTCCCAAGCAGTATTTGCTGGACAATATTTTCTATTTTTTATGCATAGTTACTTTTGACTATTAAAACAGCAGCTTATTAAAATTAATTTTCATATGAAAATAAATCAAGAATAGCAAAGAAATTCCTGATCCAGTTGCACAAAAGCTAATGTTTGGCTCTTGAGAACGCTTTTCATAGTACTCAGTAATTAGAAAGGGAAATTCCCTGCTGGTATAGAGCTACCATTTTGTTCCCCATTCCCTGCATTGTCACTGTGGGTAGGGTTATTATGCAATCTCTGGCAAGTTCATCCTACCAGACTGCTTACTAATTTGTAGGCTGTAGGTGTAAATTGAAAAGCCTTCATCCTGCTTCTGTTTACTTCACAGATTGAACTGGGCTCCAATTATTCTCATCTATGTGAATTGAGGCACTGTTGTTGCTCTTGCCTCTTTTTTTTCCTTGTGGGTGGGCATAGCTCATTTGGACCTGCATTTCTTTTCAAAAGAAACATTTAAAAGAATGTGTTTGTAAGAAGTAGTTTTAGTACTTACTGTTCTATAACTTTAATGATTATATATCTTGATACAGTCAGTAGTGTAGTAGAGGTTCCTTAGGGCATTGCCAGTGTTTATTCATGATTTGTCAGGCACACATCAGGGTTTTGTTCTCTTGAAACGAATTTAATTTTTTTTTTTTTTAAAATTCCAATTGTATGAGTAAAGCTGACTCTGCTTGTATGGGAGGCTTAATTATACCTGATGTTGCTCGGTTTAGCCTGTTTGTCACAAACTTATTTTAGCTAACCTACTGCTTTTTAAAGAGGAGGAAAACAAGAGAAGGGGAGAGAGGGGACATGAAGTAGCAAACAAATGCTGAAAATGGAGAAATACCTTACACTGCAATCTCTGTTGAGCAATAGGTCACTTTCATAGGAAAATTAGCTACCTATTTTATACTATTAATAGAAGAATGCTTTCTGGGAGCTTCAGGGGAGGTATTTTAAATGGTTGCTAAGGCAGCAGTTTGCCTCTTATTGGTGGTCCTTTTGCTCTGGCCTCTCTGAACATGATAGTGTGGGAATCCCAGATGTAGGAATAAAGCAAGAACCTGCAGTTCGTAAATTGCCCCCCACGTTAATTCTACCTGTTAAGAAAATCCATTGTGATAAATCCACACATTGTGATAAATCCCAGTATTATTAAGATAATCATAAATGTTTTCTGTATTTGTTGCGTGCATAGGATCAGTATTTTTTTGGCTATGCAAAGTTTCTTGTCTTCCTTTGAGATTCTTTCAGTAACCTAGTTTTATTATCCATAAAGGTTATACAAAGTACTTAGATGAATTAGAATTGGGTTATGATATATTTAGACAGTGGGGATTATATAATAGCTTTAGCTTCAAATACAGTGTGTTCCAAACAATAATTTGGAACTTTTTCGTAGAGGTTGTGTAAGATTTCTATAAAGGATGAAAAAGACCTGTATGCTACCTACTCAAAACTCTCTGTATATTAATCTAATTTTTTCTTTTAGTTCATCTGATGCTCACCAGCTCATCTGATTACAGTAGCTGAAAAATGTATAAAACTCACATAATAAACAACCAGCTTTGTATGTGTTGCAGATGTTATGCAAGTGCCAGCTTCCACAGAAAGAACATAGTGTACATCACAATATGTTCTTGGGTTTCTAAACCCATTTGCCTCTAACTGCTGACTACGAAAAAGATTTGGCCTTTCTTTTTGGGAATAACAAACCTGATACAACCTATGTGAAAGCCAGTCTTGGAGTATGGCCATTTCTGTTCATATTTTTACATCCATACACATCATGTACAAAAAAATTAGTTTATGCCTGAGTCAAATAAGCCATAATGACATAAATATGGGAAGGAACATTGCAAGATTAAAAATATGGTAAACATATAAAGGCAGGATAAAATGCTGAACTCACTGCTGTTAAGATATGTGACTCTTGATACATGCCTCTTGTATGAATTTAGAGAAATGATGACTAATTTTTTTCTCCAATTAAATTTACTGAATCTTGTCCTAATGATTTTCTGTTGTCAGTGCTACCAGATTTGCATTTATATCTATGGGTATAATACAGCTTTCAAATGTGCTTTTATATGGCCTTTCTGCTGAAGATTTCAAAGCTTTTGCATAAATTAAATTCTATAAACTTTTTTGTAGAATGTGGATTTATCATATCTGCTTTACGGAAGAGTAAACGTTGAAGCAACTTACTCAAGGTCACATATCACACTTTAGTCACAATTAAACTTCCGTAATTCTGCTCTTCGCATACAATGTTTGCCTCCCAAGTCAGGAATGTTTAAATAGTCGTCTTTCTTCTTGCATGTAAATACTGTCCATGTATGAAATAACAAATGTTTGTAAAATGTATAACATTCCAACCGTGAGTGTAAAACATAACATGGGGATTTTAAAATATTGGGAACGCAGTCTAATTCTGTCTGTACGGTGGGGTCCCTAAAAACTATTCCAGTAATGGTAGCTATTGTGCTGGTATGTATCAGAAAGATAAGCAAGTCCTTCTCGCTACAGGATTAACATGACAAAGCCCCTCCAAATACTCTCTTACTTAGCACTCTAGGCTTAGTCACTTAAACCAATAAATGGGTTTGGATCCATCCTATGTTTTAGTTCTTCCTGTTGCTGGCACAGAAGCAGCATTAACATGTGTTTTGGATTAGTAAACTGGATGGTGTAATGCCTACTGAGCTCTGTATAATATGGAAGTATTATGTGTTTAAAAAAAAAGAAGTTAAAATAATCCCAGAAGTAATAAGCGTCTCATCTATGATTCCTGGCCTTTAATACTTTTCTAATTACATGGTTCATATTCTGGAGATAAGCTGTCATTTATCAAGTGTTGGTATCTCCTGCAAATTAATTTTTCCTTTATATGTGGCTGAATTTCTGACCATCAGAAGTTGTTCTTCCCTTTTTTGAGCCAGGTTTTTTTCCTACTTCTTTGTTAAAGTTGTTTTGCAGTCACATACCTCATAGGATTGTTTTCTCAAGTACCTGTGCAAAATTTGTAACATTAGTCTGCAAAAGACGTAAAAGCACAGAAAAGTAACTGATCCAGAGTGCTGACTTTGAGCTTTATACAGCTTTTAATTGAAATTTATTGAGAATAATTGAAAATAACATTGAAACTACCAAATGTAAGTCTCTGAATAGACACTGGTGTGACTGGTTGTCCATAACCACTGAGGTAGATTTCCCATATCACCAAAATTCAGCTTTAGAAGTGAAAGATGGTTGAGACTTCTCATGAGCTAGAGATGACCTGCTGGACCATATTTAGTTTCTGCAGTGAAAATCTCTGTTATTTTTAGTGCTTCCATGCTCACGTTCTGCAAATGTTTACATAGGTTAGACTATTTGTGTCACTTACGTTGAAATTACAGGATTTGGGGTACATTCTGTTCTCGGATGAAAGCTTTCATAGTTATATGCTCCAGATTCTTACATGGGAATCTAGAAGAAAGGGACAGCTGTTTATATTCCTACATACCAACACTACATCAGTTTAAGAGAAGATGGTATTGTCTGGACTTATTTGGTGCTGCACTTAATTTTTTCATTATACTTATTTCTTACGGGCCCCCCTCCCAAATATGCATAGTCATGTGACTGAAAGAAGCTTTGTTCGAGGTTGGAAAAAGTATCTGTAGCAGATTAAGTGTAGTAAACAACCACAAGGAAGGGAAAGAAACATTTTGTCATACACATCAAAAATCATAAACAGAAATTCATTTACTGTCTACTTCATATAATCATAGAACAGCGTAGGTTGGAAGGGACCTTGAAAGATCATCTGGTCCAGCCTTTCGTAGGAAAGGGAGCCTGGATGATTATCTAGCACCTTGTCCAACCTCATCTTGAAAGCCTCCAGTGAAGGGAGCTCTACCACACCCCTGGGGAGGTTGTTCCAGTGATTGATCTCACTGTAAAAATTTTTTTTCCTGTATCAAGATGAAACCTCTCCTGGTGTAACTCGTACCCATTGCCCCTTGTCTTCTCCATTTGGCTCCTTGTGAAGAGAGAGCCTCTGTCCTATTTGTAGCCGCTCTTTAAGAATTGGAGTACTGTGATGAGATCCTCCCTGAGCCTTCACTTCTCCAGGGGGAGAAGTGGGAGGAGACCTAAGTCCTTCAGCCTTTCCTCATAAGGCAGGTTCTCTAGCCCTTTCATCATCTTCGTGGCCTTTCTTTGGACCCTCTCCCATCTGTCTGCTTCTTTCTTGAATTGTTGGGACCAGAACTGGACACATTATTCCAGGTGGGGCCTGACAAATGTGGAGTGGAGTGGTATGATCACATCGCTGTGTCTGCTAGTAATGCCCCTGAAGATGCAGCCCGGGATCCAATTTGCCTCTGCTGCTGCAGCGGCACACTGCTGACTCGTGTTCAGCTCGGGACCCTCAGGTGCCTTTCAGCAAGCCTGCTCCCCAGCCATACAGATCCTAGCCTGTACTGGGCTCTTTGGTTATGTCATCCCAGGTGCAGGATGCACTTGTTAAACTTCATACAGTTCTTGCTTGCCCAGTCTTCTAGCCTTGCTTGCCCACTCTTCCAGCCTGTCAATGTCTCTCTCTAAGATGGCCCTCCCTTCTGACGTGTCCACCTCACCACCCAGTTTAGTGTCATCAGCGAACTTGGTGAGGGTGCTTTCAATCCCATCATCCAGATAAATTATGAAGATATTGAGCAGCGTGGGGTTCAGTATTGATACTTGTCACTCTGTATATTCCGTATTATGAGATTCTCATGTAATTCTGTCTGCCACTAAGAAAAAGTTAATATATATTTAAAAACCCCAAAACTTATTTGACTGTTATTTTGCAATTTTAGAACTTTTAATGCAAAAAACTGTAGAAGTTGCTCCTGTTTGTTTTCTTGATATCTTAATTGCTTGTCTTCACTTTCCTGTTAAAAGTCTTCAGGGAAGCGTGGAAGGACCTGAGCCTGATGTCTCCCCTTTGCTAGAAGCTCTCATCATTGACATCTATTAAAACGTAGCTAGAGTTGTGAAGTCAATACAGCAATGGCAAGCCCACGTGCTACTTTGCAACTTCACTTATGGCTAGAATCGACCGTGTGAATTAAGCCCTTCAGTATTGTCGTGGTTTAGCCCCAGCCGGCAACTAAGCACCACGCAGCCGCTCGCTCACTCCCCCCCGCTGGGATGGGGGAGGGAATCGGAAGAGTAAAAGCAAGAAAACTTGAGGGTTGAGATAAAAACAGTTTAATAGGTAAAGCAAAAGCCACGCACGCAAGCGAAGCAAAGCAAGGAATTCATTCACTACTTCCCATGGGCAGGCAGGTGTTCAGCCATCTCCAGGAAAGCAGGGCTCCATCACCCGTAACGGTGACTTAGGAAGACAAACGCCATCACTCTGAATGTCCCCCCTTCCTTTCTCTTCCCCAGCTTTATATACTGAGCATGACGCCATATGGTATGGAATAGCCCTTTGGCCAGTTTGGATCAACTGTCCTGGCTGTGTCCCCTCCCAGCTTCTTGTGCACCTGGCAGAGCACGGGAAGCTGAAAAGTCCTTGACCAGTGCAGCAACAACTAAAACATCTCTGTATTATCAACACTGTTTTCAGCACAAATCCAAAACTTAGCCCCATACCAGCCACTATAAAGACAATTAACTCTATCTCAGCTGAAACCAGGACAAGTATACTCATAAATAGCGTACATCATGCTGAAGTGCACAAGATGAGCACAAAAGCGCTGTGGTTCTCATCTGTCTGTATCTATCCATTTCCAGTTCCTGTGTGCTGCCATTTAAACTCTCTGTAGAGTTACTATTCTTCTGTGTCCATTTCCATAGAAATATCTAAATCTTTATCTCTTTGAAAAGCCTGAATGAGAGCACATATAGGTGAAGGGACCTCAGTTTTGTCAGTCTTTTCAGATGGCTCTTAGAAGTGCAGTAAAAGGGCGTCATCTCTTTTATGCCTTGGAAAATTGATTGTTTGCCAAAGGGAAAGTGAATGCTTCACGCTTTGTGCATAACACCTTTGCAGCTGCCTTTTGCCTCATAACTATTGCTATCTCTTCATATTCAAATGACCAGGATAATGTGGGAGCTGAATACAAAGAATAAGGTTTCAAGATTTCTCAGAACCATGCGTAATATCAATCTACAAATAAATAGAAGGTGTATATCTTGTGACTATCCAACTATTAGTAGCACATGAACAATAGTACTGTGAGTGTATTGAAGACAGTTTTGATCAGCAGCAGAAAGTACAGGCAATTTTGCCCGCTTTGCGATTAATGTTACTGTTTTCCTCTGATGCTACTGTATGTGAAAGGCACACCCAAACAATACAGAAGGACTGTTTATTTTCCCCAATTAGGGCTAGTCGTAAAAATGGGTTACACAGAGGGGTCTTTGAACAACATAAAAAATTGAAACTGGTTGAAATGAGAAATTTTCCCTGTCAAAATATGCTACAGTGCTAACTAGTTAAAGACTTAAATCACTTGGAAATTTCCAAGAGAAATGTCATTAGCACTTTATATGCAGATAAAACTGAAGTATACTATTCTTTTTATTACATTATTTACAACAGATAAATATTACAAATAAAATATTGAAGCAACAATACTTGAGATGCTGAAAAATCAAAACATTTAATTTCAGAATGGATTGTTCTGAATGCATTTAAATTTTTCCAAATGCTTTCAAATGATATTACACTAAAATTACATATTTCCAGAAGAAAAAATTATTTTGTCAAAATTATGTTTTGAAACTGGCAATCGTGTAAAATAACATTTTCCCTACTACTTGTAGTTAGTAGTGGTAGGAGTTCTAAAGCCTAAATTTCAGTGTAGCAAGAAATACTACCAAGTCAATCAGAAACTTAGTTTATTTTAAAATGTACCTTTGAAATAATGGAAAGTCTGGTGTTTTTTTGGTTTGTGGGTGGTTTTTTTTTTAATCTATTGTATTTGAAGTGGTTTTGTGAAGAGCATGAAGGAAAGCCTTGGAAATAGAGCCAGTGTAAATACAGTTTTTGCATGTTTAATTCATATTATAATTTATTCCATTCTTCACGTTCTTGATTCCATACACATTTGCCTGTTTTGCAGTAATGGAATATTACTAAAAAGGTTGTTGATGGTAGAGATCTGCAATTTTAAATTTTCCTTGCCTATGTGTCAAATTGATTTGGAAATGAATTTTCTAGTTTCTTAATGAATATCACAAAAAGCTGGATTTTTTCCCCCAAAGAAAATGTACGTACCTCCCTCTCGGTCTATGACTGCATATATTGAATTTCTACTCACCCTAATGAAATTTCAAATGAAACAGCTTTATAGTCTTGAAATACATATTCATCAGAATTAAATCCCTTTGAGATTGAGATAAATTCGTGTTTTTTCTAAAGGTATTGTGCTGTCATCTGCATGTATGGTAAGTAAGATACGAGTACAAATTTTTAATTGGAAAGTCTATTTACAGCCATAAAGTTGACACACATAAAGCAAGCTTATATTTGAAAACAAAACATGCCAAACCATCAGGAGATGAAAACTTAGTCTAATGTATGTATATAGGGTTACTCTGAAATCTGCTTGCGGCTTCAGCCCTTGTGTGACAGTGCAGTAAACCTTGGATTTTCATTTTGTATGCGGCTTGGCAGCGTCAAGGCAAGATATGTAGGCAGGTCATGTCCCACTTTCTTCCTCAGACTTCTTACTGCTCCTCCTGCTCCTTCTGCATTGGACCAGGACCGAGCTGCCAGCCTTGGGAAGGGGCAACGGCAGGAGCTGCAATGGCTGGGGCACAGGATGCAAGCGTCTGGGCTGCTGTCTGGCACCCTCTTGGCAGGATCTGGTTTCATGCCTGCCTGCCTCACCTTGGTCTTACTGTGTTTCTGTCCTTCGGAAATGTCCTGTCCCCTATGCAGTTTTTCTTGGAAATGCACTTAGAATGTATAGATAGTTTCAGAAGCAGATTTATCAAAATAACTGCCTTTCATAATTTGGTTTAAAAAAATGTTGTGTGCCAAGTACTCGACAAAATTCATGGTCCATGCATTAATACGGAAGTACAACTAAGTGAACGTTTTATTCAATATATCACTTGAGGCAAAATGGAATCAGTGTATCCACTGAGGATTACGAAGAGCTACTGTACTGATGTGAGGCAGAGTGCTATGTTAGGCCCTAATGCAACAGCAGAGTTGGAGCGCTTTACGTTTTACAAATGTTTTGTAGCTTTTGAAAATTAAATAGACAGTGATGTCAGCAGGAGAAGATACCACTTATTTTGTTAGCTTTATTTTTCTAATCATAATAGGGTAAAACTTTTTCAGTCCTCCTGCATAGGAGGAAGCCTCTTCATTGAGGCATGCTTCTGATTGTCATGCCAGGTTTAGTGAGTGAGAGTTGCACTGAACAAATCGCATCTTTGCCACTGCACCCTGCTTGGAATTAACATGAAAGCAAGATACCACTATATATATATATATATATATATATAAAACCTGGCAAAGGTTGTTAGTCCTTATAGTGTTAATCAGTGTACAAGTACAATTTGATACAGTTCCATGTCAGTTTACAGCTCATTTTTTAGAGTACTTCAATTTACAGAGCTAAGAAGAATTTTATTATAAGCCTTTACCAAAATTCTTTGTTATTCTATTTTTTCAGAATCTCTTTCTGCATGTTTATTGCCTTTAAGAAGATTGTACAACTCTCCAGCAGACATCTTATAGCATGATGAAATATACTGCTATATTCAAGAGAATACAGAACTTTTTTTGGGAAAAAAAAAAAAAAAACCCAAACCAAAAAACACACAACCCTTGAAGCTTTAAATTACTTTCCTTTCCTGATATTCATGTCATTGTTTTATTCCCATAATGAACATTTTGTGCAAGACAGTGTTCAGAAAAAGTGTTCAAACCGTGTTTTAATACAGATGCAGTTTTAATATTTGGCATGGTGAGGTTTTCTTTTAGTCACAGCACTTAACCCACTTGGACTTCAGTCAGCGTTTGAAGAGAGCCTAACAAACTCTTGAAAAGAAATCTGAAGTCTGCCCACAAGACTCCTTTTTGCCAACTATGGCTTCACTGTTGACTGACTGCAGTGCGTCTTGCTGAAGCAGAATCCTCTCATACGGGAAGGGAGAAAGCATAACTTTTTGATTTCCTTGAAACTCTCAGCAAGCAGGTTTAATTTACCAGAAGGGTACTCTATAAAGCCTAATTTCATATTACCTAGAAAACCTTGGCCAGAGAGGTAGGCAGGGGAATTGTTCATGAATAGACCGTATAATCTGTGATGCCCTCTAAGTAAGGAAAGAATTTGAGAATCTGTGCGTTAGTAGTTCATCAGCATATCAAAAGTAAAAGGGAGCCATAGCCTGGATTATTCTCGCTTGACTCTGCCTAACGTGCAGGCACACACTCACACACGCAGAAAGAACGTGGTGACTTTCTAACTGCTCACAACTACGGTCAGTGCTGCCACAAACCCTTCCTGACTTTCTGCAGCTCTTCTGTATGAACAGTATTCCTGATCTGACAGGTGATGCAAGTTGTTAAGCAAAAGATTTGAGAGCTCCTTTAAGGAGGTAAATGCCTTCTTAAATTTATCAGTATAAAGCCTGTAGTTCCAGATCACCAGTATTTTTGCTCTAAATGTGGTTTTAGCAACGGATTAACTCTCTCTGAAATAGATTATGTTCTGTACACAGTCATCTGAAGGCTAAGGGAATTTGTGTTGAATCTGCTTGAACTAGGTTGGGATGTATATTTTGACATTTGAGGCATTCATGAGGAACGTGAATAGCACATGTGCCAGAGCTGCTGATGCTTCAAAGCTCCAACACCAAGGAGGACAATAATGCTATTAAAAATATGTATTTTCTATAATCCTTAAATCCCTTTTTAACTTAAATGAGGAGCTCCAAGTGAGGTAGCTATTCTTGGCAGTATATTCATAATGCTGAGTAGCGTAATATTTTCTAAAGTGAAGGATAAACGAAAAGCCTGAACAAACTAAGTAACTGAGAAATGCTGATCCAGTAAAATGTGCAGACTCATATTTTACTATGTATTTCAAATGACTTTCATCAGTTCTGGTGTACCTAGTAACAGAAGAGGCATTTCCTTTGTACTTTACTATTAAACATTATGGTGTATTGTAGAGAAGTGTCACCTCTATGATAATATTATTATTGATTATATTAGTAAGGAAGCCCCATCTGTGTTTAAGCCCATGTTGCACTTTGTACTCCGCAAAGTCATAGTTAGAAAAGGTTCCTTTGGCTGACAATTAACGCTTGGACAAATGCAAGAGAGAGAAAGGTTGAGGAGGAAGGCAGGCTGTTATCATCACTCTGCCGGGAGAACCTGAGACATAGAAAGGTGGCTTCAGTAGAAGAGCTATATATGTCGTTTGACCAGTCACTATAAAATGTCTTCCTTATCTGATGTTTTATGTGTCTCCTCAAATTTAACATTCCTTTGCCTTTGATTGACTGGTCTTGCAACTGTGTTCTTATCTGGGATGTTGTTCCTGAAATAAAAATGGCAGTTCCTGAGTTTTAAATTGAATTGACAAGGAACCTGGAGTTTCTTGCCACAGAAATGTAAATGGGAAGTGCTTGTGTGAGCAGAAGATAAGGTCCATGTCTTCTGTGCAAGTGAGAGCAAATATTTCTCTGGCACTCACATTACTTGTGCATTGCTCATTATGGTGCTAAAGCTACTGGCAATATACAACTGTGGCAACAGTACATGAAGAATGATAATCTTATGAAAAGATAATAATGTAATTAATTTCAAAAGGAAGAGCTACACCTCAGTAGTATCATTTAACACCAACTGTACCAAACTACTGAAATGCAGTAATTAGTAGGTAATGACTCTCACCTAGTCCATGTGGTTTGTTCTGATATGAAGGTCAGATTTTCTTGACTGCTCTTAGTTAAGCTTTCTAGAACTGATGAGAAGAATGGTGGATTTAGGACTAGATCATGTTTTTTCTCTCAAGTATTGTTTCATTATGAACATGAGTGTCAGTTTTTTGGTTATTTACATTTCTCATCTGTTCGAGTGCTTAAAGTTTATTTTTATGGTGAACAGAAGTTCTGGACCACTGAACTTAAAGTATGTTATTGACAGGACTTGAATGGTGACTAGAGGTCCTTACTAATGAAATATCTATCAGTCACAGCGAAGACATCCTTTCAAGCATTTATAAACGGTATTTTTGTGCCAAGAATTATGTGCATTGACAGAGGCAAAGACACATGAGCTCAGGCCGGTAAAGACGGTTGCTGCAGAAATTGGGGAAAATCCTGGTACTAGTATGAAAAATTTCATGTAGTTTTGACAAATTATTAAGAATGTGCTGACAAGATTTTCATTTGCATATAGCAAAAATGTGAATGCTTATTTTTAGCTAAGTTTACAAATATAGCAGAAAAATGTGCTCATAGCAATCAGATAGTCCTTCAGCTTTCCACAAGCACGTCCATAAACATAATTCTAATTTATCCTGGGTTCGGTCCTGCAAGGTACTGAGCAGTCTGCCTCTGACTTTTTAGTGACCTTAAATGCATACTTAGCATAAGACTTGGAAGTTGTTTTAAGTGCATGTTTATAAATCTTTGTTTTGTGCTGAGACAGGAAGAAGCTGAATAAATTCTTTACCGTATGGATTTGGAAAATGTGGGGGGGAAAAATATTTTTTTAATGTATCGTTAGGTTTTTTTTATATGCAAGTGCCTCCGCATGCATGAGTGGCCCACTGTGTCAACTAGGGATTAATCTTTTATTCACTAAAAGTGTTTTATGAATTTGTGATGCTGCCAGATGCAGTTGTGTGTGTGTGTGTGTGTGTGCATGTGCATATGTGTGTGTGTGTATGCATGCCACGGTAATGTGGCCAAAGTGCTCATCCTGGCTTAAACATAAACTCTTGACAGAGATGTGTTATAAGACACTATTGATGAGCCCTAGTTCAAGACAACACCCATAGCTAAGTCTGGGGAGGAAGCTCGGAAGTCTGTTGTTCCTTTTCAAACAAGGGCATTTGTTTGTGAGGGTCACAAATAAATGCAGAATGAGTTTGTTATTCGTTTTTAATTTAACGTTTTAAAAATTTCTAAGTTAGCGCTCTAAGAACTCATGTGGATCTCAGTCCTGGACTAGCAAACCAATGTTAGAAGGGATTCTCAATATATTGGGGAAATGGTTTGGTCTCTTGTCTCTCCGGAAAGAAACACCGGTATATTGAGCCTTTTAACGGAATATATCAATTTTCACAACTTTTTTGTTGGGAATACTTTTCATCCAGACATAATTTCCAATCAGAAGAAGAGGTCAATCACAAGTGACAAAAGTCTTTCAATCTGGATGGAGAGAAGAAGGTTCAAGTGTCTGAGTCATTAGAACAGGGATTGCACCAGGGAGTTTTGCAGCCCTAAAGAGTGCTCCTCCATGCAGCAACAGTCTATTTCAAGACTGATTTCTCACAGTCTCTTCCTCTTGGATCCATCTGCTTTGTAAAACTAGTAAAACTTTACTAGGCCAGCAGGGAAGAAACTGGCTTTGCAACTTGGAAGGAAAGTCACCAAAATAAACAGAGCAGCGATTTGAAGACACATCAGTGCTTTCTTTTACCTGACTGTCAAGCCAGTTTTTCCCCTTGCTTCAGTGAGTATATATGTGAGGTAGAACGAATCAGAAAAGAGACTGGCTGAAGGTTACTCATGTTGTAAAAGCTCACACTGACAGTGAACTGCCTGATTCAGAATGAATATATGAATCTGCATCTTCTGTATCAGAAGCAGAGTCTTCAATGCTGGTCCCAGAGCATGCTCCACTAGAATGTCTCTCAGCTTTTGCAAGATGAATAAGTAAATAAGGTTTGTCTTCTAATCCCAGTGTGCATTCAGATGAAAATATTAACATTTTTTGCAAAGCTAAGTTCTTATTTTTTAGCAATATTTAAATTTCCATTTTAAATTAATTGTACTACAGTCCCTTGATATGCTGAAAAAGCATTCTCATTTGTAAAAGATGCAATTGTCAAACTGGAGCTCTGCCAGATTTGTTTTTGTTCTGCTTCCTGGGTTCTGTGGGCATCAATGCACCAGCCTGGGAGATCTTTGACAGAATTTGGCTGTTCTTTTTACAAAAATGAGACGGAGGGGGTTGGTACACAGGGGGCCACCCCAACTTTATGGCTTCCCTGGATTTCCCTGACTTGAATTCTTAGTTGATTCTCTAAGCCACTTTTCCATCTCATTTGAGCTATTGGCACATCACAGAGCTGAAGATCTGCCATCTCATATTTAATCTCCTCCCAGAGAACTCCTGTTTATGAAGTCTGAGGCCAATTTGAGGTATAACAAGCTGTTAGGGATAATAAGTATGTTTTTGTAGACCATTTAATATATTGTTTTGAAAAAGGAGCTCAATGTCTGTATCCCCACTTCACAATTGAGAAACAGAGTACACTAAAGTGATTTGAGAAAGGTTGCTCAGCAATACAAGTCACCTCTCACTTCCAGTCAAGTGTTGTATCCACATTGCTTTATTTTATATCACTTTCTTTCATGAGGCTGTGAAAACATTTCATTCTTTGCACAACCTTCCAATGCCTTTTATCCATCTAGAAAATCAGATTAAAATGGGCTTTTAAATATGAGGTAGCTAATTGCATTATATATAACTAGATAAAATGGCAGCAAATATATTTAGGAGAGATGGCAACAGTTTTTTCTCTTTCCAAAGAAATGTGTGTATTACAAGCTTAAATGAAAGGTCCTAACTGTAGTGACTGCACAAGAAATACACAAAATTCTTAAATTTATACTGCTTTCAAGGGATTGTTATCTAAAAATACTTGATTGTGAGGTTGATTTTTATATAACACCCCCTTCAGCAAGCCACATTTCTCCCAGGCTGAAAGCACTTATACACCATCTATCAAAAGTAATTTTTTCCCTGTGAAAATTTCTTATCAGACTGAAATAGTGGTTATTTTTTTTTGCCAAATAAATAATGTTCCTACTGAAATAGTTTGACAACAATGAGTATAAATAATCCCTCTGTGAAAGTATTCCACAATGAATCCTGCATGTATCTTTGTTGAAGTTTATTGTGGTTATAGTCTTATCTGAAATGAGTATGTTAGTTTTGTAATCTTGGAAGAACTGTTTGCACTCTGATCTTCCAGTTATAAGGAGGAGAGAAATGAGAAATCCATGAGAGCCAGTGAGAAGCCTAAGTGGTTGTGGGTTGTGCTCGGGGTTTGTTGTTTTTTTTTTTTTTTAATATTGGCTTTGATTCTCAACAACTGCTATTTTGGGTTGGCCTTGTCTCAGGTGAAGGGAACTGCAGCTAGAGGACTGCTCTAATTAATGCTGACTGTTCCTGGGAGCCAGCAAAGGATTGCCACAGCATAGCCTTGCTTGGTGTCTCCATCATCCTCACTGGTTTTTATTCTGTCTTAGGGCTGCAGTAGGACACTTCTGTTTCCTAATCCTTGGAACAGAGTTTTAAAAGTAATATTTCTTCATTTTCATTTGACTGAGTGTTCATAAAATGTACCCTTTTTTCAACTGCTTGTTTAATGCTTCCAAAAGTAAACTGTATTTAGACCATAAACGAACCCCGATTTCATTGAAAAGCAAGTTCAGTCTTTTAGCTACTGCCTGAATGTAATGAAAAAAACCCAACCCACAAGTTAATGTGTTTGAATTGTTCAGCATAGAGTCTGACCTCGGTAAATTTACTCTAGATTTAGGTCTAACTTGATTAAATTATACATCAAGGTGAGCCAAAAGTCCTGTTTCTTTGAAACTAAAATTTTCAATCTTGCCTAGAAACCTAATTCATCATTTCAAATGTTATAAAAGGAGCTGTGTAAACCGAACACGAAGCATGAAGAATAAAGTTAAGCCATTTGTCATGCAAGGCACAGAGTGACTCACTGGTTTTGTACAAAACGTCACAAGAAGTTCCTTTACACAATTTACTCATGCTGATGTCCCTAATGCTGCGACTAATTTGTATGCTCTGTTGCTTATGCCAGGGCACTCTCTTGGGCAAGAGTGAACTGGTGCGCTTTGAATCTTTACGTGCCAAGGTGAGAAAAGCAAGTTCAGTTTTCAAAATAATTTCCCATTTCTGATGAGGATTGTTGGATAGTATTGGCTGTGTTAAGAAACTACAATCTTTGAAGTGATTTCATAAGGCAATACTATTTAAAAAGATTTTGCTCTTTCCCTGCTGGAACTTAGTATTTACTAACAGCCATTCAAACATGAAATGAGAGGATTTTTCTTAGTCAAAATAGGTACTTTTTAAAGAAAGTTGTAGGTGGAACCCAATGAGATTTATAGCTATGAGAATAATGACAGCTTTTTGTGCCTAATACAGTTTTTCTGTTAGAGATTATAAAAGTAATATGTTATTTGGGAAAAGATGGATTATCTGTCAAAAATACTAGTAATATAGTCTGATAAAGTAGCTTGAATCAATTTACCCAACTGTTTTCATAGGAATGTTCATGTTACAGTTAAGGAGAAAAATTCGTAGGAAACGAAGATTAAACTTTGTCCCTTAAGTCCATTCTTAGTGACTACTTAGATGAAAACTGTCTCAATTCACAACACTCTAAGTTCATTCATCTCTTGAGTTTCATGGATAGCTTTTACTTTATTGGCCATTTTCAATTTACAGGCTTAAGCCTTATAATTCAACATATTACAACACTGATTGAGTTAACTGACAGTGGTTCAAACTCAAGAAAAAATATACAATATAACTTCTTACATTTACTAAATGCTGTCAAGTTATTGTTCTCTGTCTCTGTCAATATACATCTTCTCTTTTCATATATATTGAATTAAGTAAAGAAGAAATTGCTGTTTTGTTAAACTTTCCATAGACAGTCTCTCAGGCAGGAAAGGCTGTTTAGTGTAGAAGCTGGCAGTGTAGTGCTTTATCTTTAACGCACTTCAGGTTCTCGTCACATTGAACTGATTTCTTCCTCCTTTTGTTTGAATTGCACCTTAGAATAGACCCTACTGCCTGCCCTACAATAGGTGTAATATAGCTCTTAGGTTTGCTTAGACCAAAGAGCAACATGCAGTACAGTATGACTATAAGATTCTTGATAGTGAAAATTTTTGGGACGCGTTAATGCATAAGATTCTCAGACAAGAGTCTCTCAGTAGCTTGTTTTTCCTTTTGATCATCCAACACAGCCTTTTTTGCAATGAACACACTATTCAAATTGTTTGTTTTAAAGTAGAGAAGGGCAGTTGGACAGAATTCAAATACTGTTCCTTAGAACATCTCACACACAAATGTTTGGTTTGTTTGTTTGGGGTTATTTGGTTGGTTGGTTTTGTTTTTTTTTCCCCATTTCTTGGAAGTTGATTTATAAATCCATTATTTTTTCCTCTCCTTTTGCTAATATCCATCAAAGACTTGATCTGACTGTCTGGCATCATACTTCTTTGTAGAACTGGAAGGGTCCTTTACCCCCCACCCCATGATTCCAACTACCTTGTGTCGGGGATGAAAGACTAGCAGGTAGATGGACACACAGAGGCAGGTAGGTGGAAAGGCATATAACTTGTGCTGATACTGCTTTCACAGAACTTACCATCATGTCATCTGGTGCATTTCATCTTTACTTGATAAAGTAAGGTCTCTGCTCAGGTAATGATTACAGAACTAAATTTGATTTCCAGTTACAACATTGTAAGATACCTGTTTAAAGTCTGTGCTAGAAGTTACCAGAACATAGTGATAATCTACAAGTGTATTTTAGCAATGCCTTTCTTCAATAGATTTGCATGCTTTTCTACAGTGCTCCAAGGTGTGCCTAGTTATTGGACAACTCCAGTCTTCAGGTGCAGTGCTAAAGATGGCAAATCTTACTGAGAGCCCAGCAGTGCTCAGTGGTGCTATACAGTTTTGAATCGTAGTCTGCATCAAGATCGATTACTGATGCTTCATAAAAAGTCCCTGTTCTGATTCTTCTGATTCTAAACACAGACTCTGAAGGAAATACTGTGTTCTTTAGTCAAAGAAATTGGTTATGTGAAGCATATCTTTGAGGTAGATTTTCTTTTAAACTGACTTTGTTCATCATTAGTTTTCCCTTCCATATAGTAAGCTCTGTTCTAGATTAATCCCTAAAGGCCAAATATTATTACCATTATGTAGACCCAATGGTCTTTTTATAATGAGAAAGTTTCCTCAAGGAGAAGATAGTTCTGCAACATTCTGGAAGTCAGACTGTATTAGCCCATCCAAAGAAGAAAACTGCCCACAAAAATGCCTATCTTGTGAACTTTGTCTGTTTGTTTTGGGTTTTTTTTTTTAAACTTGGGTGTTCCAGTAGAATGTAGCTGTTTCAGTGGGTGGAAAGTGATGATGTGCCCACAGAACAAGAAATGGTGCTGAAGGTCCTAGCCCATAGTTTAAACTACGGAAGTGGGCACAAGCCAGCAGAGGATTTATGCAACTTCATCTCCTTTTGTACTTGATACTAATTCCTTTCTTTGTGGTGTATAGCATTTTGAATTTTTTTTTTCTTGATACTGATATAAATTTAACGATAGAGAGGATAACTGACTGGTTTAGTTTATTTGACTAACAGTTTATAGAAATCAGAAACAGATAGCAAGCTCTATCACTCGGCATGAAATGTTCCAATTCTGAGAAAAGAAAACCATTCATTCATCTAATAACTAAGCAGTTATCCAGTCCTGCTTTTCAGGAACACCCAAAACTCGTTCTCGACCTCTTCAGTGTTTAGAATATGCAAAGAATGCAAGACTGAGCCTTTTAATATCCTTAGTTCCATGTTTGTGGATTTACCCAAGTTCAGCCAAATTCTACTTTCTGTGACTCTCATTCAAATCCAGGTTAACTCCAAAAGTCTTGTTCAGGATTTACACTAGTTTCCCTGAAGGAATACATTGGTTCAATAATATTACAATTATAATAATAATAAAGACCCCCCCCACCCCAAACCTAAATAGAACATTGAGACTTAATGTCATTGCGTTTGTGGATTCAAAAGAATTAGTCACATAGAGATCCCCCCTCTGAGACCTCAGATTCAGCCAAGTGTTTATTTTAGCTTTTAGGATTTTTGTCCAACATGTAGTTAATTTACTGGCCCGCTCCTGAAAATGTAAGGCTTCCCATTACAGATAACCTGGGGTTTAGCAAGCTAGAATTTTGCAAATGCTACATTTTAATCTGCATGCCTTTTTTCTGCCAATTCTTTCCTTCATGCCTATGTGGTCTGACTTGATTCCAGAAGAAAAATCAGGATTGTATTATTTTCAGAGGTTACAAATATTTTTTTTTCTTTCCAAAGTTGGCCAGGATGCTATTGCTTTCTCCTGTGTTGTGTGAGTGCAATAATATCATCCACCACCCTAAAATATAGTGTCATTTGGAATCTTGTTGTATAAGTAGTGAACCCTTTCTGTATTGCCCCTAAGAACTTTTTATAAAGAATCAAACCTCCATGGATATGGAAGAAACCCCATCTTTTTAACAAATATATTTGAGATGGGTTAATATTTATTTGAACTCCTAGCATCTGGATAATTCTTCTGAGTTTCATAAAATACCTTAAAATAACTTTTTTTAATCTTTTCAGATCAACTGGCATTTGAGTTTTTCCAACTAGTTTAGGAGTTCTTTACTGTATTCTGTCAACATTAGGAGTCTTTATTAAGAAAGGTTCTGTCTAATTTGTCTTCAAAGGAACTCTTTTTGGAGGACTTTATTCTTTTGTGGTCAGGTTTTCCCAGTAGACACTTACTGCATGAATCTTCTTGCTTTGATGGTTAGTGATGCAGGAAATCGTGATGAGGCCTTGAGGTTCAACCACTTCCTGTTCTTCCAGGACTATGATCTAAAATGCAACCAGAACTTTTAAATTATTTCATTATAGGCATCTGTATTCCTTGAGAAAATTAATAACTTGCCAGATTGCAGGAATTTGGTAGGCTATAGAAGTGCAAAATACGTCTGCATTTCTGTGTTCATTTGTTGCTACTGGAAAAGGGCATGGATGTGCTCCAACCTAATGACTATCTAGAATTCAAAGAAATATTTCAGGTTCTGGTTTTGCAGTATCCAGAAATTTGACTTGTAATAACTACTCACAGTTGTTCACAACTCCTTCCTTAAATATTAGTTCTTGGATTTGGTTTTGGTGTTCCTTGTGATTCCATTCATTGTCGGGGGGAAAAAGCAGGATTGACTCACCTGGAGACAAGAATTTACTTAACATACAAATGCATCACAGCTGGGTCTACAATGAGACTGCTGGAGGAATGATATTTAGGGATATGAAAGCAGCTAAGTTGTTGTTAGCTTAAAATAGCAACTCTATACTTTGAAAACACAGGTTCATTTCAGTTGGGCTTCTCAAGAAACATTCGTTGATGAAGTGTGTGTCAGACGAGCTAAACTAGATTTGGAAAAATCAACATATGTGAAAGGTTCATTGATCATTGTTGAATAGCTTTTATCTGGTTAGTCGTAAAGTCTTTACACTTACCTGTAATTACTTAATCTTTCTTGACCTGAATTGAACATATTTTTAAAGCTTTTATCTAAGGATGTGAGTTATGATACTACAGCAGCAGTTTGCATCTGACAAGAGAATATGGAGCTAGTGTAACTTGTACAGTAACTTGCAATATTTCTGTTTTTCTAGAAAAGCTGTCCTTTTTAAGAACTTTCAGATAACCTCCTAAGAGCCCTTTCAATGGGAATTATCCTGCTTTTATATAATTTACAATAGTATTTTATTTTGTGTGAGATGGTATAAGATCACCCATTCTTCACTAAATGCTTCCACCAAAATTGGGTTTTGATTGAGAATGAATTACTGTGAGATATGGATAAAAGGCCAATAGATATGGTCCTGAATAATTGAGACAATCTTTCTGAGAGATAAGTAAACAGTTTTATTTCTTTATTTTACTGTTGCAGGAATAAGGCAGACAGAATAAATACAGTTGATGGCCAAGAGAGAATTGTAGATTAGGGGTTTCTTGATGCTTGAGTTAAGTGCAGTAAATTGTATCAAGGGGAAGTAGAAACCATGCAGTGCCAGCTTAAGCCTACACTAGATCCCATGCTTCCCAATGCTTCATGTTAATTAAAATCTAGCAAAGTAGTAGCTGTGCACATTGTGTTTAGTTACAAAGATTCTACGAAGCGTTAAAAAAGTTGAAGAATATTAATGGCTTTAGATTTAAAACTCATTAACCATTACTCTATTGACAGCTAAATAGAGTTTCTCAGCACTCCTCTGGGCCAGTGCCCCCTCATTCTGCCATGGAAAACCAGAAATGTTTGTTGGTTCCACTAAAAATGTTCGGGAATGCTGGCAGTACCATTGGGTGAGGTAATGTGGATGCCTGCTCACTAAAGCATATCTGGTCAAACTATAGATATTGCCACTTTTTCAGAATGTAAAATAGTATTATTTTGTCAAAATACTTGTTTAAAGTTATATATACTGCCAGAAGGTTGTTTTTTTTTTTTTTTCCCCACTGTAATCTGGTAAAAGTGTGTGTGTTATTAGAACCAGAATTCTGAAAAAGCTCCTTCAGAGTTAAGTCTTGTTATAAATCGATAAATACAGCTTCTTTTTCAAAATGGTAAGGTTTGTAATTTATTGCCTGAATCTTGACCCAATGTAGCGTGAATTGTGGCTTCATCAAATGAAAGTGGACCAGTGAGTAATTTTGAAGAGAAACTTTGCAATACCACAGCATTGCGTGTTTCCAAATAAAACTTGGCAGCTTCTGATGAATTTTCTTTCAGATCTGATGAACAGAAGGCTTAAAGTACAGTCCATGAAGTACATATGTAGTGAGAAAGCTATTTTGTCACAGACACCTTTGAGTAAAATCTTTAGAACAGCACCAGTTCCAACTCAGCCTCTCTGGTTTTGTGTTGACTTATACCACTTAAACCTTTCTGTTAAACATCAATCAAACAAAAAAGCAAAAATGTGTGCAGATTGGACTTAATAATGGTCTCTGAATTATAGATGATTATGATTCATGTATTACCTCTTTTGACCTGGAGATTCTTTTGATGCCTGAAGAATAATACTGTTTAAACAAAGGTTAGTTTAAAAAGCAAACAAAAATTAAACAAACTGAAAACCCTTCTTCTCTAGTATGTTCCATCTGTCCCAACCAGCCGCCATAATGTAAAAAAAAAATTGAAATTATGCATCTTTTATTGTTTTCAGTTCGTTAACATTTACAGGAAGCTCCAGTAATTAGGATCTACAAAAAAGGTTATTTGCAGCCACACTCAGAAAGGACTAACTTCTCTCCACCTAGAACTGAAATATTCTTCTGTCTTTATTTTGTGGGCTTTTTGTTTTCATTTCAGTGAGTGATCTGCATGTTATAAATACATTTACCGAAGTAGTGCTGAGCTAAGCAGAGAGTATTATAAATAATCTCACTGAAGGAAAACATGAACTGACAAAACATATTTGAGAGACATTGGCTATGTATGTCCTCATCTTTTCACATTCTTCTCTTTATATTTCCTTAGATCATAGATGAAGAAGAAACACAGTTCATGAGTAATTGTCCTGTTGCTGTTACTGAGAGCACACCTAGAAGAAGGACACGCATTCAAGTGTTTTGGACGGCTCCTCCTACCGGTACAGGCTGTGTAATTCTGAAGTAAGTATTTTAAAGCATATTAAGCTAACCATTAAAGTACAATTCAGTTAATAATAATTCTAATATTTATTAGATTAAGAACTACTAGAGTTCTTAGATGCTTTTTTCTCCTTTGACACTCTTGACCAAGGATAGTTCTATTTGCACAGTTAAATGTTAACAACTTAAAGTCCAAGTGTTCAAAAGTTACTCTAAGCCTTCAGTAACCATTGAATTGGTAACTCTGAACTTGGTAGGCTCTCAGGCATTTATTTCACCTAAAAATCTAAAAATTCTGAATCTTTAAGATCAAAATTGCATCCATCTGGTTGTGATTCGGGTAAAAAACCACGATCTTAGTTGAGATGAATAATAGGAACGTTCTGTAGAGTCAGGATTTTCTAAATGGACCTTTATTAGTAAAACCAGATCTATTTGTTTAGAGGTGAGTGCTTTCATTTTAGAGCTGGTGATCTTTTACTGATGTTTTCCTATTATTTCTACATGTGTATTCATGCTTTTTAAGCAATAGAGAAAGGTAAGATTATGCAATTTGCTTTAGGGCCACTCATTTGTCTGTAGAAACCTTAAGTCACTTCTTACTATGAAGAGCATCAGAGGAAACTGCCAGAGAAACATTGTCCTGTCTTCTAAGATTTTGCTTGTCACCTGTAATAGGACAGATTGGTCAAATATGCATGGACAATTGGGATTTCTTTGCTTGCTTTGAATCTGTGTTCTGGGATAAGCCTTTGTAATTGCTAAGATGTGACCTGCAGTAGACCAAAGAATTTCAAAGAGTCTTATCAGTACTGGGGATGCCTTTAGAGACACGAAACACCTCTAGGCTTTTAAGGACATGCTAGCACAAAGGTTGGGCTGAAGGTAGTTCAAGCCAGTTCAGGAAAATGTGTTTTTAAAATTGCAACTGATTTCTGAACAGGCTGCAAAATTGCCACCAGCAAAACTGGTCCATGGCTGCCCTCCTCTCACCCTGTGCTTCGCTTCCTTCTCCTTTTGCTGATTGGCACAAGAGATGAACCCCCTCCTCTTCCACTTCTGCGAGGGTGATCTAGCCGCAGCCTTGACACTGGCTGTGGAACAGCCTCAAATCTTTGGCAGTGCACTTCTACCAGCTGTGTCTCGATATCAGTAAAATAATTTTGTTTAAGATCATCTGTTTTAATGTGCACCGAAACAGTTCAAGAATACACTTACACTCTTTTCTTAAGCTCAGGACAGACAAGTGTGCATTGGACTGCAGCAAAACTGTGAAGGCTGCTGCTTGCTGGATGGCCAGACAGGTTGTGTGTTAAAGTTTATATATGGAATTTTTCAAGAAGCAATCAGGAAGATTCTTTCATTGTTGCTGAGCTGTTTATCAGTAAAGCTATTTGCTTTTCCCCCCAGGACTGCCCCCCTCTTAGTTGTATAACAAATATTGCTTGAGGCAGTTACTACTTCAGTAGTGTAATAATAAGATGTTGATGTTTTATACATCCTTTTAAAGAGGTAAGATTTAAACGTTAATCCACTAATGATATGCAACAACACAAGTTGATGGATTTTTTTTTTTTTTTCATTACTGTCCTAAGTAGAATTGCCGTTACAAAATGAACCAAGACCTATACTTTTCCCACTGAAACTTAAATATCTGTGGCTGAAGTTGGCTCTGGGGCCTGCCTGGGTCTTGTCAGCAAGGGAATGTAGTAAAGTACCACCAACTGCAGGAACCTTGATAAATGTTTCTTCTCTCTCCTCTCTGCTGGTCAAGCCATGCTGGATGTTCAACACTCTGATTTTTACACTGTGAAGTACTCGCATTACTGCAGAAAACTCAAGAGAGGCTCTGAAAAGTAACACAGTCAGAACTGCAGTTCTGATGTTATACACACAAAAGTATGAAATTGTCACTGCCTTAAAGAATGTACGTATTAAATCAGCAGCATACAACCTTCTTAGACTGCTGGAGATACATCAGTAGTGCCAACAAAACAATGAAGGGCCAATATAGAGTTAGGTTAGCTGACTGGCACCAGTTCCCATAATCTGTTTGGGCAGCTAAAAGAACATCTTAGGAATTGAAGTTCATGGGGAAAGGAAAAATATTTGGTGTTATGACCGCTTATTTACAGTGCGTTCGGGTATCTTAAGCGTGTATGTGCTGGTGAAAGTGAAAGGAAGTTGTTAGGTACTTGCCAGTAAAAATTATTTGAAAAGTACAAGCTTGCTCCCAATGGTTGCTTTATTGACCTCAGAGGGAAAGTAACTGCTCCATTCCCGAGGACATTTCAAAGAAAGAATGAAACAGTCAACGTTATTACGAGTTGCTGATGCCAGAAATTAACATCATAATGAGGCATTTGTTTGCGCTGCAGTGCAGTCCTCCCTGGCACCATACATAGCAATCACTGATGTGGCTTTGGCATTAGCAACATTTACATTTTTTCTTTTGTATGTAAAGCTTTGACCACATCTGAATTAGAGTTTACAGTCAGCATTCTTTATAAACCTTCTTTATGGTCAGCTCCCATAGAATAGCAGAGAAACGTTGGATGAAATTTTCAAAATTATTCTGTCATTTGTGAGGGCTTTAAAGGTATAATAAAACCAAAAGTCTTATAACTATTATAAATAGTTAAGACCAAACTCATCACAGAAAAATTCTGAAACCTTGACCTTTAGCGGAAACAAAAGCCCTCTGTATTTTTCTTTTTTCTGTGTGTGATGGAATGCAAATAGTTTTTTATTATCAGTACGTATCTGTTTCAGCCCTTGGAGACTATCTGATAATTTTCTTTTAGAATTTCCAAAACAGAATGGCAGCGTTTTGGAGCGTGTTCTGAATCATAAGGATATACTTCCTTTTCACTGTGTCCTGGTCTACTCATTTAAATATATAGAAAAGTTAAATGTGGTCACAAGTTAAACATAGCTGTTCCATAAAAATTTATTACTGTTTTAGTGCCAAATATTGTGCCAAATATCTATAATTAATTATAGAGGCTTCCAGGAAGTTTTCCTTGGACTAGTACTGAGGTTTGGGAACATTTTTTTTTTTCCGTGGTTTGTGAAGTCTGATACCTTTGATAGAAACACTTGATTGCCCACATTTGGCTAGTAGTCTTGTCAATGCTTTCTAGGCATAGTGCACGTGATCAGTTTGTTTGTGACAAGCATAAAACGACACAGACGTGGTAATCTGTAGTTCCTGGGTTCAGCAAGGGATGCTAAATCTTTTGGCATGAGCGCATATGGGAGTAATGCTAGCTTTCTTGGTGACTGCAAAATGCAAAGTTTAGGAGAATTAACATATATTTGAATTCGACTTATCACTCCTTTGCTTTCTAAAACATCTCTTTCTGTGTGAAAAATTAGAATTGGGAAAAAAAGAGAAGAGGGAGATGGATTAACATATGTTGCACTGTAATTGCTTAGTGGAGAACAATTCATCCATTCTCTTCATTCCCACTACGTGATGACAGTGAAATAGCCTAAAGGTTCAAATCCTTCCAGACTCTTTATTGAAACTGCCAGTGTGCTGAATGTACTTCTGGGATGCGTTTGCAGGCGTTTGCATAGCTCAAGCCCTACTTTTCCCAGTGTTTAAGGCTATGCTTGAGTCTAACTGAAGACAGAAGACTTTGCTTGGGTGTTACACATTGCCTGGGAGACCCTCAAGCTTTAAGCCCTCTTTCTACTTGCCTGAGGTATGCTAGGAACACTGGGCAGCTAAATCCAATTATAGGAAGGTACACAGACTCCAGCGTACCAGCTCTTAAAATGACTTTTGCAGATGGATGAAATGGAGAAACAGCATATCACTTTGGGGACGGCCCCAGACACTGCAAGATGATTTTAAGCACCTTGATTTTTAGAATGGCCGAATGGAAACGCAATGCATCGTCGGCTGTCAGATAGTGTAGTCAGCCTCATCACAGCACCCGGTACTTGAACAGAAAGTTTTGCTATGTGGAACAAAGTTATTATAAAAAGATAAATCAAGAGAATGCACTCGGATCTTACTTAGCAATAAGGGTTCACTTGGCTGCCTCAGCATCTGTGCTAGCTTCAGAAGCTACCCAAATATCAGCATGAGCAGGGAAGTGCTTACAACAATCTCTTTCTTGCTTCTATGGTTAAAGATATCTATTTGGACCATTCTGAGCTGTCATGCTGTGCACAGTCTAGTTGTTTTCATGTTCACAATGCAACATTTAATCTTTCTATCCCTATTTACTTTCCCTTGTTCCTTGTGATTGATTGGACACTAAGGTGCCATGTGGCAATATGGGAGGACCAGGTCATTTCCTTCATCTTCTGATAAAAGTTTCTGCTCTAAAGCTTATTTACTAGGGCTCTTCAGAATGCATTTTCTTTCTAGCATCTTTGAAAACCTACTGTTAAAAATTACTTGGGAGATATTTATAATTATTTTTGCTATGTGCAATTTATATAAAAACTAATTAGATAGACATTGAGCAGGGGCAGAGCCTGGTAGTATTTATATCAGCACATGGAAGTGGAGAAATTTTCAGGGGTTTGAATCAATCTGGTTTAAGATTTTGTACAAGTGAGTCTGAAAACGGTTTTAACTTTTTTTTTTAACTTTTTTCTGCATGTAGACTGTCATGTTTGGTTTAGCATGTTCTGCTTTTCAGCAAAAGTAGAAGAGCACACATGCCTTTTGTTTTTATATCTGACAGCTAATATTCAAAGACTGTGCTAAATTCTTTAAAAAAATCCAGATAATGGAGATTTATCTAGTTTAACAAGGAAAGTCTTAAATATGGATTTCAATAAGTGATTTACACCATTGACAAAAAAAGATAATAAATGCTCATTAAAAGTTTCTTAGCAGTGATGGAGAATCCCCTCTTTTAGGCTGCTTTTAGCCCCAGATTTCTAGATTTGACTGGTTAGTTGTATTCCTCCAGATAAAGTGTCTCAGTTCAATGTGGTACTGAACCAGCAGGTAAAGGTCTGACCCGTGTAATTGATGGAAAATACAGAACAAAATAGTTTTCTGCAAGTACTTTCAGAATTCTGTAACATAAAACAAGAGTAAAGAAAATTTTGTAAATTGTCTTAGGTTGTCACATATTAAAATTTCATGGTAGGGAGAATCTTGTTAATATCCAAATTGATTAAATCTGTCAGCTCGTATAGATCTCATGAAGAGTCAAGTATTGCTAGATGGGAATTATATTTTCCTCCTTTAACATTTGGTGATTTTCACTGAGTCTGAGATTAATTGTTAATGTAGTAAATGATGGCCACATGCAGATAAGTTATATTCAATGTACCATTTAGAAAAGAAACCACAGTTCTCTGACTGGCTCATGAAATAAAGGAGTTCTCAGGCAATGGATGTGTCTTGTATGGTAAATGTAACAAAAGGTCTTGCTGACAAATTATTTATTTCTGCTATACGTACCATGCTTAAACAACCAACAAATTAAAATCCAGTATCTGTAAATAGTGTTTATTACCATTACTACTTGCAGAAATCCACTGTATTTGTCATAATATTTCTGCTGTTTATTTCTGGAAATATTATCTGAGCCATCTCCAGGGAAATGTTTTATAGTTTTTGAGGAAAAGTGTGAAACTTATTGTTTTTCTGCATATGTAATTATCTTCATGATTTTAATTACATTGGTTTTTGTTTGTATGTAGTCAAACAAAGTGTAGAGGAATTTTAAAGAATTGCGGTCTTCCAAAAAAACCTGTGATATATTTAGAGTATCAAGTATGTATTGGCAAAATCTTTTAGGTAGTTGTGCTATTGTAGCAAAGCTATCATACCTATGACGACAACTCCAATTCTAGTCCATGGGTCTACGCCTTGGATATAATACTCAGTTTCCAACCTCCACATGGATTCTGGCAGTTCTCTTGCTCTCGAGCCTTCAAAACTCTGAGGGTGAATGAACCCCGGCTAGGCCTTTTGAACATGTACTTTTTGATTTCTTGTAACTTCAAGCATAATATTCATTCAGGTCACTTGGCGTCTCACTCTGAGTAAACGCTACACTGAAATGTGATGTTGGAAAGACTAAAAGAAGAGCCAAATGCAAAGGAACCTAAATGTCACAAAACCCCATAAGCTCTTAACTACATATACACACTGAAACTGTCTTGATATGCAGCCAAATCTCTCCTCTACGCTCAAAGCCCATGATGAGATCCAACCAGGGAGTCCTTGGGCCAGACACAGAGCACAAGGCATCTGGATAACAAAACCCACAAAACACAAGAGCAGCTCTGTGGTGTGTAATGTAATAGATGACCAACTCAATAACACTGTGTTAAGAAAAGTGTTTATCAGAAATGCCAAATTGAAATGGTCAGAATGAAATACATTTCAGAATTAATCTCCCTTACTAAAAGTGTTGATATTATGATTCTCTGTCACAAAACCAAGTTGCACAAATTTACTCCTACCAGAAAGAAATTCCAGCTGTCAATGAGCTACAGAGTGGGTCTGCGTCAGTCAGACTCCTTTAAATGGGTGGAAGCTAGAGTACTTCTGAAATTATTGCCAGTCATATAAAAGGAACACCTGATAGATGATCACAGAATTGAACGGAAAAAACAATAAAGAAAAAAGAATGATGTACGGTTACAGCTGACAAAGTTGTGTGTTACTTTTCAGGCTTGTCCCACATTATGAGGTTTAACAAGGCCAAGTGCAAGGTCCTGCACTTGGGCCACAGCAACCCCATGCAACGCTACAGGCTTGGGGAAGAGTGGCTGGAAAGCTGCCTGGCAGAGAAGGACCTCGGGGTGTTGGTTGACAGCCGCCTGAATATGAGCCAGCAGTGTGCCCAGGCGGCCAAGAAGGCCAATGGCATCCTGGCCTGTATCAAAAATAGTGTGGCCAGCAGGACTAGGGCAGTGATCGTGCCCCTGTACTCAGCACTGGTGAGGCCGCACCTCGAATACTGTGTTCAGTTTTGGGCCCCTCACTACAAGAGAGACATTGAGGTGCTGGAGCGTGTCCAGAGAAGGGCAACGAAGCTGGTGAAGGCTCTGGAGCACAAGTCTGATGAGGAGCGGCTGAGGGAACTGGGGTTGTTTAGCCTGGAGAAAAGGAGGCTGAGGGGAGACCTTATTGCTCTCTACAACTACCTGAAAGGAGGTTGTAGGGAGGTGGGGGTCGGTCTCTTCTCCCAGGTAACAAGTGATAGGACGAGAGGAAATGGCCTCAAGTTGCGCCAGGGGAGGTTTAGACTGGATATTAGGAAATTTTTCTTCACCGAGAGGGTTATCAAGCATTGGAACAGACTGCCCAGGGAAGTGGTTGAGTCCCCATCCCTGGAGGTATTTAAAGGACGTTTGGATGAGGTACTTAGGGATATGGTGTAGTGGTGGTTTTTGGCAGTGTTAGGTTTATGGTTGGACTCGATGATCTTAAAGGTCTTTTCCAACCTATATGATTCTGTGATTCTGTGAAATTCCTCATCAGTATCTATGAGGTGCCAGAGGGAAGAGAAGTGGGACAAGGTTTTAAGTTATTCAGGATACTAGACTAAGGTGATTAAGCAGCAGTATAAGTAGATTCTTTGCTCCTCTCTGATGCTAATTTTCTTTTCTTTACTAGGTTGTACTTACCCCAATATGTGCAATTTTCCTTGATTTGTTGGAATACCTACCTGAGTAGTGTATAGCTCAAGTCTTTTTCCGTATGCTTAATTGGGTGTTTCTTTAAATGCTTTATGTGGGTTTTATTCTTTAAATGCATTCTATTTGTTACAAAACATGTGAAATATGATGATTTTACATGTTCTTTTAGGATTCCTGAATACTTGTGGGTTGTATTTCTTGAAAAAGAGATTAGTGGATTTTTATTGAAAAATCACACTGTTTATTTTGAAGCAGATGAGCTACTAGTACATAGTTGAAGAGCTATGAGGAGTTCACTGTAAAATTATGCCTCTAAATAGTCAAAGTGTAAAAACAAACAACAAAAAAACCCCTTATTGTTTAAATGGGATATTAAGCTTGTTATTCAGTCTTTTCCATTTATTCTTTCAGTCTTCCTGTGTGATTGTCCAGATACTTACATGTCAACAATTTAACCTGCCTGTTTATTAGAATACTAATACTGGAGCAATTGAGCACAGTTATAAAGCATTTACTGAAAGCTTTCCATTATGACTAAAGATAATGGCCAAGGAAGAAGAGGGACCAATCTCTCTTCCTTGCCTAGCAAGAGCTCTCAGTAACAATTATATGTGGTTTATGGAACAATAGCAGATAACAGTTCTCATACTATAAATAGCTATATTGATTTTTCCCAGTAGAATTAATGTCTTCTGCATGCAGAGAAATGATCAAAATTCCTGTTCTAATAGTTTAAAAAAATATGTCTGTATCTTCCAGTTAACTACCACATGACAACAGCAGTAGCTTCTGAACTTCATTTTTGATAGAGATAATAGTAGTGTAGCTTAATATTTCGTTGTGCATAGCTTAAGTAAAATATTTTATGTAGACACTTTATGTATTTCTACACCATTAAGATAGCAATCTATCTCTATACATCCTAACAGTCCTTAGAACAAATATATAGAAAATGTACTAATTTTCCATATGCGATTCTTTTGATCTGCTTTCATTTTTCCCCATTCTTCACTTTTAGGAGTTGATGTAACAGAAATGTGCACAGCTTTAAATGGCTAGGGATGTAGATTGGAAGTGAGTAGGTTTGGGTCCATTCCTATCTTTCACACTGGGTTATCATATACAGCTGAACTCATTTTTCAATGCCTCTGTTTTCTCAAAAGCAACTAGAGGCCAGTGACTCTTTATAAAACACTGCAAGATAGAAAAGATTATATGTTAGTATTGCACTATTCTGATTCCTTAAAAATAGTTTAAATGTTTTCTTCATCCAGCTATTTTAAAATTTTTTTTTACAAAACAAATAGGACAAAAATTTAAACTTTACAATGTAATTAACTTACAGCCCTATATTTCATTTTTTAGGCTAAACACCCACAGAGAGTTTACTTGTATTAGGAAGGAAGAATAACCTTCTGCATTTCTATACAGCCTCTATATTTATAGCAGCTCTAATATTAGATTGTAAAAATGCGTATTTGCATTTTAATATATACAGTAGCAGCCCCCTGGATCTACTGACTAAACACATCTACATTTGAAACAAAAATCCGTTTCACTTTGTCACAGATTTAATATTGTTTCTTTAACTTCACAATGGGAGCACATGAATTTGGAAAGTGCTGTAAATGGATTTTCTTGTAATTTCATGTTCTTCTAAATAATCTTCTTTACAGCACAATTAATATAGTAATCCTGTAAAATCTAGCTAGATTCATTCATACGCTGTTTTGTTTGCAAAGGCGTAGTGTTGCAAAGCAGCTTAATGGTTTTCTACTGAAGGAGGGGTTTATTCCTTGAGGAGTGCAAAGCAATAGAAAAACAGTGTTAAAAAAAAAGAGTAAGGAGCAGATAATGGTCTTTCCTCTAGTGGTAGGGGGAATATAGTTATGGCTTTATTATGAAAAATAATATTTTTAACTGTTTCACACTGTACCTTGAAAATGCCTAAGATAATTTCATATTAAAAAAAAAAAAATCAGTATTGTGGCACATTTTGTGGTAAATGGAAGTAACATGCAATCACTCGCATTGGTACGTATGGTTATTATTTTGCACAAATACTTGTATTTTTGTAAAACAAGCTGTTTTACAAAAAGTAAAAAATTGTGTCCTTTGATGTGCAGTGGGGTAGGAATGCAGGCATTAGAAAAGTATAAAATACCCTATGATAAGACAGTGATATCAGTTCTCTTTTTGACCATCGTGTTTTCTTCAGACTTTCTGGGGAAATACTGCAATTAAGATTAATCATTAAGGTTAACAGTTGACAAACTCAAACACAGAACTGATCAGAAGTCAATTATATTCTCATTTGGTACTCAGCAAAGATATATGAGATATTTAAAACTTTCATTTTTATTTCTTAACAATTATACATGCCAAATTTCTTGGTCCTTCTAGATTCTCAACACCGCTCTAAGGGTACTTACTATCTGTTTAAATTGTGCACTTGGAAAAACCATATGAAGTAGCAAGTCAGGTATAGTGCTTTCTAGTAATTCTACTTTCTGATCCAAAACTTGAAGGTAAATAGGGAAGCCATAGCAAATGCCGTTAGAAGGGACTTTGGTGAAATACCCAAGTCTTTTGGTGAAATACCCAAGTCTATACCCAGCAGTATGACAATAGGATAAATTACGATTGAGTTGCCCCTGTCCACCTCTGTTCTTCTTAAAGGTGGAGCCTTGGCAGTCCCCATAAGGCAGTGGTGCCAATACTTATCTGTCATTGCTACTGCTTTGCTAAATGATTCCTCTGATGCCCCTTATTCTCAGGTGCTGTAACCCTCTTTTCAACCCATGCCTTCCTTCAGTCTTCTTTTCTCTAGGCTACTCAACCCCAGCTCCTTCAGTCTTTTTCCCCTTCTAGATGTCCGTTTGTTCTCATTAGTCTTGTCTGAACTTTCTCCAAATGATCCATATCCTTGAATTGTGGTACCCAAAGCTTGGCATTGAAATCTGTAGTGTTTGCTGTTTTTCATAAGAGAATAACATTTACTTGTGTTCACCTCCTGATCCACTAGACTTCCTTCATCCTGCTGTCAAATACTTCTCTCATTGACTTTTTCCTTTCTGTCTTTGTGCAAATAATTACTTTCATCTAAAACTAGGCCTTTGTGTTTAACATTATTTAATTACTGATTTTTAGAATTCCTCAGATTTGTGAACTATTTTGCATTTTAAGCTACTGCAGCTTGATACTATCTGCAGGCAGTAACTTGTTCTCTATTCCATCATTCAAGTTGTTGATGAAAATATTGATGTATGCATAACCACACTGAACTTGAAACTCTTCAGTGAGTTCCAGCTGAGTTCTAAACATATGAAAAAGCCAATTAATTTGTTTTAAACACGTGAACATTGCTGTCTAAAAAATCCTGCCATCTAGTTCTGATGTAATTAATATGTAAACATTTTAAATAAAATATTGAAAAAATCTGCTAGTTTGATGTATCTGAGTATTTACAAATCTAAAAAGTTGTATGAAAAATCAAAAAAATTTTTTATTCAATAGTTATTTTTTATTGACAAAATTTGTGTTGGAGAATGATAAATCCTCAGAGAATTATTACATCTTATTTACATGTCTTGGAGAGGAAATGCAAAAGGATTTAAGACACGTAAGGAGGGAAGTTCTCTGAAGTATCTTGCACTGAAATCTGATTTTGTCTGAATTTTGCTCCCAGTAGGTGGGGAAATAAAAGAGTAACCTCTGATTTCCTTCTGGCTAAGTATCTAGTGGATTCCGCATTTTCATAAATTTCAAGTAGTGGGATGAAAAAAAAAGACTCCATAATTTTCTTGTTGTTTGCTGTTTGTAAATGAAAATTATTGTTAATTTAGGAGCCTGACAGCTGTAGAACATTTGCCATTCGGCAGCAGCTGTCAGTAGCACTCCAGTTTATTTTACAAACAGATGTTTAATTTGACTTCAATGCCATTGTCAATTTTTGAGGGAAAACAAAGAGAAGAAAGGAATAGAAATAATCATGATAGTCATAATTTGATTTCCTTTCAAAACATAAAGCAGAGTTACTATTGATGACATCAAAAGTGTTTTCATTTTTTATTACTGAATGTTTTAAATCAGTTTTTTTATAAACACGTGAACTGAAATTAAGCTTTCTCAATGCATAGGAACTCATGTTGAGGAAGTGATTTGTCTTATGTCAGGAACTGATGGCATTATTTTAATGTAGTATGCTATGTTTTAAAAATATCTATTTTATTTATTAATCAAAATGTCATCCTATTTCTACAGTTTACAGATAAAGAGATTTTTGTCTCTGTATTAAAACCGGGACACCAGTGGGCCCACTGCCATACAAACATAATGTTGTTTACTGTAGTATAATAGTACTCTCATTTCATATCAACAAAAGTGAAGGGCAAATTGGGTCCAGTAATGATGAAATGAGATAATGAAAAAGCTAAGTAACATAATGTGGTTCATTTTTAATTTTAGTAGCCAATGATTTTATCCAGTATGTGCCAAGTGACTTTAATAAAATATGCTGTTAGAATATCTTGGCAAGATCCTCCGGTATTCAAAATGTCAAAAGACCCAGGCAAGAGAGTTGAAATTAGCAGTGTATGGTTGTGCTGGTTTTGGCTGGGATAGAGTTAATTTTCTTTATAGTAGCTAGTATGGGGCTGTTCTAGATTTGTGCTGGAAACAGTAATGATAACACAGGCGTGTTTTCGTTATTGCTGAGCAGTGCTTACACAGAGTCAAGGCCTTTTCTGCTCCTCACCCCACCCCACCAGCGAGCAGGCTGGGGGTGCACAAGAAGCTGGGAGGGGACACGGCTGGGACAGCTGACCCCAGCTGCCCAAAGGGCTATTCCATACCATATGATGTCATGCTCAGCATATAAAGCTGGGGAAGAAGAAGGAAGGGGGGGACATTCGGAGTGATGGCGTTTGTCTTCCCAAGTCACCGTTACGGGTGATGGAGCCCTGCTTTCCTGGAGATGGCTGAACACCTGCCTGCCCATGGGAAGCAGTGAATGAATTCCTTGCTTTGCTTTGCTTGCGTGTGTGGCTTTTGCTTTCCCTATTAAACTGTCTTTATCTCAACCCAGGAGTGTTCTCTCTTTTACCCTTCTGATTCTCTCCCCCATCCTATTGTGGGGGGAGTGAGCGAGCGGCTGGGTGGGGCTTAGTTGCCGGCTGGGGTTAAACCATGATAATGGTCTTAATCCTACAACACTTTGGAAATCCTTAGACGTTACAAACTCTAATTTAAATTAGTCATAAAGCACATCTTACTGGTCATTTGTTCCTTTGTAATACAATCTATTCAGCTATTTCAAGACTGAAGATTGTTTCTATGAGGGTATATAAGTAAACCTGCAGTTAAATTTAAGAAGCTATACTGGGTGTGCCGTTTTGTATGACATTTTCTATGTTAGCAACATTTTTCTAGTGTGCTGAGTTCAGTATTTGCTGAACTGTCTGCATGCCCACAAAAATCCAGAACAGCTCTGCATAGCACATTTTACAGTTAAAATTTCAAGCACAGCTATATTTCAGTATGAAAGGCAAATGGCTGAATTAACAAAGTGTCAGATTCTGCCATCTTTACTTTTATTGAATAGTATTTAAATTCTCATGTGGATTTAAATATATTAACTACAGACTCTCTAAGAGTGATGTATTATATAAATAAGGGCCTCAGAACCTGAACACGGTATTTATCTTGATTTTTTTTTTTCCATATGAAGTACCACAAAATCAGTTCTGATTTGTTTTCTTAAAGGAGCAGATACATGTATTATTGCAATTCTTTAGAAATTATGAAAGGAAAAAGCACCTAGAAAAGGAATTGTTCTTTGTGTAAACTGACTGTTGAATTTTTTCTTGTTGTCTTTCTACTTATCTGTTTGACAATTTTTGAAGGGATTTGTGAAAGGCTTGAAAAATTAAATTCAGCCAATAACTGGGTGGGTCATTCTTTTCTTTTCCTTGCAGTAATTAGGTACCCACTTTTTCTATCTTTTCTGCTTCATTAGATATGCATTAAGCATCTTTGCTATCTGAACAGCAGCAGTCTGAATGCTTTTTGCACTGCTTTCCTGAAGAAATGGATTTGTTGCTCAGTCAGTTTACGGCTTCAGCAGAATGTAGTTTAAAGTCTTGCAATGCACCAGAAAACACACTTGATTTCTTCAATGGTTTCTGGGTTTTCATTTGCTGCAGAAAGGATAGGCTTGCAGACATAGGGGCCTGTGTCTAGAGAAGGAATCAGCTCTCTTCGTTAGGAGGATACCGAGCTCGACGCTCGCTCGCTGCACAGACAGTGTATGTAGCCTGGTGATACCCTTAATATACACCAACAACTCGTTTAAGTTCTACAGATTACCTATCATAACGTTTCTTCCCATAGATGTCTCTGAAAATGGAATATATGCTTGTTCTGTATATAGGAAAAAAGGTGTGCTCTCATGCTGCAATTGCCTTGCAGTTGTTTGCTGAAATAAATACGTGATGAGACAAGGAACTCATATACAAAATAGAAAAATGTTCCACGCTGCAAAGATGATGGCATGTATTGAGGTACCACCATTTCGTGACAGTTCGTAAAGCAATTCTCTTGTTCATCAGAGTTACTTTAGATAACAAATACTAATGAGTAGGCATTTATCTAATTTCTCTGAGTAAATCATGGACAAAGCATTGTCTTCAATATAGTGAAGAAATACAAAGAGCTCTTCATTCTTGCCAGTTTTGTAGTAGTAGTCTGTATTTTGCCACAGACAGTTCTACTCACAAAGTACTAAATATACTCAGGCAAGTAAATAAAATAAAGCTAAACTCATGTAGAGGAGACAAATTTCACGGATACTCGGATATGTATTTTCTGTATTGTCTTTATCGGCAAGCAACTTGGCTCAGCAAGAGTAAAGTTTTAAGTGCTGTCCTTAAAATTTTCTAGTTTTCCAGTGGCTACTCATGCATCAGAAGAAATTCAGGCTCTGATTCTCTTCTGATTAAGTGAAACTGAAGTTGATAATTGATTTCAGTAGAAGGTCAGTCAGTCCTCAATAGAGTGTCATCTCGCAATCAACAGCAGCGTGAGATTGCAGGGCACATCTAGGTTTTCAAAACACCCTCAACATCAGTGTATCTGATAATTGTATGTTTTTAATTTTCAAAGCATGTATTTTTCCTGTCTCTTTTTCTGTGTAAATGTTTGGTGGGAGCAAATGACTACCTGCTATAAAAAACAAAGTCAAATAGGTACACCTTATGTTTTTGCCTTGAAGATCAGGAAATTTGTTTTCCTTGTTGCTTCAGTTTTGAAATCTAAACCAACTATTGGAAGAGTTTAAAATGCACTGCTTGCATGTCAGTCTCAAAAACATAATTGATTCACCTATTTCCCATACGCATATCTGAAGGAGCACCCTGCTTGTCTCTACAATGCCTGATCCCTTGCTCTATTTCCTCCTGTATCTCTAATCGTGCTTTGCGTATCTCAATTATCGATGTTAAAACATCTCCCTTTCAGAGTTTCTAATGAAGTTAAGAATCTAATTAACTGCACTTTTGTTCCAAATAAAACTCGGTAGAGCTGGATTCCAGTTCCTAGTCTATGCCTGCTTCTCAAAGCTGCTAATATGAAGGGTAATTTATCATCTTAATCCTTTCCATTAGTACTTACTACTGTTCACAATGCTCCTTTAATAGTTCTATTCATGTGCTCTCCTTGTCCCGATGATTGAGGGAGATACAGACTGTGTAGCTTTTGCTTAATCCCTGATCCTTAAGCATAGTTGTAATCACTTCCTTCGTGAAATGATGACCTTTATCTGGGTCAACAAGACTTCAGGAGCCCCACAGAGGCAAAAGGCTTCTTGATGCTATTGGGTTTTCCCCCCTCTCCCTGCTGCTATATGTTGTTTTATAGAAAAGGCTTCAAACCACCTTGAGAAGGAATCAGTCACTTCCAAGGAGTTTCATTACTGCAGCCTGTTTTGGGGAGCTAACCTATATAATCTATATGTAATCATATCCACAGTCTGACAACCACTGCTGCAGCAAGGAGATATGACTAGACTTTGTTCTTGCCCTTCCTATGCATATCTCGGACAATTTTTGATCCATTTCCTAAAACCTGTTCCTGTACCTTTCAACGTTGCTATTTCCTTTACCCTAAGAGTATTTTTCTGATTCTCATGTAGCGTGTTTAGCAATTCTTCTTTCTCCATTTGCTTTCTTGGTCCTTTGTTTCTGCTGTGCTGTAGTGACACTATTACCATTTACTTCATCTATCCCAGGTCGTCTGCTGCTTTAGATGTTGAATCTACCTTAATCGTCCTGTTCAGCCTCCTGATTCTTATTCCTTCGAGCCTTTAGACACCTAATTCACAACTGATCCCCATGGCAATTCCCATGCTTATAAATCTCTTCTGCACCAATCCTTATTCAAAAATAGCTCTCTCACCCAGCCTTTACCTTCTTCTAACCTAGTCAAACATTCCATATCGTGTTGCCTTCACACAATAATCTGAATCAGGTAAAATCACAACTGACCCAACCCCTTTTGTTGTCTTTAAACTTCAAGGATTACTGTAGTCTGTTTGCTGGGTTGGCCTGCTTAGAGTGTTCCTTGTGTGTTGTCCCATTCAGGTTCAAGGCATGAATGCCCTGGGCACCATTTCCATCAATATACTTTGAAATTCCCCAGTGAACCAAAGGTGATTTGTGCTGTAACTTTGTACTGAAATCCTTCAAAATCTTCCTCAATCCCATGTGTAGGTGGTGTTTGTAAATGATTGGGCATTGGCCTTCTGTTCCCATATTGATTAGGGCACAATAAAAGAGATCAGGTTACTGAAAATTTCTGAGGCTAATCTGTGGTTTGTTAATATTAATGTCCACAAAGCAACAGAAGTATTGGAAGCTCTGTGCTTCCTGTCAATGGTCGCGGCAGAGTATACGTCAAAGGAGACATCTTATTTGCATCATGATAGGGGCAGTACATGTGAATATTTCATTTTTGTGTTGTCCAAGCAGCTGCTAAGCATTCCCAAACATAGACTGAAGAGCACAGCTCTGGTATTGCTATTTTTATGTATCCATAGGTTACTGGGGCCAGCTTGTTTATTTGATCTGTTGTAGCAAAACTGCTACCAGTGCTACCGGTGCGGCAGCTAATCAGACACAAGAAGGTTGTATTGAATTTGGCATTTTTAGGGCTGAAGCAGGAAGAGCAAAAACACTGCTGTACAGGTTCCCTGCCACTGCATTCTCCAAAAATCTGTGTACCAAAGTTTTGCAACAATAGTTGCTACAAATCCTTACTGCAACTAATTTTTGCAACCAGAACAATTGTACGAACTAGAGACGCTACCCTAACACTGCCCTCAGCCACAAACTTGTTGCAGCAGATGTTGAACAGAGTAAGAGGAGAAGCTTGGTGAAAACCTTCCTCATGATGTAGAATAATTTCATGGATTAATTTGATCATTCTTTGATAATTATGTGTTGCATGAGCAGGGTCGTCTTTCAGCTGTTTTCTGAAATATAATTTGAATGTGTCTTCTTCCCATATACTGTTCCTTCAGACTGAGGAAAGTGGAAAAGTTAGAGATCTCAACCCTTTTATGTTTATTGTTCCTTTCTTTTCTTTCATTTCTCTGCACTCATATCTTTCAGCGTAAACAACCAGTATCTCCTGGCATTAGCTGTCTGAATGTTCAGTAAAGCTGCAGTCTCAGCTGTCAGCAAAAGCTCTTAGAAGAGCCCAGGTAGAAGAGATTCAGTTGTTACAGGTATTAATTCTTGAAAGCTGAAACGTGTGTCTCGGCTGCACTAAGGAAATGGCAAGTCTCTTCTTCTGATGGTTCCAAATCCAGTTCCAGTGGATTTGTAGTGTCAGACTTAAGTATTAAAGGTACTGCATCAAAACTAAACTTCCCTAGGCAAAACCACTCATAATATTAAGGTCTCTTCTAAGAAGTAGTATTAAGCATTTTAATACAAAATCAGGTTAGCTTACTTTCAGTGGATGTTATTTTGTTCTGTTAATTGTGGCGCTTTAACCTTCAGGCTCCCGTCAACTGAAATGAGGTTTTTCTGGATTTGAAAACATCAAACACTTTATTCCAATTTGGATTCCTGCTACTGAATACCCAGTAATCAGTATTTTACAAGTGGGTGGACCTGGTTAGGACATTGCTCTTGACATACAATTTTTGTCTGTACAGGCAAATAATTTACTCGTTAAAATATAACTTCAGTATATTGCTAGTTAACACCTCTTCCAAAACAATAGTTGGAGAATGACAGCTCTGATATTTTTGTTTTTATCTACAAATTCTCTTACTTACTTCCTGAATCCCCTAAGAACATTAAAGATTTAGAAAATTTTTTCTAAAGTTTTGGGGAAGTTCTTCAAGCTTCATTAACTGGGCACTCATGCTGATGTTTAACTTTTACTTATTTTGCTTTTTTAATACAATATACAAAAAAATGTGGGGTTTTCTTTATCCCCTCAACCTGGAGTGGGGGAAGGTGGGTCAAGAGGGGAGGGGTATATGTGTAGTATATAAAGATTAAAAGAAATATTGTAAAAGGGCAAATATGCTTTTTACTGTGTCGCGGCTGTCCACACTTGCTGAGCAATAATAGCAAAATCAGCAGAGGTCAAGCAGTGACAGCAAGGAACTTGAGGACTGATGAAGAGTAGCAAATGTGGGAGGCTTTGAAAGGTGACCTTTGCCTGTGCGGTTTGTTTTCTGCCACATCCTGGCATAGCAGGTAAAGCAGGCTACAGACTGACAACGGGGGCATGCTTGCCTCCTTCTCTTACTTCTTTTGGACACCCAGAGGAATCCAGTCTTTGAGTTCCCTGTGCAAGTGGGTGAGTGTTGCTTAGACCTTTTAAGTAGAAATAAACCAATGCTTGATAAATGTTTTGTTGTTTGTTTTCATTGTTCATTTTGTTTTTAGGATTTGTGAGTTAATACACAAGTGCTTTGCATCAGTTTTTATCACAAGTTAGCTCAATGAATATAGCTATTAGGTAATACGACTTTGGGCTCACTAGCTTGATAAAAACTATACTCCCAACTTTGATAGATTGTTTCCATCAACTATACAAAAACAGTACTTAGAATAACAAAATATATCCTCCAACCATGCAGTCCTGTCCAATGTTTTCTGACTTTTCATTACAGTATAATTTGTAATGCTTAGTTTTGAAATTCAAGGAGACGGTACTTGCTAGAAAAAATGGTGGCTAGCAAAATACCTGGTGAAGATACGGCCCACGAATAGCAATGGGCTTTAAGCAATGTGAAATTTTCTCAAGAGTCCTAGACAAACTCATTCTTTCATCGTTTTTGCCTTTGGTGGTTTTTTTTTGGTTTTTTGGTTTTGGTTTTTTTTTTTTTGCAAGTAATAGGTGTAGCATACATGTCAGAAATGATTTCGTCAGCATGAGTTTTTATCCTGAAGATTTAGATTTAATATTTATGTCTTGTGGCCATTCAAGCGAAGAACAGAGAGATTTTCTGAGGACCAATACAAGATAGCAGCATATATAATTGTGTTTTCCCTTAGAGCTTTTTGTTGTATTATATATGATGGCCAAATCAGTCCTGAAGTCAGTGAGCTCCCGTGTATGCGTGTGATGGTAGACCCGAGTATGATATGAAGGACAACCAAAAGGATTTTGAAGTTAGAGCAAATTTGTAAGACAAGTTTAGAGTACTTTGCTCTTGCTGTGGGGTTTCTCTCAATTATATTTTCTGACAGTATGGGTGAAATGTTGAAAAATACAACTGAAGAAGGATATTCTGGTGTATATGTATGCACTGAATTTTTTAGAAGTGAGAAGCTTTTATTGTTTTTCATCTGACTAATCTATTAGAGAAAAGGCACTCATCCTTTGCAGGGATGTAAATGTTGAATTATGGCAACATTGATAAACTTCACGTTAATATTACTGTGTTTTATCCAACATCAAATATCAAGTCTGGTTGGTTTGCTCAGACCGTGTTAACAACATACTTAAAAACGAATGAATGAACAAAACCAACGAAACGACAACAAAAACCGCACCGTGTTAGCTCCTAAGTTAGGCATCAAGAAAGAAATAATTTCAGACAAGTTTTTAATAGTACTGACCCTTGTCAATGATGGCTGATGACAAAATTAGATTCTGGTGTAGATGGAGCTTGTTCTTTGGTGAGACTGAGCACAGTTTCCTAGTTGAAAATTATTTTGAGGAATGTAGTTGTCAAATAACCTACCAGTGTAAAAATTGCTGGTTATCTAATGGCTAAAGGGTTGTATATGCTTTCAGAGGAATTTTAATTTATTTTTAATAAGAGTCTCCTCAATATTAGAAAGAGAAGTAAATGTAGTTGGGAAAGTTCCGGGAGTTTGCATATTTCCTGACCTTGTAAGTGCTGGACAGAAACATAGGGTTGGTTTTTTCTAAGACAACACAGAAGGAAAAAAAAAAAAAGAGAATGTCCTAAATAATGCATTAGAATTATGAAATCCACTAGCACCAACAAAATTACAGTAGCTGTAAATACATGGTTTTCACCTCGCTTTCTAGTGCTGAGGTAAATGGTACATTTAGAAATGCTTTCTCTCCAAAAGACAGCAAAACCAAAAAAGCAAATGAACTTAATGTCCTGCTAAGTATAGTTGTTCTTGGTAGATTTCTGGGGTGGGAAACAACTTATAATAATATAATTAAATCAGTAAGGCATGGAATAATTAAAGAAAATAATTTTGATGGCTGGAAGGGCAAGACAGGGTTAACTCATAAGTAATATAGAGCAAAAAAGTTTCTTATCTGCAATCCAGTAGTTTATGATTATTTCTCAATATCCAGGTGAAACTTAGGGTATCCTCATCAGCTCTGGCAAAACCTGGTTTATTAAAATGTAACTCTAATATTGTACTTAATGGTTTTGATGTAAGCTTAAAAAATGTCATAGGAACAATTCTTATAGATTCTCTTCCTTACTTCATTTGTCACATCATTACACCCACAGAGGCAATTTAAAATAAGAGTATTTCTGTTGATGCTAGGATTTGACAAAAAGAGTAAGGAAGATGATCTAAAGCTGTTTCTATGGAAGAAAGAAAAAAAAAACCCAACCAACTCTGTTTCTGGTATGACTTGGAGCATTCCCAAGGCTGCTTTGAATTTTTATGGTTTATGACATTTCCTGTTTGTTAATATCTCAAATGCAATCTATGTGACTTTGGTAGAGCTTTTCACAGCAGGATGGTACAATCGTTGTGGAACTGCGCTGGAGAGGCAAGTCTTTCAGGGCAGGTCTCACTCCCCTCATGCTCAGATGTTCTGACCAAACTGAGACGGGACAGAGTCTGACCTGCTCGTATCTGCCCTACAACATTCTGAAGTAGCATTGCCAAAACAAATATTACAGAAGCTACCAGATATTCCTTGATTTTGCTGAGAGAACTACAAAACAGAAATAATAAGTAACATTTTTAGGAGTTTGTTTTTTTTTTTTTTAAATAAAACCAGGTGCTGCTAGGTTTATATATGCCTGTAACATAAGGTTTTGCTCCTTAGTTTGGTAATGGAAAAGCTTTAACGCAAATCCAGAAGCATCACTTTGAAGATAATGGGAAACAAACAGATTTTTGGAGTCATATTTGTTTCCTTTTTCTTTTTTATTCCACGGTATGCTGACAGCAAGAGAGAAATAAGTCAATTAAAGATCCAGTTAAATCTGTTAATATGTAGGGGAAAGCAATCGGATCTCCCCTTCCCACAAGGTTCAGACAGCACTGGATGTTGGAAGTGGCGAGAAGGATTTATGCAGACTAAGCAGATGTGTACCTCGTGTGAATTCTTAAAAGCTTTCTTACCTCTCTGTAAATGTTAGCCATTCCATTTTTAAGCTGTTTTTGTAAGCCTCAAAACCAAAGGAAAGAATCTTTAGTCCAAATCAGAACTTTTATAGAGGAATAAAACGTCAAAAAAAAAAAAAAAAGGGAACAAAAGGTAGTCATAAAAACTAGGCAAATACACTGATCAGATAACTTTGGTCTGTCTTCAATCTAGAAGCTGATTATTAAAACAATGAATATTTTAAAATTAATTTAATATTGTTTCTGACTGAGTATTTGTAAAGTTGTGTGCCTGCTTTCGATATTTATGCAGCCATCTAATATACCAATCCTGTTCCACTTGGAAGCAGTAACAAAACTCCCATTTAGATTATTGGCTCCGTATATAATTTCAAACACAGCTGAAGAGACAATGACTCAGAAAGCTGTGAAGCTTTTGTTGTTAGAAAAGGAACTGTTCCCTTGACATTTCACAGTGACAAGCTAACTGCGGCAAAAAGAGTAATATAAGTACACTTCAGGCTTCAAACAATCTTTCTACATTTTATTTCTAAAATAACTGCTTCTGAAATTAAATACTTGTAATATCTTTGTTATCTGCAGATTTGGGAGCTCCTTTATCAAGCAGCTGATTTCTTTGTTTGGATTTTCTCAGTGTTATTTGGTTGTTGGGTTGTTTTTTTTTTTTTTTTTTGAGTAAGCTTTGAAAAACCTGTTCTTTAAAATTATATTTAAAGCACAGGTCATAGAATAATTTAGGTTGGAAGTGACCTCTGGAAGTCATTTAGTCAACCTGCCTGCTTCAGGTAGGTGTTGTTATATCAGGTAGGTTGAGTAGTTGCTCAGGGATGTGTCTGATCAAGTTTTTAGTATCTCCAGGGGTGGAGATTGCACAACCTGTCTAGGCAGCCTGTTCCAGGGTTTGATCATTTAGACCATCCTTATGGTGAGAAAGGTTTTCCTTGTATCTGCATGGCATTTCTTGTGTCCCCACTTGCCTGTTGCCTTGCATCCTACCACCATGCGCTTCTGAGAAGCATCTAGCTCTACCTCTTCTGTATCTTTCCAATAGGTAGTTGAAGACAACGAGCAGCAAGATCCTTCCTTTGCGTTTTCTTCTTTAGACTGAGTGAACCCATTTCTCTCAGCCTCTCCTCAGACATCATGGGCTCCATTCCTCTAATCATCTTGCTAGCCCTTCACTGGACTTTCTCTAGTAATGCAATGTCTTTCTCTAACTGGGCAGCCCAAAACTGGCTGTAATACTCCAGATGTGGTCTCACAAGTACCAAATGGAGGGGAAGAAATCACGTTCCTTGACGGGGCTGCTATACTCTTGCTGAAACCATACAGGAGGCTGACGGCTGCCTTGGCTGCAGTGGCGTGCTGCTGGCTCATGGTCAGCTTGTCCACCAGGACCCCCAAGGCCTTTTCTGCAAAGTTGCTCTCTGGCTAGCAGATACCCTGTACTGTACTGTTGTAACTGCATTATTCCATCCTATGTGCGAGACTTTGCCTTTGACTTTTCATGGGGTTCATGCCAAACCATTTCTCATGTCTGTTGGGATCTGCCTGTCTAAATAGTAGCCTTACCCTCCAGCACGTCAGCTGCTCCCCCAATTTAGTATCATCTGCAAACGTGTTGAGGTCGCATTCCACCCCCTCATCCAGGACATCAGAGAAGATGCTATTGGCCCTAGTATCAGGCCTGGAAGATGGCTGCTGGTAACTGGCCAGTGTGTAAGAAATTAAAGCGTCTTGACAATATGTGAGTTGTGATGACACATGTGCATTTCAGCTCAGGTTGCTGTTACTCTACATTTTATTAATCATCCCACATGACTGTTTTGCAGTTTTATGGTACAGTGTTTGAAAAATCATGATTGATTGTATATAAAAAGTTGTATGTGTTCCACTGCGTCTGTGTGAAAGTATTGGTTCTCAATTGCAGTGTGGCATCCAAAAAGTCTTTAAAGTTGTCTTTGGTTTTGAATGTGAAGGCTGGGAAAACTAAGGTAGCATGCTACTGTCACAGGCTGGCCATTGGGCTCATATTCTTGCTAGTAGTTGTTTTGGTGGTTTTGTTTGTTTTATTTTTTCCCCTTGTTTCTTGTTAGAAACCCTGAAAAAGATTTCTCAAAGCTTTCATTCTGCTTCTCACATACTTGGTCAGTCTCTTCTGGCACCATTTAAATTGTCCCATGACAGTTCTCATATTAATAAAAGACAGATTTAACTAACTCTAGGTTTCGTTCACTTTCTGTTATCTGCTACAGGCTCATATTTATCCCTAGTGTAAACGCTCCCTTATAAAGATGAGGCCTAGCGGTTCCCCTTCACCAAATACTGGCAGATCATGCCCTTGCTTTTTGTAAAAGTCAGTTTTGCCCTTCTGTGTTTCACGCTGTTTTTTCACAGCCTTGGTTCATTGCCTGTATTGTCCTTTACCACATCTTCCTTTAGAAGATGCTAGCCCTATTAAGGATGAGAGCAAGCTGTAGTTTCTGCACGCTTTCCAGTTTGATCTAGCTTTAAGAGGTTTACAAAACCCAGTTATTCTCCTGGGTGCTTTACAATGTGAAACGAAGGATTCCTTCCTATCCTACTCTGACCTTGTATCTTGGCAAAGAAAGCACAGCAAAATTGCATCTTATTTTTGGTAATCGTATTTGGTAATGTCCCAATGGGGTGGGACATTGTCAAAGAAAGGTTTACATCACTACAACACCACTTCTAAGCATATATAGTCTTATTTTTCTTCTCACTTCAACTGGTACGAGTGAGGAATAACTCTAGAGAGATCAAGATAATTATTTGACTGTAAAGTTGAGGTAAGACAAGAATCTGGCCCTTGCTATTTAGAGTTTTAAATACAAGTGAGGGTACAAAATGTTGCTAGAAGAATGTGCTCCTTTACTGGTAAACAAAGAAGAGTGCCAGCTCCCAAAGCATGTTCTCAGAAAACTCTCTGTCCAAAGAATGTCTTGGAATTTAACCAAATTCTGTTTTCTTATAGAAAGAAGGTAAAGTTTACATGTGAATTAAATTTTTATAGTTAGAAAAAGGTCAAAGAAACTAGTTAAGTTTATTTAGGACTGGAAGGGGTCACCTGAGTCATTTGAACGTACTTTCCAGCTGATTATTGTTTTTGACATTTACCATATGGTGGTTATGATACCAATCTGCAAGAAGAACTTGGGCTTGGTGCTTTGCTGACTTGAAGATCTTTGATGCAAAATTCAATTTATGGTCTCTCAGATGGGAGGCTAAAAATCAGCTAAATTTCAGCTGTACAATTCCAGCTGTAAAAAATAAAATTGCACAGTAACTCTGGCTTTCCCTGTATCGTTTTCAGATTCAACCTCCCTGCCCCCTCTGCTAAACTGAGGCTTATAAACTTACATTTTGTTTGAACTATAAGCCTTAATAAAATATTCTAGATTTAATTAATTTTAAAGTGACTTGTCTTTCAGAATCTTTGAATTGCTTTTAAAAACTTTACCATGCTAGCTCTTTTTCTAACTTCTGTTTTACATGATATTTGCACTGAATTGCTGTCATATAGAAGAAGTATTTATCTCTTCAGAATGCCATGTAATTTCCTAAAAACAGCTGCTTGCTTTAGCTGTGCTATTTTTCTGACATTGAATATAATTTCAGTATTTTAATATAAGAATTGATTGAAATATTGAATATTCAGTTGACCGTCATGCATTTCAAGAGCACAGATCCTCACCATATGACTATGATCACTTCTCTAAAGGTAATAACATTCCAAGTTTATGTAAAACGTGATGAAATTCAAATGCAAGTTGAAGTAAAAATATCCTATCTGTAGTCATGTATTGTGTATATGTATTGTCAGAAGAGGGAAATATGCCTAGGTCTTAGCAGTCCAGTTCTGTCCTTTTGCTACTTTATCATGCATTTTCTTCTTCTTTTAAGGAATAAATATATTTAAAACATTTTTTTTTCTTTTATTTATAGAGCCAGTATTGTGCAGAAGCGCATAATTTATTTTCAAGATGAGGGTTCTCTCACCAAAAAAATTTGTGAACAAGGTAAGGTAAATTAAAACATCTTTCTGACCTCCTTGTTGTGTTCTACGTATTTCTCTTAAGTCATTATATCAAACTAAAATGCTGAAGCCTTGAGCAGTTTCATCCATGTTCAAATTTGGGATCTTCCATTCAATTATGTTCTTCCTTATCACACATACTGTTCATCACACAGTCTTCCTTGCCTTCCCCTAAATGTGATGCTTGCAACTTTTTACCTGGTCTTTGCGTGAAACCCGTTTGTCTCCAGGGCACTTAGTTTATTGAATCCTGGGCTATTTCATCCTTTCCTAAACCTAAGCATTGCAGTTAGTTATTGCATCCTGCTGGAGAATGTATATGCTTTGGTTGTCCAGAAATTTCAAGCCTATTCCTTTTTGAGATCAACTGAGGTTTTGTCCATATCATAAGAATCCGAAACAAACCTGTTTTGAATCTGAAGACAACTGAAATAGTAGTGCCTTCGTATTTAAAAATGTAGATTTAAAGCATTACATCCACTTAGACATATGATCCAGGTATTTCAGGGTTCTAGTTTAGTCTAGTGTAGCCCAACTTAAAAATAAACAAGCAAGTATGTGTTTAACTTAGATTTCTTTACTGGAGTATTTATTATGGCAACTTTGCTGTCATCTGTTGCTTTTGAGTTGTAGCCTTTTTCAGTGTGTACTTTGCTGCTTTTTCAGACTCAGCCTCAGAAGGCGTGACAGACAAACCAATTTTAGATTGTTGTGCCTGTGGAACTGCCAAATACAGGCTAACTTTTTATGGAAACTGGTCAGAAAAAACACATCCCAAAGATTTTCCACGTGAGTATCATTCTTTTACTGTTGTTGTACCATATAGGGACTGGGAAGAGGGTTGGAGCATGTTGTATGACACAACATTACTTATTTACAGCTCAGCAGTGTAAATTATGACATGTATGGAATACGGCTAATGTTCAGTATTGAAAATCCATGGATCTTTTTGTGAATGCTATACATTACGAATAAATTCTATTGATTTGCCTGACATTTTGAACTGAGGTGTGTATGAGATCACATTTTCAGGATTTTTCACATTTTCATTGTGGTGACAAAGGTTAGTTTTTCTTTTTCTTTTTTTTTTTTTTTTAGTGAAAGCTTAGACTGGCTTATAATGTACAGCTAGGAGATTTTAAGAAAAAAGACACAAAGGATGGGCAACACACTAACATTTTTATTTTACAACCATGCCAAGTCTTTTGAAAGATTGCAGGTAGTTTTGGTGAGCCCTGAATCTTGCTGCCCAAGGACATTGATTAGATATATAGACCTTAGAATATCCTGTCTTCTTTGTCTTTGTTGGTTGAACAGACAGATAAAATACACATTCTGAGCTTTGTCTGTCTGGGTTTTTAAAGTTTCTGAACTACAGAATCAGTATTCTTGTTGCAATAACCCAAGTAACTGTAAAAAGCTAATGTTACAAGAACATGTGTATTATGCATTTGTTCTTTCATTACTGAATCCATAGTCTGTGGCACTAAAGGCTAGGAAATGATTTGAGAACGTGGCTAGGAAATGATTTGAGAACGTGAGTCACATTTACTGGTCTTTAAACTTTGTTATGTTGTCTGTGGCTGATGTTTATCATATAGACTTTTTTCGATTTTTTCCTCGATTTCTTTTTTATTATTATTGTCACAGTGTCAGAATATTATCACATAACTCAAATATGGTTTGTGTGTCAATGAGCTCATAGTTTTAACAGCCTAAGCAATATTGTTTATGTTGAGTCTCTCATACATTTTAAGTTGAATGTAGCTGAATGTTCAAATATTATTTGTCAGCATAATACATGGGAGATAAAATAAGTCAAAACCAATAATTGCAGGAATGCTCTTTTAGGCTATTGGATGATCGTATATCTGCCGAGTGTGACACTTTATGTACATTATTTGTATGGATTCAGCTGGTGGTTAGAAATAGGGCATGAGAAAATGATTGAAAACTATGAAATTAGTGTAACTTAATGATGTAATATTGGGGATAAATCGCCTTTTCTTTTAAATCCAAGTCAGTAAACACATTAAGAGTATGGGTGTGTAACTGAGAGTAAGCAAGTTGCAATAGTTTGCCACAATAGTGGACTCTGTAGACTGCTATCTCGCCCCCCCAGTTACAAAGTGGTGAATTACATTAATGTTTTACTTAAAAAACTGGAAAAGTGAAAAAATAGGCATATAATGCTAGCAGGATTAAGTCCAGTAATAACAGCTGATAAGATTTACATTGTTTCTCAACTTTCAGAAATTTCAATCTCATCCAGTTGTAGTGATGTTAAAAATGAAAACTAGTCATTGACATTATTCTTTAAAATGTTGAACTTGTGCAGTAATTACATTAAAATAAAATGTTATTCATGATGGACTGCGGTAAATCACTGATTATTTGCCAAGCCATCACATAGAAAATTCTGCTCTACTCCTATACCATCAGTATGGCCAAAATAGAAAGCAGATCATAAAACTTATATTTTGTGTCTTTTCTTTAACTTATCTTCTGAGTTGCTTTAAAAATCCCTAAATAATATGTACTCTGTTGCTTAGCTTTTCTCCAAAGATGTGCTTTTGCCAAATAAGGTATTTTCTTTTGCTATCACACAACAATGTTTCTGGAAGGTACAGTGCAAAACTTCTAATTCTGGGAAACTGTTTTGAGTTTTTCACAGATTCCATGGATTAGAAATAATTTTACAGTTATTATACCAGTGCAATTGAAATACCTCCATTCCATTAAACTTAAAAGTGTATTGTTATCAGATGTGCCTACTCTATAAAGCATTGCTTAGAATGAAACCACTGCAACACAGTCTTGTTCTGAGTCTGCCAACAATAGAGTGGATGGAGAGAGGTGTACCACAGCTGTAGATAGGGTCAAAAAACTAATTCTTAAAACAATTTTGCTTTCATGGATCTCAGACTGAAAAAAAAAAATTAAACTGATTTGCAAACTAAGGCTTAAAAAAAGTAAGCATGATTTTCAGGTAATTTTTGCAAGTTATCACAACTCTGATAATAGGACTACTGGAAGTTGAGTATTTAATTTGTTTTTAAATCTGGCTCAAGGGGAACTATTAAATTTCCTATCACATTTTGCCTGACATTCCAGTCAGAAAGATTTGTATTTACATATGCCCTATGGCTTAAAAGCATTTATTCTCTCTGGGTATCACCCATATATAATGACAGAAATATATATGCTCTCCATCATGATTTGATACTGCACATCTACGAAATATGTCAGAGGATACATTCTCATGTTGTGCTGACACCTTGATCTTTATGCAAAAATACACGTATAAGTGTGTAAATTGAAAAATGACTCATACAAAAAGGAAATGAAATAACACCATTGGAAAGATGTCAGTATTCTGTTTGCTCTCTTAGGAATTGGATAGTGGCATTGGACTGGTGATGCAAAATATCTCTGGCCTTGTACTGCTCTGATTATTTCATGTAGAGAAGTTTCTTTGATGTTTAGAGGAAAAGGTTTAAGAAACTATATTGAGTTGTCTCTTCATTCTCATAAAGAATGGGAGGTTCAAGGTGAGGAGTGAAACATTTGCAAACGTTGTACAGATCTTGTAAAAGGTTTAGGGTAGATGTAGTATACGTTGAAAAGCTCATTTGGGCAAGTAGGTGGGCCAGCTGCTTTCTCTGCAGAGCCAGTATCTTTAGGGAGAGGTGTTTAGTGGAAGAGACAGGGCTCTGGTTGCAAAGACATCAGATGTTCTTTATCTGTTTAGGATAGGGAGCGTGAGAAGCTTTGGAGCGCATGGAACAATTCATTACCCATTTTACTAAAGACTTAAAGGCACTCTGGTTCCTCTCCGTAACGATACCTTTTTCTTTTGTATGGACTATGTGGAACCTTCTCTTTCAATAAGTTTCAGTAAGTGTCCCTTACTGTCTTTCAGGGAAAGCTGCTGTCTATAACTTGTGAGACAGTTAGACCTGTGTGCTAGGAATAAAGAATGGGCAAAACTGGTGGTCCCATTACTGGAGCTGAATGACAGTATCTCTCTGTGGTTTGACAAGGTGCCAGGGTACATTTAAGGAACAATTACTAGATCTTAGATCAAGAAACCATCTTCTGACACTGTAGTCTCTTCAGCTATTACCTGGGCAGGGAGGAGGTTTAGTTTTGTTTTTTTTTTTTTTTTTTCCATTTGGGGCTCAATTACTGATTAGCTTTAATGGACTCTGAAAACATCAAGCCTACTATAATTCAGAGCTCAGTAGGTGTATTTTGGTCGAAGTTTAGCACTAGGGAAACTATGGAGGCTTTGTTTGCTGTGTTGCTAGGCCATCTCCCTCATCTATCTGTTCTGCTTGCTACACTTTTCTAGCTTTTTTCCCCTACCATTGGAATTCATTTTTTATTTCTAATATATTTTCTATTCTCCTGTGATTAGGTTCCTGCATCTGACTTTATCTATTCAATTCTCTACGCTGTCTTTTTCAATTTCGTTGTCGCACCTTTCACATCTTAAATTTGCATTCCTTTTGTTTACTTCATTATTCATTTTTCATTCATTTATTCTAGTTTTCAGCTGTTTTTACTGCTACTTTCTACCTTTTGCATTGCAAAGAAAAATGTTAAATACTGTCTTATTCCACCATTTTCTCTCCCTCATCTCCTACAGTCTTTGCACTGTTGCCAGACTGCCTGCTTATGTGAGCAGTTCATTTTCTCATCCTTTTGCTTTAAGCCCATATCTTTGCAGAGTATTATTTGACACTTAAGTGAATTCATTTTTATTTCCAGTGTTGTGGGACTTCCGTGACTCCTTATTTCTGCTCAATTCTCGTTTCAATTCCATCAGACTTCTCTAGCATTTTCTCCTTAAACTTTTACGTTTTTTTCTTTTTCTGTTCAACAAGACATGATTCAAGAACAGGAATCCTTTTGCCTAGCTCTACAACTCTTACACTGTGAGAAATTTGAGCAAGCAAACTCAAGTGAATATAGAAGCACCAAAATTCACTTCTTCACTCCCTTCCCAAATTAAAGGGAACCCCTACTAATGGTTGGGGTGAGGGTGGGGGAAGGAGATATGGTACATGTATAATTTAAGTATGCAGAAGCAGAAGAAAACAGCTATGTCAGTGCCAATAAGAGCAGTTCTTTACCAGTATTTCAAAAGTTTCCTGGAAGAAGTGCTGGACATCATTTGCCCATGGAAAGCAAATGTTTCACCTCTGTTTCAGCAGGAAGCTGCTGGGGGAGGTTTCTGGCTGGAAGCCCTTTATAGCTCTGTGCTTGATAATGTTTGGGCACAAAGCTATAAGCGAAAATCTATAACACGGAATGATAGTGTAATCATGTTTATATCTACCTTTTGCTGGTAATCTGCTGTCACCACTCAAACACAAATCTAGTGGGCTGTTAGAAACCAGTATCTGTCAGTAAGGAAAAGACTTGCTGTTAAATCTTTGAGTGACCACTGAAGTCTTCCTTTGCAGGTTTCATCCTCAAAAATATTTTACATGCAAACCTAAAATTAAAGGATTCTTAAACTTCCTGAATTCGGTATTGAAGAATTTGGTATTCAGTGAAGAAAAAATATACTAAGCCTATCTGTTTGGGGGGGCTGCTTGATTAACCGGAATACAATCTTTCTCACAATTTCTGCCTGTGTTATTATATCCAATAATTACTGACGATTTATGCTATATTTATGTAGTTCACTGGCTTGTTCTTGTTACTCTGAAGATACGGTGTATTGATGTAGTGAGAACTGACAGCGTGCAACAGATGCAAAAGCTTGGTATTGGTGAAGACTGGGCACTTCAAACCTTTCACTTTAATAAAAAATTAGGAATTATGCTTTGAGGCTGCCTTGATGGTTGATTTTTTTTTTTTTTCCCCCCACCTGAAAGGACGCACCAACCACTGGTCTGCGATCATTGGTAGTTCTCACTCGAAGAACTACATCCTTTGGGAGTATGGAGGATATGCTAGTGAAGGTGTCAAACAAGTCGCAGAGTTGGGGTCCCCAGTAAAGATGGAAGAAGAAATTCGACAGCAAGTAGGTGTAATTTAGTGCATACTTTAAAAAATGCATCCTACCTTGGCCTGTGAATGATTTGTCATTGACAATGTCTGTGAATGTAATTTTGCTGGCCAAATTTCTGTTAAGCAGATTAGGAGATCTGCCTGTCTTTCTAGACTCATTCTTACTCTGGCAAAATTTTTTGCCTGTGAAAGGACAAGTAAGATGTAGTATTCTGAACTTAGAAAATCTATGTGTCATACAAGGCATAAATCAGAGGTAGAAAAGTAAAATTCATCTTTCTGGGCTTAATCATGAAGACACTTAGAGTTTGTTAAAGGAATACCTCGAAGACAGCAAGCAGCATGCCTTATTCCTTTTTGAAGTGGTGATTTTTAGTTTCTAGTATACTGTACTTTTTTTTTTTTTTTTCTGGTAAGCACCTTATTCGCAATTTTCTGCAGATTCATCCAAGTTAGAAATGCTCTTACAGGAGAGTGAGGTGATTTTTGTTGCTAAGCAGGAAAACTTTACACAACTGCGCTAATAAAATTTGATGAATCAGGATTATGGTTTAAGGGCAAACGAGCCTTTACAGTGTATCATCTTACAGGGGATTGATTCAGCTGAACAGAAATCAATCTTTCAAATAGTTTATAGATGATTTTCATTTTGTTACATCAAGGCACAAGCAACCAAATGAAACATACCAGGACATGGGGATGATCATTATTAGGAAGACTACCTCCATGAAATGTAAGGACTCACTGGAAACTGAGCTCAGTTACAAGACAGAAAGGATGTAAATATTATTACATATAATAGAGCTATACATACAGTTTTATGTAGATGTATGTGTGTGGGTAAGTGCATATATAAGATATAGCTGTGATTGCTCCACATGGGAGAGAAGGCAGAAATTGTCCCCAATGGCCTACCACCTTGTACAGACAAGACAGGAGCAGAAGGGAAACAGCATTCAGTAAGAAAAGTTAAAGGTCGAAAAGTTAAAGACAGATCTGGTTTACTGGAGCCTCTGTCTGATTCCACTTTCCTGACTTTCCCCTCAAATTGATAAAATAATACAAGTGAGGAGGAGGCCTAGTCCAAGGCAGAGTAGTCAGGTGGGGTAACTGCTGTGTGTTAGAGGCAGGATTTCGAGGCCTCCTATAAAACACTTAGGTTATATACAGACTTATATAGAGAGATACAAAAAAAGATTCAATTATATTTATATAGACAGTGTAGAACAACCTCAAAGACTGTTTTGCCCGCAAGAAAAATTGTATAGCGAAAGGCTTTACATTCTAAATTTAATTTGCTGTTTTGTGATGCTTAAGGGTATATAATCACAGTACAAGAACAGCTAGCGTGTTTGACAAGAAACTCCCCAAACCAAGAAAATTAAAATAAAACCATCTTATAATTTAATATATTAAAGGGATACGTAAGGAATATGAAAGGGAAAATCACGTTGAATATGGTGGGGAGATGTGATGATGGGTATGTTATTTTCTTTATCCTATAATAAACCTTTGGCGTACCTGGGAATAGAAAGTAGGCCTCGATCCCAGATAACTTGCCTTTGCATCTTTACTGAGAAGTGGCTGGATTTTATCCTAGCGATCCTATATAAACCCAGATGGATTAAAAATATAGCAGAGTATTCCATATACCGCATGTAATTCATCATTTTTGCTGCTTACTTGGGAAATCAAGATTTCCTCATAGTAGGTCCACACGAAATAAAGAAAATCAGCTTAATTAGTATCTTTCTACTAAAAAAGAGAGAATTTCTTTACACAGTCTTCACAAATACTTTATAAATAAGGGTTTGGCGCGTCTGAATTGTAACTATACAAAGATTAGCTCTGGTCCAGAAGCAGCAGGGGCACGGGGAGAGTATGGGATGAAGAGCAAGTAGAGGTGCAGTTGTGAAAGGTCATACTGAGCATTGGTGGAAAGAGGCAGTGAATTTGAAGGGAATATGGAAAAGAATGAAAACCATGACTTTCTCTGCTTTCCAAATTCTAGGTTCTTTGTCCTTCTGTGCCATGTGTTTGCAAAAAGGAGATGTATTTATACACTGGATTCAACTCAGAGATGATTGTGACTTTTAGAGTACATAAAATAGCTAACTGGCTACAATTTCAGGGGCTGCTGAAATCGCACGTGAAATTAATGAATGTCACAGTTCATTCCAACATCAGGCCTGTCTGACTGCAGCAAACCTGCAGTAATTCCCTATTGTCCTGGTTCACTCTGATGCAAGCAATGAACTAGTGTTATAACTGGATATTACCTAGAACAATGCAGTGTATCAACAAACGCCATAACATTTTTATCGAGTTTATTTGACTTTTTGTTTCTTTTTATCATGTGTTTAAGCTGCACTAATATTTTTGAGAGATGCTGAGGTAAAATTCTACAATTAAGACAGCAGAGCTAGTAACGCCAGGAGCTAATTTGCTGACATTTCATTCAGGCTTTTCTTTTTTTTTATTTTTAATCCCTTGCAATATCCCTGCCTGCCTTGAAATTTGGTAGCATTGTTTCCTTCCCCACTCTTCCCAATCTACCTCAGGATCCATTTCCCCCTTTTCCGTTTCTTATTCTACCTTTATTTCCCCTATCTGTTGTCCTCCTGGCCTTCTCTTGTGGGGTGGTGGGAGGATGCAATTCATTACATTCACCCTCCCAAGCTGCTTTTGAGGTTTTTGAAAGCACAGGAAAGGCAATTTTTGTGCTTAATTCTGGTGCCTGGACCCAGACGTCTGTGCAGCAGCGTAGGGCTGGGGCCGTAGCCCTCGCCTGCAGCATGCCCACAGCAGGTAACGTGCTTCTTACAAGGCCAGACTTGGCTTTGGACGTCTGCTGTGTGTCCACTGGGTTTTGTGTGCAGTTTCTTAGGTGAATACATAGGCACATATTTATGTAACCAGCACCTGTGTCATTGACATTATCTAAGGTTTTATTAAGAAAAAAAAAAAATCTATCTAATGATTTTTATGAATTATCACTAAAAATTTACCATCCATGTATGAAACAAAGAAAAAAAGGCTTTCTTTAAACAGAGCTTTGTGAAGAAGTGTCCTAACAATTATGTGTAATTAACTAAAGATTCTCAAGCGTGAACGTTTCTGCTCCCCATTTGACAGACTGCTGAATCATCACCAGCTTTTCTTCTTGACTGAGCACCTTCAAATGCTCTGATTTGTGTTGTTACTGTAAAGAGCCTGTGTGGTATTTTTGCATGGATGGTCCTGGGTACTGTAAACTTGCTTTGTAGTTTGTTTATCTGGGAGAAGTTAAAGGAAGTAATCAGCCTTTTTGTTAAACTTTTCCTGGCAGCCTGGAAGGAAAGCCACAGCACATAAGAGTTTTACTAAAACAATCTGTCAAGTGGTTGATGTGTACAATAGGATAATTCATGCGTTATACTTCAGGGGTTATAAATGAACAAACAAAGGATGGAAAAGGAATTATGTGAGCAAAAGAATGTTCACTGACCTCATGTATCTCTGAAATATATTCACTCTTTCGCTTTGTTTTCAGAAAGTCTGATTTGTCCAGAACCTGTTATTTGATAAACTGCCTGGACAGAAACAAATACAGAATTTGAAAGGGGAATTCTTCATGCATGTTGTGATTGTTCTGTTTAAACAAACAAACAAACAAACAAGATGCTTAAAACATGAATCAAAAAGAATAAAGTGTAATGCTAAATGTCATATCCTAGGCAGATGAAACAAGATTAAAATAGAGACATAGTCATTCCTCTTTGATTGAAATGTCTCACACCTTAAGAGAACTCATTTGGGTTCACTGAATTATTTTAGGATAAATACTAAGTCATCTTGCCACCAGTTTTTTTAAAAACCAGGATAAGTAATATTCTGTACCTTGCTGCTATCTCCAGGAAATGCAGTTTGTACTCTCTGCTTATTCCCTATGGGCACAGAGCTGACATTCTTACAGGTTTGGTTTAAATGCTCTCTGAAATGTCAGTAAGTGGGATGACTTTTTCCATTGTCTTGAGTGGCCTCAGATTAGAGCTGACTATACCTTCCAGACCTTTGGGAAGAGCAAGTTCTGCTTTCCAGTAAGAAGCTAGTAATTTTTTTGACACATGATAATTTAAGTTATGTGAAGACAATTTATTAATTGAAGGTGAAACCTGAAATATCTGAAACTTTCTAGAGAATAAAATACGTAATTGTTATGGCTCTATCCAAATGTTTATTTTTACAAAATAGTTCTGGTTTGGATTTTTTTTTAATATATCCACGTAATAAAAAAAAAGAAAAGGGAGTAAAAATTAAAGTAATTTCATTGTAGGATTGATTCTGATTGATTGATTTTTTGGAGAAATGTAATTTCTGTATTTCAATTGAATAGTTACCATTTCATTACCTGTTTTCTAACACAGCACTATGTTCTTCCTTAGAAAAATGGGGTCATTAGATTTTTCTGACTGAAGCTGGTAATCACCTGAATTACAAAGAGGAATCTGCAGTACATTGATTACTTTTTGTTATAGTGCTAGGCAAATTATTATCGTGTTTACTGAACAGGCTCAAAATTTTTCGTTTTGAATTACCTGGTATTGTGCACTTATAGAAGTTAAAATTAGCTGACCAACCAGGGAGGTTCAACTGAGTTGTACTTGTGCTTGACGGAACAGCTAAAAATTCTTCCTGAACACTTAAGCTTCAGAGACCATGATATCCCTAACAATGTTTGAGGATAAGGCTATTTTGCACTTGAAAGCTGTGATTGCTGCAGAAGTAGTTAGTCTGCGTTTGTTTAAAGAGGTAAAAAATTAGTGAAAACATGACAGCTTGGCCTTCAGTGCAGGTGGAGATTAAAACATATACAGGATCTTAGATTATTTTGCCACATATTACTATCGATATTTCTGCTACTACTGTTACTCATGGAAACTAGAAGAAGTTGTCCAGCTGGGATGTCTGCCTTTGCTTAACCAGACCTTCAGCGAATGGCAACAGACCCCCAGGGCCCCCTTCCTCCTCAGTCTCCAGGAGGGGATTTGAGTTCCCATCCAGTTTCCAGAGGCACCAACCTCTTTGTGTTGAAAAGACAGGAACACTTAGGAAATATTAGCATGGCCATAAAGTCCAATCTGAAAAGTACAGTCACTGTGCTTACAAATAGTCCAAAAGCCCTTTAGGTTTCTGTGCAAAGCCCACAGAGATTTTCAGTAGATTTCGGACTTGGTCTAACAGTGAACTAGTAGACACTGTCCCAGCATACTTTCTACTTTAGTTACAGCCTGACTGCATGTTTTTAATGCTGTATTTAATCTAATTCTAGACAGATCAAGCTGCTTGATTGTAAATTTGTATCTAGACTTTTGTTTGCTCAGTTAGACTCCTCTATTGCTCTGTGCATACACCTCTGTTGTGAATTATGGTACCTTTTATGCCTTTTGAAAATGTTAAGTGGTAGATTTTCCATCCTTTCCTTTTGGAAGAATCTCTGGCATGCTGGTAATCAGAAATTTTGAAATGCCTGTTTACTATGCTAATTTTCTGCCAAAAAGAGATTGTTGTCTATTTATGTCATAAAGGGAAGCTTTATCTACCAGTAAATGACTCATGCAACAGGGTTCAGAACACCTCTTCTAGGGTGGCTTCCATCTTTTAATAAAATTCTGTTGGAAACTGTAATTAGGATGATTCACAGTTTGTGTTGCTTTCTTTAAAAAACAAACAAGCAAAAACTGTTCATCACGATTGCATTTTTTTTTTTAGTACTTGATAATAATAAAGATATGATTCTCTAATAAGAAATAAAACTGGTGTTGAATGCTGTGCCATTTTGCTCTTTGTGGCCATATGATGATTGCTGTGAGCATGATACTAATGTAGGTCAAAGTACAGCATTTATTTTTGAAAAGACACGTTTAAAAGGTGTCTTTTTTCTGACAACTATTGAAATACAAAAAAAACCCTTTAAAAATAATATTTAATTTTGTTTTCTATCTTACTAGTGACTTATAAGGTAGATACTTAGAGGTCACTTCTCTTTAAAAGGAAAGCCAGAAAGAGAAAATCAACTTTTTTCTGACATAACAGTAAATAAATTGTGTTTCTACCAATCCTTATTCTTCTGAAGAAAGTGTGGAAAACCCCAAATTTAAATTTCTTCACTGAGTTTTATTTCTGTAGGCTTATATAAACAACATAGTCACTGTCCATTCCCATCAGTAAGCTAGTATTCGGTTTCAATAGTTACTGTAGTCTCTAATTTGAATTACATTGCAAAAGTTTTGATTGCTTGTGCAGCTGTTAAGCAATCATGTTTTGGCTTTAAAAATTACACATGTGGAATGTTCACTTTGAGATACCAAAAAGAAAAGAAACATTCAGCTATGAAGGTAAAAAAAAAAAACAGTCATGTCTTTTTTTTTAGTAAAAACTTCACTTCCATTTCAGTCAGAAAAGCTATTGTTTTGTTGGTGAAAATATTCCCTGTAAATACTGGAAAATATGTATAATTTTTACTAATTCTGAATAGTACAAAGCACCTTCAGTTAGTCTAAAAGCCATTGAAGTTAATCAGTCTTTTACAAAATCAAGCTCTGATGAATAAATATTAAGTGGCATATTGTTTCCTGGGCCAAAACATAAAAGATTCAACATACTTTTAATAGTTCATGCAGTCAGCCAATAAAAATGAATAGGAAAATTTGTGCTTATTTGAGTACTCTGAAATTGTGCTATGGATAAGCTCTTAATCATTAGAGCACAGTCCTTATGCCACAGTTACTCCATGTGTAGTTCTTCTATTTGCAGGATTGTGAGAGCTGGCAGATATTGAACACATTTTGTGCAAAATGTCCTTTTTATGATTGTGGTAATCTCCCTGGTTTAGAACACCAGGCAAATTATAATTCTGAAATTGTATTTAGCCTTGAGTCAAAACTTTAGCAAAATAGTGGCTTGGTTAACAGTGCTTTTTCAAGTTTTGTCAAGTTGCTTTTTGCCAGGTTTAGTAACAAGAACAGGAAAATGCTGTAAAATTACTGGAAACTCACTCTGTCAGTAGAGTTGTAAATCTTAGTGAAACATTCTGGTTACCATTACTCATTTGGATTTGTGGTGTATCTTTAATCCACTTGTATTAGTTACGTGCAGAGCTCGGCCAGGTGCCTTATTGTCGTAGAGAACTGAAGGTCGTATCTGCGTTAAAGATCTGTGAAAATCAGAGAATTTTTGCCTTCGTGATCTAGAAACTGTTAAACCACTGTAGTTTTGTTCTGTGATGGATGGGTGTTTCCCTTGCAAGAAACAGCCTTTGTGATTTAACGTGACTGGTGCAGTCATGGCGTAGAGAAGATGACAGGCGTGTGCTATTGTTGTTTCAAAAATTCTGTCTCAATATCCTGGAGTGTATGACGCATTGCAGGGAATTTCTTCATCTACTTAAAATTAGAAAATGCGTTTGGAAATTGTCATCACTGAACAGACCCCTGTTAGGACATTGTTTTCATACAAAATAACGTCATGTTGACTTGTGCACACTGCATGTAGCTATGCCATGCAAACGTAGCATCAAAAGCACTTCTCCCTCCCGATGTTGAACACCTGGCCTGTGCTCCATCCACGAACTGATCTCCGGTCTGCTCAGAAGTGTGGAATTTCCCCCCAGTTAAAGTGGCCTCCAGTCCAACATTTCCATTCTAAAAGACAAATAATTTTAAGGAGTGATATTCTGTCAATGTCAGGGACGCTGGTACCCTTCTCAGTGCTGCCAGGAGTCAACGGCTGTTACAAGGGCAGCCGGGCTTCTCTCCACCTGCCGCTGGGAGAAGCTGCAGGAGGTTGTTGGCCAAGGTCTTCTTTCTTAACCCCTTTTCTCAGAAGTTGCTGACAATCTCCTGTCTTCCCTCATTCCTTGTCAGCTGAGGACTGCTGATAGTTCTGGTAACAGACAAGTAGAGATGATATTGGAAGAAAAAAATCTTCATAATTTTTTTTAATTTTATTTTCTGTGCTTTTAACAGTGGTTACTATTTGATAATAAGTGAGGCAGCTTGATTTTTTAAAACTCCAGGTTGCGAGCTCTCATCTTGCTTAATGAATTCCAGAGATTTCACACCTCTAACTTGTATGGGAGTCTTTGAAGTTTTGCCCTCTGAATAATTACTCAGTTATTGATAGGAAACAATTTGCATAACCAAAAAACGAGTTAAGGTTTTAACAGTTAGTTGAATGGTTAGTTTCCCTTTCATTTATCTTAATTTGCCTTGCTGCTTATTTTCTTCCAATTATCACAGACCCTCCATTTCTAATACAAAACAGGAAGAAATACAACTTTTCAGTAAAATCCAATAATCAGGTTCTCTTTGAATAAAAATCCTTCAAAAAAGGTAGAATTCTTTCTGCAGAAGACAGACCCTTCAAGGAAAAAAAAATAGGTTTAACTCAAAGACTAGTCTTTCCTCAGTGAATTCTGATGCAGGTCTTGCAGAAATGGGACCAAGAAAAATTCCTACCCTTTTTTAATGTCTATAATAGCTGAGAGGCCCATCAAAGCTTATAAAGATTTTCTCTGCCTCTTTGATAACTGCCTGGATTGCAGTAAAACAATGCTAGAGGAGGGAAACAGTTGCTTCTGCTTCTGGTAGATTCATTCATTTGGACAGTGTGCAATAATTTTAGCTCTCCAGTACACAGACATAAAAGTCACTAGGAAATGTCGTCTGTTCAAGACAATATGGTTGGATTGCTAGACATTATTTGCTAATTTTAAGGTCTTTTAAAATATCTTGCCTTTTCATTTCCTGCAGTTAGATTTTATCATACTGTTCTGCTGTCACAAAATTATTACTATCCTGTAGCAGATTCATCCAGTGGAAAGATGCGGTGAAATGACTTTCAAATTATTTTGTTTCAGTCTAGCACCGTAGTATTTTTAAAACGTTATCATTTCAGATGCATTGATTCTTCTTGTGCTGCTAATACTGAGGGATAAACTCCATCTGATAGCCAGAAGTTCAGCACTCCTAACACCAGACTTTGGTCAGAGAAATCAGTCTTATTACTTGCAACTACTCTGTTTTGGAATGGCAGCTCTAAATCCTACCAAGGCACAACAGATGCATTTGAGGAGCGACTCTAAGGCACTCGGGAGCTGTCTTACAGCAACACAAGCAGAATGTTAAGTAACACAAACTGTAGAAGAGCTAACACCAATAATGTCAAATTGTTTGACGGGCATGTGGAGCAGATGCTTAGGCTCCTCCTCCTCTGGGAGACGTTGCCTCAACTCCTGTTGACTTTAGCAAAGTCTGTTTTTTAAGGGTCAGAGTACCACTAAAAATTAAATTAGGGAATAGTTGACTTCGCTCTGAATACTTTCATCTGCAGTGGCTTAACCTGTGATTAAAATGCAGTGGCTGCATAGCCAGTGGCATTCAGCTGCCTATTAAGGACGTGCTGCAAACACTAAAGAAGTGCCTGAACTCTCATTAGCAGCATTTGTCAGGAACCACAGGATCTTCCCCTGCTTTCTCTCTTGTTGCATTGTAAATATTGTTCAAAGGAACAGCATGGTATAACAGCTGAAGCTGAAGAGTCCTACTAGCTCATTTGACTTGCAAATGTTTAATTATTCAGATAAGTTTTCAACTTAAACAAAAACTAAGGAAAAAAACCCACAATGTCAAGTTCATTGTTCCGACATTAACTTTTTAGGGGTTTTTTTGTTTGTTTAGGAGCCTCAGTTCAGAACTGTGTTACTGTGATTATATCAAATGCTTATTTGCACCTAAATTCCAGCAGAACACTCAGAAAAATACCACGTACAAATATCATACATATTTCAAAAACAAATGTGGATGCAAATATATGACTGTTACTTGGCCTGTGTCATTTTCTAAGACAGCTCCTCTCAGTTAAATATCTGGATCACAGATACTGATTTCAAAATCTGTTTATTGCATTCAATGTGCAATGAATAGGCATGTTCAGGTATTATGTTACATATGTATTAATATGTAATGAATCAACTGGCCCAAGACATTGAATAGGGAGGTTATTAATCAGTCTTTATTTCAACTTTTCACTTCTTTTTCTTAGATTGCTTTTCCAGTCTGAATCTGAAAGGACTCTAATGTGTTGTAGTTTACTTCAGTTGAGAACAGAAGCAGGGCTACTTATTTTCAGGTGGAGGAGAGTTAATGCTGTTGACTAGTCTTTAGCTCAGGAAAGAATGACATGCTTGCAGATTGTACGTTTCTTTGAAGTTCACCGGTCAAATGTTGACATAAAATAACATATGAATGAATTTAGGAACTGTAATATATGCTGCGACCTGAAACAGATTCAAGAGTTAATACAGGGCTCAGATGAAAATGTCTGTTACCGTCATTAATTTCTGGTTACAGACTCTCTGGATTCCTTCTAAAAAGATGTTATTGGATTCTCTGCTGCTCAGCTCTCTCCTTTAAACATAGCTCAACTCATTCATTATATTCTTGCTTCAGTCAGTGATATCTTCAAATAAATACCATTACTTATATCGTGGGCTGTATTCTGCTATTACAAGAACATTCTGTGGAAAAAAATTATACAGACGTTATTGGAAAGGAGACAATCAAGAGTAGAGTGGAATATTTGTTACCTGCATTGACATCCACCAATATTTGATGACAATATTGTAGCAAATGATATAAAATATTGGGCTCAAAAGTAGGTATATTGATAACTAAAAATATTCTATAGAAAATGTGTTTTCAAATAATAATTTGGAAATTTATGTGAGATAGTAACCTGTATCACAACGTGTAAGTCGATGCTTTACCAGGATAAACACTGAGTACCTCAAATGCTTATTTTCTTCTTTATGGGTGAAAATAGGCCAGCACTGTACGCAGAGCGGTCTATGAGGTGCTTAAATACCATATACCTTACCTATATTGTAAGTAATCTAATTTGGACAAGTCAGGTTATTCCTCTTATCATATTTTGGTTTATACCATATTGGTCAGTCTTAAAGGAAAAAAAAATGAGCCAAGTGGCTGGATAAATTATTTTATTTACAGAAATGGAATGCATCTTATAATTATTATCTGTGCTATATTCCCTATAAGTTGGTAATACTAATTTAGATGTTGAGGATGCAGTGATTTTTGCCCCTCTCCCCTTCTTTTATAACTGACTTTTTGAATACTTTCAATACTTTAAAAATATCTTATTTAAGAATGAATACCAACATAGAAAACAGAACTCATTAAAATAGCCTCTATTTTTAAATTTCATTGAAATACAGAAAGGAGAAAGAGTTATTAAGCATTTTTTAATTATAGACTGAAAATACACTTGGACTATGTAGTTCATAAAGTTATTTTGATACACAAACCAGAGAAATTATTGGTATTAGTTGCAGGTTTAGGGATAGGTTATTGAATATCTGACAGACAGATGGTTGGACTCGATGATCTTAAAGGTCTTTTCCAACCTATATGATTCTGTGATTCTGTGACAGATGTGCCTATAAGCCAAGCAAGGATTAAGTGTGAGTGCATTTGTGCCTTATGACATTTTAAATTGCATGATATGAGATGGGATTTATAGCTCCTATTTGGATATAAATTCCTATATTAGTTGTCAGTGGAGTGATAGTGGAAGAGGATGTATGATTTCTTGAAGACTATCAATTTCAGCATACATAAATCAGAACTGCAACTTTTCATTTCAAATATGCTTATTAATCTATTAACTGTACCTACTTTTTTCAGTTTGAGAGAGGATTCTTAATATGACGGTATGGGGAACAAAGAGAGGGGAAATGAACAGTCACTATTTTTGCCCACAGAGGAAGAAGTTATAACTTTGTTAATTTTTTATTTATAATGAACGTAATCTTCATTTGGCTTTGTAGTCATGGAGGTTGGGGTCTACAAAATGATGGTTTATTAGTTACGTTCAAGTTGCTAAGAGGAAGAAGCTGTGCTTTGGGGCTGTGCAGGAGGTGGAAGAAGACATTAACATGAGCAATGTACATTCCAGCTAAAATTTTGTAAATATATCTAGTCACATATGAACCTAATACAATACTGATTAATATCTACGGACTCTTTTCGGTGGGCTTTTTCTTGTTCCCTCCATTCATGTTCCAAAATGTCAAAATGCAGCATTTGCTTTTAGTGTCCTTCCAAATCAGTTAGGTCAGTTCAAATACTCATCTGAATCATCGCTGTTGTTCTATCCTCACAGCTTCAGTTTCTCACAACAATGTTCAGAACTTAGTTTGTTACATGTATTTTTTGCTTGCATCCCTCTTACAGCTGAGAATGGGCCTCTAAAAGCAGTTTTCCATAACTGCATGTAGTGCATTCTGCTGAAAACTTCACTATGTGACTTTTGTGCTTTTAAAATAAAACCCAAAGGAATAAATAGATCTTTGTCATCATTAGTTTTAAAGAAATATATACAAAGGGGAACATGTGTGTGTATAAAAACGTGTATAATATACAGACATATATGGCCATAAAATATATATAGTTTAATGTTTAGACATATGAGAAGGCTGTTGATAATAATTTTCTTACCCATGTAGATCAAAAGTCTGTAGCTAGCCGTGCATATGTTACAAGAGATACATCCACTACCTAAAATCAGCTTGAGCATCACCAGCTTTTCCTCCTGAGCCATTTTATCAAGGGGCTAAGCTGCCATTGACTAATATACAGCCATGAATAGTGACATTCTGTTTTCTTAAAGCACAAGATGCATGCATGCATCTCCCCGGTCTTTAGATTAAGAAAGGCATCCAGAAGTTCTTAAAAATAATTTGCAACCAAGGTCTGTTGCTATCTCTTCATTTCTTCTTGGCTTAAAAAGCTACAATGCCGCAAATAAATGAAATCTCTTGGTTATTTAAACTATATGACAAGAATATGTGCTGTAATATGAAACAGCTTGTGTTGATGGCAAATTGAAAATGCATGATTTCTTTTTAAGTATAGGAGTTTGAATCCCACACACAGACCTTAGAAATGTAGTACAGAAGCTTTTTATTTTCATTTTGCAAATGCAAATGCAATTTTTCTACATCCCATATAAATTCACTTTAATAATCACCCCCTAAAATTAAGGTTTAAAATTTTGCTATGTCATTAATCAAATAAAAATGTTTCATTTGAGTTATATAGGCAAAGAAATACCCACAGTAGACACCTAAGATACAAAAGCTGTTGGTAAATTATCTGTCAACTGCCATTTTTGATATTTGCTGTTTTGTTTTTCTTTTTTTCTTTTTCTTTTTTTTTTTAAGACAAAAATTTGGGTAGAATTCGTGAACATGTGCGATTCTGCTGTGCTTTTTCTCCCTCCCTCTCTTTTGTTCTGTTGTTTTCCTGTATGCTCATAGATGAGGGAGGAAGAGAGACTCAGGAAAGTACAGACAACCTTCATCACTTTTACTATAGAAGCGTTAAATGCTAGAATATCATCTAACAGTATTATCTAAGAATCTTTAATTGGTTTAATTTACATAACTTGCAATGTAGGAGACTCTGCGTTTCACCGCATCAATACCTAATGCGCATTTGCCAGTCCATTGTCATTGTCAGCATTGTCTAAAACCCACCTGGTTTTAGATAGCTCTGTCACAAGCAGAGCTTCAGTGCTTTTGCTGCCAGTAGCAATGGTGTTGCCCCAAAGCTGCGTATGATGTTCAGAATGATGTTTTGATCAGACACAAGCAATGCAATGAGTTCAGAAAACCCGAGACCCGAGGTTTCGTAGGCTTCCTTTGAAGTGGACATTTTTACAGATTACTGCTTATGTTTTGTATGTGCACACATGAGTGTCTGTAGGCGAATACATTCAGTTCATTCTGAATTTTACATCAGTTCAGCAATGTTAGGAATGTGAAAGGCAGGTTACTCCTTGATTATTCATATAATACCAACGATATTCATGTTTCTTAATTCAGTCAGAAGCCTGTCTATGTGAAAGTCGGTGCAACTTTGCGCACTTGGGACTCATCTGCCTGGGGCAACTTTTGGATTTAAGGATGGTTTGAGTTTAACAGACAATAGTTATGCTGCATTAACTCCCCCAGTGGAAACTGTTGTTCTGGAGAGGTGGCTTTCTTGCATTTTAGCTTAGTAATATTCCAACACATTGAAAGCAGCTAAACAAAGGAAGAAAACTGCACAAAAGAATTGTAGCGCAGAGTAACAGTCCTCATAGGTGATCTGTTCTACGCTAGCTCGTTGAGGCTTTTGTAGACAAATTCAAAGTTATAAGGGCATATCTATAAGAAGATAAGAATCCAGAGTGTCCTGTCGTGAGAGTTACTGAGACATCTTTCCTTGAAATTACTGCATATAGTATCAATGTTCATTAGATTCAATTGAAAGGCTCCTCATTACTTTAATGGGACTTCACTTCCTCACAGCTGGAGTCCTTAGTTGGTTGTAGTCCCAGTGATTTCACTAGGAAAATTCTGTAAACTTTCTTCTTGGAGTTAATGTGTGGGTTTGGGGCATGCAGATCTTTTGGGTATGTCATCTCATGTCACCTCACAGGACACAGGTCTAAATCAAAATCAAAATTATTTAAAAAGAAAAACCCTTCCTACATAAAATTCAGATCTGCATTGCAGAGTGACAATCCGGGGGAAACAACTGCTTTTATATGGGATAGATAGTGTGTTTGTAGTTAGGCAGAAGCAGAGTTTATTTATATGTCTGTCTTTACTTACCCTGTTCCTTTGACCAAAAATTAGTGTCTCTTTTGTTTGTGGAATCACATTTATACTTTTGCAGTACCTTCAGAAGAAATGCCACTCGGTCTCAGCACTTCTGCAACAATGTTAAGGAAAGTAGATGGAAAAATTCATTTTCATGGAACAAAATAAGGAGAAAGCCTACCGTGTTCCGTAGGTACACAGTTGTTTTAAATGCTTCCCTTTTCAAAAGTTAATTACGTGATTGCTGCATTACTTAAGAAATGAGAAGAACATATCTGTAATGAGCAGAATCTGAATAGATTTTTAATGCATCTTTTTTAGCTCTCCTTGTGGCTAGGAGTGCTTATTGAGCTCTCCATTTACAATAGATTACTGCTCCTTTTTTAAAGTACTTTCCCACTCTCCATAATTGATGTATTAGTATATCCCCTAAGCATATTTTCTTGTTCGTCTTTACTGCATTAAGATTAAACAGAATGGTCATTAGATCATAAAGAAATAAAATATTCACTTCGCTACTTACTGCAAAAAATCTGCTATTATCTGTCAAATATAAAGATTAACTTTGCCTTCAGGTACATTTTTAATGGCCTTTTAAATATAGCCCTGAACCAGTGTAACACACAGTAATAGATGAACTTTCTTCATCAGACGAAGTATATCTTAATTAGGTGTCAGCCCCAGAATTTTTTGCTCAGCTTATGCTCTTAGCCGTGAAAGATTTTTATCCATGTTTATCTGAATTCATGACACAGTTGCAACACAGGTTAAAATTAGGGAGGCGATTTGTACTTTATTACTTGCTATAGACTTTTTAATAGGTTTTAATTAAAATGTCAAAGATCATATTCTATATATATTTCTTGTTCAAATAACAGTGGAGAATATGAGTTTGTAAAGATATGAAATAATCCAATTTTCAGTATGCAAGCATAAATTGCATTTGCAAACAGGTGTGCAATCATGAAACAAAACCAAAATTTTATTCTTAGAAATTTAGGCTTGCAGAATGGTGTGTGTTTCCCGTATTCACTACAGTCCCTCATGACTTTTCTCCACTGCTCGCTCTTTCTAAGGGAGAAAAAGAGAATGTTTCAAATGGTGAAAGTAATTTTCAAAGGGCATCAGGGAACACAGAGGACACTTCTATTTTATGATTGAGTCCTAACAGCTACAAAATATATAAAATATATGCAGCAGCATAACTGCAAAGCTGTTCTTGCCAGTAATGGTCATGTTTACTATCCATCAAACTAGATGAACTTTGCAAAAGAAATGTGGTATTAATGACTGATTAATTTTATCAGAAGCAATTGCAGTCAGATATATTTTATTGATTGGTTCATTATTAATGCTGTCGTGGCTCCAAAGTCACAGTGTTCACAGACAACCAGAGAAGTATCAATATTCAGTAGTTTTGATTGTTACTGACAGTGAGACCTCTCCATCAGTGCTTGGTTCTGGGGAATTTTTCTGACTGCCCTGATATTACTGAAATCATTTAAGATTTGGCTATCATTCAGAATTGTAATGATAAGCTTTGGGATATTCTAGGTTATGTTTATTTTATTAGGTTTTTTAATGATGTTGCTAATTTCTGTAACACTTAAGGTCTTCCAAAGGAAAAGCCCTTTTCCCAAGAAGTCTGGTGTGCTATAATGGCATTCTATGATTTTATTTACAGGAATTAGCAAAATGACGTGATATTTCATCCATTTTAAAAGAACTAGTTTTTAGTAAAGAATTCACGGAAAGATTAAAGAAAATGGTCATTTTGGCTTTATAAACTGAAATGATAGTCAGCAGATGTTGTAAGATACCTTATTTTAATACCAGGTATGTGTTTGGTTAGTTAGATTAAGGCTTTAATTTTTTCAAGTCAGAAACTTAGCCTTTAAGGTAACAATTCTTTGCCATCAAAGCCACCACTTTCTTTTCTTTCAGTAGTGCTTTAGTTTTGTTGGCTGCAGATACCTTCCTGAGTGCTCCCGGATCTCCAGGGCTGGGTCAGCTACCCATACTAGCAGTTCAGTTCAGGTGCTGATCTGGTCTGAGCACCGCTGCCTTCTCCCAGTCTGGGAAGGAAGGTGCTCTTTTCTGCTTGACGCGGTGTTTTGACACATCTTTGAGGTTTGGTGCGCCTTGTCATTTGGTTGGGAACACAGCCCCTGTGATGCTTATAGGAAGTGTTATTTCTTCTTTTTATCGGTTTTCCTTGGGTGAAAACATTCTTACTGACACGTCCCTCACTCATTATGTAAAGCAGGTAATTAGCTGATTACTTGTGCTCCACTTAGCAGCATGATTGGATATGTGTCACTCTCGGCAACGTTGTAGAATAATCTTCAGAAAAGGGCAGTTTACTCAGAAGATGCTCCTCCAGTGTCACCTTCAGTGTGCAGGAAGCCCTTCTTGCTCTCTGCTGGACTCCTTGAGTGGGTCCCGCTATCAAGGACTGGCTCTTCTTTTTATGGCATTGGACAATTACATCTACCTGACCTAAGCCTGTCGCTGTGGCCCTGCCTCCCCTCCTAACCAAAGGCTCTAACAGAGCTGCAGTAAGTACCCTTGATTGCCTCAGTGGAGCTCCACTGGAGACAAGGGCTGGAATTAAATTAACAATAAATAATCAAGATAATTTGATCCTTTGACACTTATCTGTAGATGTTTTCTGCCAGCCTATACACGTGCAACGACAGTGCCATTTCTTATGTATTTGTTGTACAAAGTAGAGGAAATTAGTTCCTTACGTGTTCAGTCTTGCCTTTACCTTTCATCTCATCTTTCCTTCTAATATCCTGTAATTGCACTGAAAAGCATTTTAGTAAACATATATCAACTTTTTCTGAAATTGTTTTCCAGGCTTCTCTTAAAGAGCACCTATGTTTCAACCTCTCCCAGATTGTATGCCATTATTTAGTCAGTTCTTCTGTACTTAATTTTAGGACTTCCCAGAGTTTATAGGGTATATATTCTTTTCTTTAAATAGCTGTTCAAATTAAGTGAAGGAATTCAGTTGCAGGCCATTTATTCATCCATAATGTTACATGAGAAAATTTTTCACCCTTTTTTTTCTGTGGAAAGTATAATAAACTAGCTTGTAAGTCCCTTGTCAGTTTTTATTTCTGCCTTCATGTCTTTTTAACATCTGTTTCAGGAAGACCAGGCTTTGTTTCAATTCCAGTATTGTTTTGGCCGGTGTATGCTGGAAAAAACATTGTGAAGCATTGTTAAATTTACAAGTAAATTATGCAAATTCCTATATACTCCTAATATGTTTTAACTCTCCAGATATCAACTAAAACCCCTAACCTTTCCCATGTGCTGGTGACTTTAAAGAGAAACAAAAATAGCAATACCAAAAGAAACAATAAATAACAGTTAGATGAATTACTTTTCATATCTATATGCCATAGGTCTGTTATCTGTTTGATAAAGCAGGAAAAATATATTGCTCTTTACAGAAAACATTAGAGCTTTGTGATCCTGTAGAATTTTATTTTTTAGTAGCAGAAGAGATTGGGCCTTGTCCACCTAATACAGTGCTGCCTTTGTGTCTGAAGCACCCACAGTCAGACTTCAACTGAAGAGAAACATCTCTGGAATAAGGATGGTTGAGAGGAGCCATAGCCTTCTCATCTGAATGTTTATAGCCAAAGATCTGATTTTGAAAATTAGAAGATTTTCAGAAGGTTAGATTTTAGAAGGTTAGAAAAACAAAGATTTTGTTTTTCTAACCTTCTGTTGCTGGTGCGTAATAACGTAAATTCTTGTGGATATATGAGTGTATTGGGTTTGTGTGGCAAGGCTTTGGTAGTGGGGGGGCTACAGGGGGTGGCTTCTGTGAGAGGATGCCAGAAGCTTCCCCTGTGTGCGATAGATTCAATGCCAGCTGGCTCCAAGACGGACCTGCCATTGGCCAAGGCCGAGCTCATCGGTGACGGTGGTAGCACCTCTGGGATAATATATTTAAGAAGGGGGAAGAAAACTGCTGTGAAACACCAGCCAGAGAAAGGAGTGAGAATCTGTGAGAGAAACAGCTCTGCAGACACCAAGGTCAGTGAAGAAGGAGGGGGAGGAGGTGCTCCAGGGGCTGGAGCAGAGATTCCCCTGCAGCCCGTGGTGAAGACCATGGTGAGGCAGGCTGTCCTCCTGCAGCCCATGGAGGTCCACGGTAGAGCAGATATCCACCTGCAGCCCGTGGAGGGCCCCACACTGGAGTGGGTGGATGTGTCTGAAGGAGGCTGTGACCGCGTGGAGAGCCAATACTGGAGCAGGCTCCTGGCAGGACCTGTGGCCCCATGGAGAGAGGAGCCCACGCTGGAGCAGGTTTTGTGGAAGTACCTGTGACCCTGTGGGGGACCCACACTGGAGCAGTCTGTTCCTGAATGACTGCACCCCATGAAAAGGACTCGTGCTGCAGCAGTTTGTGAAGAACTGTAGCCCACGGGAAGGACTCATGTTGGAGAAGTTCATGGAGGACTGTTTTCCGTGGGTGGGACTCCACAGTGGAGCAGGGAAAGAGTGTGAGAAGGAAGGAGCGGCAGAGACAACATGCGATGAACTGACCACAATCACCATTCTCCGTCCCTCTGCGCCACTCGGGGGAAGGAGGTAGAGGAATCAGGAGTGAAGTTGAGCCCAGGAAGAAGGGAGGGGTGGGAGGAGGTGTTTTAAGATTTAGTTTTTATTTCTCATTATCCTACTCTGATTTGATTGGCAAGAAATTGAATTAGTTTTTCCCTGAGTTGAGTCTGTTTTGCCCGTGACAGTAGTTGGTGAGTGATCTCTCCCTGTCCTTATCTCAGCCGCCGGGTCTTTTGTTGTATTTTCTCTCCCCTGTCCAGCTGAGGAGGGGGAGAGGCAGAGCGGCTGGGTGGGTGCCTGACAGCCAGCCAGGGTCAACTCATCGCAATGAGCTAGACAGTACGCCTGATTGCTATCTGTTTTTTCCTCTTAGATGAGCTTGCTACTTTTCCATTAGACCTAGTGTAGGCCCAAGATGTTTTAATGGATTTAGAAGAAAGAGCTAAAAATATATGAAAATAAAGGGAAAAGAATGATGGCCAGTTTGGGATAAGACAGTAGCTTTGCACCTGACTGAGTCACCACTGCGCTTGACACTGCTTTTTCCTTGTGATAGTCGGTTATGTCCCCTGAATCTTAGATGCCTTTTGGAAAAAAGAGGTTATTGGTACTCTCTTTTCTCATTACGGTGTTAGGAGAATAAATTAAAATATATTCATTTAGTACATGTTGGTGAAGCATATAAAAATGCAGGGAGAGGGACTAGCTTATAATTTTTTTATACATTTTGCTTAACTGATGATATAATTCCTCGATGTCATCATTAAGACAAGAATTGTTTTCCCTCAGTGGTGTCCAGTAATATTTTCTATTCACAGAAGGATCACCTAACAGTTTCAGAGCACTTTATTTAATAAAAGAAACGTCCTAATACTCAGACAAGTTAGAGAATTTTTATCAGCGTAGAGTGGTTAAGTGCCTTGCATATGTTATAAATCAGTGACTAAACTGGGAATTAACTTTTGGACCAATTTAAGGACAAATATATTTGTAAAGCTTTTCCTGGTTGCTATGTAGAAATTCTTCATAATCTCCATCAGTAAGTATTTTTATGTTGATGTCCATCCATCGTGTGTTATCTCTAGACTGAATTGTGAAAGAGGAAAATTGTGTTCCAGTTTAAAACAAAAGCTAAGTCAAAGGGTCTTTTCTTTGGCCAGTGCCTTTGAATAGTGATTTTGACTGTACATGACTTTCAGGGTTGCTTCAAACTAAACTCTTTAATTATGAGGTGATGCTGAAAGAGCTATATTCAAAGCTTAATTTGCACGGAAACTTGATGCTTAAGAGTTAATGAGAATATTAACTAGCAAGATAGGCTGGGTAATGTAGAATCTATTTTGTTACCTTTTTTTAATTAGGTCACGGAAAAGTGGCTTGACTGTCTAACGCAGAAAACTCGCAGTCGCGATTCCTTGGCTCTGGTAGTGCTATTGCATCCCGCAATACTGGGCACTGCAGTCTGTCTTCTGATCCCTGTGACAGGCAGTCAGTCTGTGAATTGACTGTAATGTTAGGCAGAACATGTATATGTTGTGACAGTTAATATTGTATGTGCTTTTGTAAAGCACTTTTAAAATATTGTAAAGTGCTTTTGATTTTCAAGAAAGGGAACATCCGTGCTGTTACTCTTCATACCGCAACCCTATGCAGGAGGAGGCTGACAGTGAAGGAGAGGTAGGAAGGACTGGATCATTTGAATGTTTCTAAGGTGAAAGGCAAATCATTTGTTCTTCATTTGAGGAGAAACAGGAGATTCTGTAGGAATTAATTAGAATCCTTTTAACAATTTTGCCCTTCTGCAAGTGCGGATGACAGGAATTTGACCTGTTCTTTATACGATAGCTGACTCGATGATACTGCCTTCATTTCTCTCAGTTTGTGAGGCATGAGAAAATAAGATGGGTTCCAAGCAGTGGGATAATTCTATTTTCTTCACAGTGTATGAGAAGAGAAAGGCTGCCATGTGTTGATGAGATCATCACTTTAATAGCAGCCATTTATCTCAGAATGCTCTCTGGAGGTAAACACAATGATCACTTTTAAAGTTAAAAGCATAATTCAGCCTGGCTATTCGCTTAATTCTGTTCTTATTGAGATGGCTTGGTTCAACTGATCTATTTAAATGGTGAAAAATGCAGCAGACTATTTTTTCAAGAATGCCTGCTATACTTGTTTTAGTTTGATTTAGGATTCAATAGCAAATGCAAAAAAAAAAAATCCCTTTTTAAGCAAAAAGGCTGTTCAGGCCGAGTGAAAATATACAGGAAAAAAGCATTCTTTATGTTGCACTTGGGAAATGCAAAGCTGGCAAAAAGTTATTTTGCAAACGACAAAAAAAATTGTAAGTTCTCGTCAGGAATGACACAGATGACTGTAATCAGTTTTGATGCTAGAAATAGTGCTGCTTTATACACAGAGTAAACCGGTTGCTAAGGAATAGGTAGGTTGAGCCTTTTCACATTAAAGTATAGACTAATACCTGTGGGAAATTCTCATTAGAAGTTGGTTATAGATGAATTAAAATTAATTTAGAGATAAAATTATTACAAAATGGCAGTATCTGCAAACTCAAGAACACAGTGGTCTTACAAGACCTTAATCCAACAGTCTGTCTGATCGAAGCACTGATCATAAGTTTTTCTACAGCTGTTTTGGTTTTGGTTGCTGGTAGAAAGGAAACTCCCGCTTTTGCCTCCATACATTCAGTTTTGTACTTGTGAGGGTGGATGCTTAATACTCCAGGTTTTGTTTCTCTTTCCAAGGAGATTTTATACTTTCCCCTAGTGTAGCAGCAAGGAGCCCATCTTATTTCATTCTCTTCCAAGTAAAGAATAGAGCTATTGTTCCCTTTCTTTTCCCTTTTCTGGGGACTCGGTTTATACAGAGCAAGATCTTAGAGTAAGAATCATGGTGCCTTGCTGTGAGTTTTGTGGATGTGGGTATTTGGGTGTCGACTCATAAGTATGCTTTCATTGAGTCCACAAAACCAAAAAAGGGTACACTAGTCCTCTCAGTACTAAATTAAAAAGTTGCTCTCTTCAGGTGTAGTTATCAAAAAATAACTCTTTTAAGAGACATTTTCCCATAAAGAAAACACTTTCATAGTCATGGAAGATTATAATTGCTTGTCCAAAATTCAGAGAAAATTTCTAATATGTCCATCAAAACATTCACCTGGTAGCAGTTCAGGTCTTCTTATATAATTTTTCACAAATTGTACCTGCAAATTTTGGAAACAAGACAAAGTTATTTCTCAGAAAACTTTCAATTAATTAGTCATCCATTTGTCAATTATTTGCATAATTATTTATTCCCTAATATCCTTCTTCTTAATGTATAGCTCTAGAAGTTGGAGCTTTTAAAGTTTTCTCCTCTAAAATAAAAACATTATTTAAACAAAGAAAAAAATCCCTTGTACATAACTGGCTATTTATCATATGCATTTCCTTTAAGTTTTCACACTTACTTGACTTGAGTTCCTGAGTTAACTAATGGTCAAGAAGCAAGTATAGACATGAAAAAAAGGAAATAGTTAACATTGAGGAGAAATGTATTGATTTAATTACATTTCTGTCATATGCCCTAGTGTCCTGGTTTCAGCTGGGACAGAGTTAATTTTCTTCCTAGTAGCTGGTAGGCTGCGTGGTGCTTAGTTGCTGACTGCGTTTAAACCATGACACCTAGAAAGAAATGTCAAATTAAAGCCAGTTATATTGATTAGATATTTCAGATCTGACACAAATGAAGTCTTTATTAATTCCTTGATTCCCAATTGTTTTATTTGCATCACAGCACACCATAGCTCTTTGATATGGTTCTGCTCTTGCTCCCCTTGTAATTACTTAGGACTTGGGCACAGGAGAGAGGAATTCAAGCCTGTCTCCGTAATTGCTTAGTTTCTTTTAATATCCATATTTACCTGCAGGATTTATTTGATGACCACTGTTGCTGCTGTCACCTGAAGACCCAGCTCACAATCTCTTTTATCTTATGGCTAATCTTGAAGGCTAGGACATGCTCTTGTCCCTGGTGTATGTATGAAGAATTGGGCACAAATAAAGTGGTTTGTCAAAAGAGCGTGTGGGAAGTCTTTGGTGGAACAGAAAATTACTCCATTGCTTGCTATCTAAGGCTACCTCTGAGAATTTGAATGTGCAGAGTAAAAGCCAGTAAAAGGCCAGACTCCTTGGCTGGAGGCCTTAGGTCCTGCCCTGTGCAGTTGTAACTCCATCTCTGCCTTATTTGTCTCTTCTCTTTCTCCTCCTTGACTCCCTTCAAAGGAGTCAATTTTCCTTTGTTTGTTTTTTATATCTTGTTGATTTGTTTTTTTCTTTTCAATTTGTTTTTTTTTTTCTTGTTTTTATTTTCCCGTCTTCCTTGTACACTCGTGTCAATCATTTTTCTTCTTCCTTCTTTTAGAATGTCATTGTTTTCTGGAAAGAAAAAATTTAAAAGAATGTAGTTGAATTGAGCTATTCCTGCCCTGCTGGATTTATGCAAATATGGTGCTATTTAATTTGAAGAAATTAGAAATGTATACCTCCTGCAGTATTGTTTTTTCACCTCTTCAATTCAGATCCACAAAGCCAATATTGTTTCATGACTTCTTTCCAGTACTTTCTGTGGAGATCTGCAGTGCAAAGTGAGCAGTTTTGTTAAAAGAAAAAAAAAATCTGTGTTTTTTAATGAATTTGAGCAAAATCTTAAAATTCAACATTTTATGTGCAGAAAAATTCTTAAATTCATTTGTCCTAGGTTATTCAGAAGATTTCATTTTGGTAAAATAGGGGGTTTTTTTGGGGGGTGGTGGTTATGGTTTTGCTGTTACATTGTACATGATATGGTTTTCAAAGGAGCATCTGAAAATGTAGCATCACTACTGTGTAATGATAGTGATTTCAAACAAATATATACAGATATCGATTTCAAACAAACAAACAAAACCACTTCAAATTAAGAACATACATGGTTTATTGTAAAAATTTGAAATGCGATGATTCAAAATGGTTCTTATTTTCTTCCTAAATTAATTTTAGGCTAAACTAACATTTTATTGTGATGGGACTAGCAAATCTATTTCTTACGTTGAAATGGCCAACAGAAAAAAGATGAATGAAAAATGTCATGCCCACCCTATATGACCAACATTGGTAATCCAAACAGTTAATATTAGATAGAAGAGGAACCAAACCAATTTAGCTACTAGAACAAAATCTCTATTGAGGAAGATGAACTCCCTCTGACAGATGAGGGAAGACAGCTAAGGACAAGTCTGTTTCCGCTGAAGAAGCATACTACTAGAATCATGTCACATTAATGAAAAACAAAATTGTACTAGCAAACAGCCTATTTCCCATCTTTACAGAGGGAACTAATTTTGAGTCTTCATAGCCAGGATTCCCCCAAGCAAATATCCTGAATTACAGAAGATAAGCCTCTGCCAACAGTGTTGATGCTCCCAAATCAAAGCTAATAGAAGATCATTTCTCTCTTACCTTGGAAGCCGTTCTTTCCTTCTTTTTCCAATGCACACATTCTTTCCAAATCACAGTTTGAAACCCAGGAGAAAATAGAGTGAAAAGAGTCTCATAAACACAAGTGAAACTTGGTTAGTCAAATGCTTTTCTTTTCTTTCAGAAAAGAAACCACTTCTACAGTGCTAGTCACAATTTTAGATTAAGATCCTTGAAAATGTCAATAGATTTTTGTTTGAATCTCCCATGAGAGTGTTTCAGCCCTGATGATCCCTGCCAGTTTTGAGCCAATAAAATTAAAAAATTTTCTTCCAACATTTATATAGTTTAGATTTTTCTTTTTTAATTTATTGTGTTGAAAGAATGTTACTGTGCTTAGCTCCAATTTTTGCACAGTGAAATTTTCTGTACATGTTTTCTCCACCATCACTGGGTTTTTTTAGCTTTTGTGTTGACCTTGTAGCTGTGCCACTCTTGCTGCCCATTATCAATCAAGTAGGTGAGGCCAGTGCTGAGCCCTGCTTTTCTCAGCATCAGAGGAAAATGTGTGTAGTAGTCATGCAGATATATCCTTGGTTGACTGCTGCCTCACAGCATGTACAGCTCTGATCACTACAGGGATCTAAGCATATGGAGCTGTAAGCAAAACATGTCAGCCTGTTTTGAGACCTGTATCATCTCACATTACAGCCAGAAGAGTCTTTTATTTTTCCATGGAAGACTTATTAGTACATATATACCTCCATACCAGCACTGATTTTGAGCCTCAGAACCTTTGGCTTCCTGTTAAATTAGACCTTTGTTTAAATGTTAATACCATTTGAGTGGTTTAATTCCATTGGTACTTGCTTTCAAATTCAAAATTATGTCAATAAAGTGGAAATAAATGTAATAGTCTTAATGGCACCTTTAGAGTTAAAGTAGCTTGGCTGCAACTTTCGGAGTCATTAAGGTGTTTGCTGACAATGCAGACTAACAGCAGTATGACTTTAATACTACTGTGTGAGGAATTACTTAATTTGAAAAGGCTTCAGCAAATTTTCATGCCTTTATCTGTCCCCGTTCTGTCTGGTTGCTAGAACCTGTCTGTACTCCAAATACCTTATCTTCCTCCTTGACAGAGAATTTCTAAACATACATAAATCTGTGGAACTAATTGCTGTTGAATATTTTTCCAAATGTGTTTCCCAGGAAACAGTCTGAACCATAAAAAGTCTGAACCATAAAAATACCATAACGGTGAAGTTAAGGTATCTATATTGTCTATACCTCCAGTCTTTTCTTTAGATTTTGCTTTAGCCACCTTCTTTTTGAAACAATTATTATTTTGAATGCAAAAATAATGATCAATTAGACTGAAGTTTAATCACCCCTTTCTTCTCAGTAAACTCCTGTGTTATCTAAAAATAAAGCATGCTTTGATGGAGCAATGGAGGTACATTGTTTATGCTGAAATACAGTATTTTGCATTATTAATATCCAGCATAACTTTTATTCCGTGGCTAAAATAGCTGAATAAGAAAGTGTAATAGTGTATTGGGGGATTGTGTAGCAAGGTTTTGGTAGTGGGGGGGGCTACAGGGGTGGCTTCTGTGAGAGGATGCCAGAAGCTTCCCCCACATCAAATGGAGCCAGTTCTGGCCGGCTCCAAGACGGACCTGCCATTGGCCAAGGCTGAGACCATCGGTGATGGTGGTAGCAGCTCTGGGATAATATATTTAAGAAGGGGGAAGAAAACTGCTGCGAAACACCAGCCAGCAGAGCGAGTGAGAGAAACAGCTCTGCAGACACCAACGTCAGTGAAGAAGGAGGAGGAGGAGGTGCTCCAGGGGCTGGAGCAGAGATTCCCCTGCAGCCTGTGATGAAGACCATGGTGAGGCAGGCTATCCTCCTGCAGCCCATGGAGGTCCACGGTAGAGCAGATATCCACCTGCAGCCCGTGGAGGGCCCCACGCTGGAGCGGGTGGATGTGTCTGAAGGAGGCTGTGACCGCGTGGAGAGCCTGTGCTGGAGCAGGCTCCTGGCAGGACCTGTGGCCCTATGGAGAGAGGAGCCCATGCTGGAGCAGGTTTTGTGGCAGGACCTGTGACCCTGTGGGGGACCCACACTGGAGCAGTCCGTTCCTGAATGACTGCACCCCATGAAAAGGACTCGTGCTGCAGCAGTTTGTGAAGAACTGTAGCCCATGGGAAGGACTCATGTTGGAGAAGATCGTGGAAGACTGTCTCCTGTGGGTGGGACTCCACAGTGGAGCAGGGAAAGAGTGTGAGAAGGAAGGAGCGGCAGAGACGACGTGCGATGAACTGACCACAATCCCCATTCTCCGTCCCTCTGCGCCACTCGGGGGGAAGGAGGTAGAGGAATCAGGAGTGAAGTTGAGCCCAGGAAGAAGGGAGGGGTGGGAGGAGGTGTTTTAAGATTTAGTTTTTATTTCTCATTATCCTACTCTGATTTGATTAGCAAGAAATTGAATTAGTTTTTCCCTGAGTTGAGTCTGTTTTGCCCGTGACAGTAGTTGGTGAGTGATCTCTCCCTGTCCTTATCTCAGCCGCCGGGTCTTTTGTTGTATTTTCTCTCCCCTGTCCAGCTGAGGAGGGGGAGAGACAGAGCGGCTGGGTGGGTGCCTGACAGCCAGCCAGGGTCAACCCGTCACAAATAGATAGGTCTTATAGAGCTTCGGGTGTATCAGGATCATGTATGGATGAATTTGAAATGTGTGATACTGACTTAAGGCATTTGCACATGTAAGGGCCACACTGGTTTTCCAGGTGGACCTATTGGTGTATATCAGCTTTTGTGCTGATTTCATGTTTGAATAGTGGGAAATGAAGTAAATGCAGTAATTTGCCAGAGACAATTGTAAAACTGAGAGTGAATAACTATCAGGGAATTATATTCTTGTCATGTTACACTTCTCTGTATTAACAGATGATAGTAATTGTAGCACGATTGAAATAATGTCTTAGATAAACCTTAATATTTATTAATTTTATGAAAAAGTGAAAAAAGTGGCAATTACAAGAAAAATGTAGCACAGTAAAATAAACCTCTCAGTTATAAGTAGTTCTTCCTGATTTATCAAAATCCTTTTAAATACATTAAGGTAGTAAAAAAAAAAGTAGCTATATGAAATAATATTTTAGACAGGAATTTGCTGCTTTATAGTACTTGAAATTCCCATATTGTAGCTTGAACAGGAGTATTATCAGCACTATTGAGGGAAATGCCTGTTGCCTTATATTTTCCTCAAGAGCTACATCTTGTATCTCAGAAGTAGGTCTCATTATTTTTACCTTATCATTTTTTTTCTGCTGTTACAGCTAGAATTAATGTTATTCTCTGTTTTTCTATTACTGACTCTATATTTAAGGAAATCACAACATAGCTGTTAACATTCAATATGAGGTGAAACATGAGCGCTCAAAATTGGAGTATATCTCATGAGAAAAAAATCACTTTTATTTTACAACTGTTTTTTACAGACAAGTGTAAAATAATGGTTTATTGTGAAAAGTAAATGTAACAAAATGTTTCAGTCAAACAATTTCTGATCAGATGTTTGTTATATCTAACTTGATTTTCTAATGGGAGTATAAAACCCATACCCAGATATTTAGCAGGCAAGTCTTAGGATTCTATGTAGAGCAAAAATGTGTGAATACAGGTGAGGTAGCTTGTTACATGTGGAAGTTGTTGGCCACCTAATGTGCATATATAAATAGTGTGCAGTTTCCACACCGTTTCCACCAATCATGGAATTTCAGTGCACCATGCAATGTAGGAATATGATACCTTTATTATAATTCCTTTAGTATCTTTAATCTTTGTAGGTTTTTGTATCTATTTTTATCTGATCATATATAACAGAAATAATGGTTTGGACTATAGGTGCTTGGAGTAAATAGATTTTTCATTATGGTCGTCAAATGCTTTAACCCTGCTTTCATCATTTAGCAAACTTCCAAACCTATTTATTGCTTTGTGTACTTCAAAACGAATTAGCATTGTCCCTTAAGTGTACAGTTCTAGTAGGGCAATATACTTTTAGCCAGGAGAAAAAAAACCACATGAGATTTTAAACTTTAAAAGTTTCAATTTTGAGTCACTTTTCTGTGATGATTAGTAAATATATTTTCCTGGCCAGGTGCTATGTTACAGAAAGTGCTAAGCATGAGTGTGTTTTTGTGAGAAAAATGCCATTTGTTGTTGCTGGCACTTAGTATTTACAGAGCTTTGCTGTGCTTTGAACGTAGTGAAATGCTGGAGTCACTGCCGGCTTTTGCTTCTGCAAAATCCTGCCTCTTGGTACTGAATTAGCATCTGACACTGACAACCATACCAGCAGCTCATTGATGGTGTTAAATTCTGCTTGATGTGGAATCAGGTACAGTGCTAGCTAGATCACTTCTCCTCCTCCTGCAGTTCAGACTGGGAACTCCCCAGTGGAGATTACCTGGACGTTAAAGCAGGGTTTCTCTTGTGCTCTGGAGAGGCACAGAGCTGAAAGCGTGATCGTGAAGCTGGTCCTGCGCTTTTGATGGCTTTCCCTCTAAGAAAGTCCATGTGTACCACCGTAAAACAGAAGAGAAAGGCAAACGATATACAGTGCCGGGCACTGTGGGTCCAGCTCCCATCCCGCTGGAACGCTGCTTCCCTGGGAGGTCTTCCTCTAGACTGCTCCCTGCTCCCATCAGAGTTGTCCTTCCCGTTTTAAGAATGTAGGTACGATCATTTGGTATACTGTTTTACTTCGCTCTATTACCAGGCTAAGACATTCACATGCTATGATTAAAACACTCAGTTTCATGAAAGTGGTTTTAAAATCCATTTATGAGAACTGGGAAAAATGAGATTTAGAAGAACTGGAATCTTCCTCTTTCTGTAAGTGGTTTATATGCTCATTTTTGAGTACATTATGGTTATATTTCCAATTATTGTGCTACAGTACAAGAACTGGAATTGTTTTAAAAAAGAAAATTTTAAAAGTCACCAGACTTCTCGAGGTTTTAAGTAAAACATTGAATGTTGTAATAGTTTTGATAAAACTACAAGATTTTCAACAGCATATAACCTTCCATCTGTCAATACTTTCCAGCCTTCTTTACTCTCTAAACTAGTCCTTGGTGGTGATATATCCCAGCTACTACCTTTCCAGCTGTTAAACCCAAAACCAATCCCTGTGTTCATCACAAAGTATTTTAGGGTAAAATATGACTAGAAAGCAGTTTGCCTCCTGCTGGCTCCAATATTACATATATATTCATTGCACTGTGGCCCCTTCCTTATATTTGTTGACCTTTACGTTCCCTGCAGCACGTATGCTACTGTGTTTTGCATATATAAATTACAGAAGCTAGGGCATGTGAACGTAAATGAGATCTCAGCTTCTCAAAGGACTTAAATGCTTGCTTTTCTTTTAGTGACATGTATTTATGCTTCTTTAACGTGGATCTTGAACTGTAACATTGTGGTTAAAATACATGAAAATCATAGATATTCATTTTTAGGTTCGTTTCCTAAGAAACTGAAGTTTATGCGATTGTGCTGTTCATCTGTCAGCTATAGATCTGAAAACTTCTGAGCAAACCTGAACAAGGGGTAGAAACTGAAAATGAATATTGTTGTGTTAGAAGAGGGTAATTAGGGAAAATTGTCAGGAGGTTAGAGGGGAGAGATGCGGATGAATGTCTTCCTCTGAGAGACGGACAGGCAGGCACGACAGACGCTCCCTTTCAGGCTCTCATGCTTAGTGCAGAGCAACTAAGCAAACTTCAAACTTGCCTTCTTGCTGTAGTCGTGTTCAGACACTTACTATGTTAATATTTCCTATCAGAACAATGTAAAAAACTTTCCTGAAGTGCCAATGAAAGATTTCTGCTTTTTCATCTCACGTTTCTGAGTGGAGCTTGAGCGATGTGAGCATCTTCCACTGCTCTCACTTTTCTGTACAAATTAAGGTAGAATCTTATTTTGATCTTTGCTTAAATACAGAAACGGCATTACTGCTGTCCCTCCTGCACAGCTTCCTTTGCCCCGGGCTGTGAACATTGGGAGAATACCGCGGTTTCAGAGTCCCTTATTGTGAGACTGGCTCTGCCTGTAGCTTTCACCACCGTAGCGGATGCAGCGCTGCCCTCGCAGCGTGTCCTTGTGGTGTCCTCTGCGTTGGAGAGCAGTCAGAGGTCTGTCAGCTCAGGATCAATCCCCATCATGGAATCGTGTTTTTGCTAAGCGGGACTGAGCTAAAATAAACTCATCTCCCAGCTTAACTGAAGGGGTCTCAGACTTTATGCAGGTAAGAAAACTTGAATCTCTTAACAAAAAAATACTTAAAATTTGTTGAAGGGCGGACCTGTTTCGGATTATTACGGTCTCACTAAACGAGTACTGTCAGGTTTACGGCATGTAGCCTGTTAGATTGACATACAGATTTCTCAACTGCCTCGAAACCAATAAAGCAGGTTAGCGAGCATCTGATCTCATTAATTGTCCATGCATCAGTTTGGACACGAACAAAAGTTTTTCTGTTTTCCTTCCACCTTCTGAAGGATTATCTCCAACAATGCAGAATGGCAAAATTATGGACATTGAATGTTAATGTCACAGCTCACCATTTTAGTATGTTTCTTGTGGTTCAGGTAAGAGCTTTCAATTTCTTTAGTCAGCATGTTCAGGTCATCTTACAATTCTCAGATATATCAGTAGTATTTGTCAAGATTTAAGTTCCTCCAGTAGCTCTATTGTGCTGTCCTCTAGACGGTTGAGTTTAGGGTCATATTTTCAGTCAGTGCAAAAATATAGCTCCGGTGAGTTACTGAAGTAATGCTGAGTTGAACCACCCCAGGATTTGCCTTGGTGGTTAAATTTAAAATGTTGATGGTAATTAAAATTAGGCCTGTTAATTTCTAGATGTATTATAATCTCATTTTCTCAGCTTTCTTAATTTTCCTTTCTTTGTCATTAAAGATAATGTAGATCCTCAGGTTCACTACTGTCTTCTATTTTGTATGTGAAGTGTGCCTAAAGTTATCTCACTCCTGGTATTGGGTCTTTTCCTCTTCATTTATGATCAAACACACACAAATCTTGTCCTGCTGTCCTTATGGCCATCATTCGAATCAGGGATTCTTTGAGAATGTGAATAAAATATTTTTTTTTCTAGCATCATCCCCTTGTACAGGCTTTAAAACTTTGTTTTAAAATAGTCGTCTCATAGCCTAGTCATGCCCTAGAGAGTCCATGACACATTCAAACACCAGGTTTCGCAGTGCAGCATTTAATATCCATAAGGTCTGTATCAGTCCTATTTATTTTCACATTCTGTCCTTTAACAAATATTGTTTTCTTCTTCATTCTTTTACCTACCCCAATGTTAATAGGAATATTAATTATCTTGTTCCTGGTTTTATCTGTTGTGTTTTATATGAATTGTTCCATTTTGTTCTATATCGCACTGAATCTTTAATTCTTTGTGAAATAATTGACAAAAGCTCTGTTGTGTAGTACTCTTCATAATTCTTCTTTTGGTGTACATCCCATTTTATATATATATACATATATATATATATGTATACACACATGTGGCAATAATACCCTGCTTAATTTTATCTAAGACTATAAATACACGCTGTCTTGTGTACCAGAATAAAGGTGTTTTTCCTACGAATGCTTTACTGAAGGTGGGAGTCCTCATGTTTCTCTAGAAGAGAGAGCACAGGCTTCATGTAAAAAGATTATCAACTACTTTTAAATGCTTCTTTGCCCTGCAGCTTATATGTGTATATATACCTTTCCAAGACACTTATTTAGTATCGGTACTTTTTGTATTCTAGTCTAATATTTTTTTATTTGAATGACCCTAATAGGATTAACCTGAGTGCCAAAAATTATTTGTCTTTCTGTTGAGTGCTTTGGACTGCAAGACTGATGTTCAGTGCGTTTCTCACACTACGCAGTTTTATTCAGGTTTCCTGCAAAACCACTTATGGAAGTAAATATTTGTAGCCTGCCTTTCTTTCTCAGTTTCTTTCAAACAGGTCTGAACTGTAGATCTAAAAAGACAAGGAGAATCTGACACACTGGAGGTATGGAAGAGTACATGGGGGAGCAGTACTAAGTTAGAAACCCAAGTTTACTTTCTCTACTTTGTATTGTGGCTAAATAATTTAGTTCCCTGGTTTTGTTTCCCTTCTGTAAGGTGATGACCATAGAAATCATGCAGATTACTTCATTGAAGATCTTAATGCAGTCATATACGATACTATTGGAGCCATATATGATATTATTGCAGCCATATGAGTTCTTATTTTCATGGCAAGAAATAGTCAAACCAGTGTAGAAGTCACAATGTCATAAATTAGGCATAGGAGGAATCCTTGTAGGATTTCTTTCTTTCGCAAATGTAGCATGAAAAATCGTCATTTCTGTCCTGGTTTCTTGCTGCATGCAGTCTCATGTTTCTTCATTGGTCATTAATCAATCTAGTTAACTAAATAATTGTGGAAAAAAAAATCAAAACTCTATTAAGGCTTAACCAAATTATATTTCTAAAAACATCAGTCCATAGAACTCACCACCTGAATAAAATATAAACCTTTAGTTGCAATAAGCTGGGAGGAAAAAGCTGCTAATGATTCTGGTTTTGGAATACTTATTACGGGCTGAAGAATCCATGGATAAGAAAAAATACTGTGTGTAAAATATCCTTAACCAAATATTAGGAAAATAATATAGTTGGATGCTATTGATAGATCAGGCTTTCTGATAAAAGAATTAATGTATTTAGGTGGAAAAACTTGAAGATGTCAAATATTTGGTGTGGTAATTCATAAGAATTTAAAACCATTGGATTAACCAGAATTAATTACATTTTTACAATGCAGTGACTTAACTGTGTTGTTATTACCAAATAATAAACATGGAATCAATGAAATTTTATAGCATCTGTCAGGGGATATACTAGGCAACCTAGAAATTGATTTCTTTATATATTATAAAGAAGGAAATCCTGATAAAAATTTACAACCATAAGACGAACCCTATGTCTAATATAATGAGCAACTGAATTTCTAATAGCAAAGCTGCTTAGTTCTGTATGTGCAATATGTTGTAAAGCTGGTGTTTTATTATGTTAGTATTAGTGACAAATTATTTTAGGGCTGAAGCAAAAATAACTGACGAACACATTTTCATTCTTCAAATTGAATGTAATATTTTTAAATATCATGAAGAGTTTAATGAAAAGGGAAAATGAAAATCTGGTGACATTAAGAGAGAGGAGAATCTTGCAGTAGTAGATCTGACATTCTAGTTGATTTCATCTTGCGATGCCATGGCAATTTTAAAATTATTAAAAACACATCAAAGCAAATTTACACAGTTACTATAATGTATCAGAGAGACGTATTCATAAGAAGGACAAAACCTTCTAATTTTACTGTTTTATTCGAAGGATTACTAGTCTTTGAATTTTAATAAAGGTACAGTTTTCTATTTTAAAAAATAAAAACCAGCCCTGTGAGCAATAGGTCTGTTCATAACTAGTGAAAAGTACATTTTCAGATCATAACAGGGAGAGTTGTATGAATTGTTCAACAAAGTCTGATTCTTCAACAGCTTCCTTTCAGTGAATGATAGCTCTAATCCTTGAGGTAAAGAAGATATTTCTTTAGCCTGCGTGCAGGAAGCTTAGTTGAAGAGCTTTATCTCTTCAGAGGTATCTTAACTGAACGGCTATGTTTTCTACTATATCCTATTGTTGTGTATTAACACCAAAGAAGCTTCTCTGAATTTCCATGAAGAAAAATGGCAGCAGTGGCATAGAGGAGCTCAAATGTGCCTAACGCATTTCGACAGAACAAAGAAATTTTGAACCCTGCATAATAATGAAAATCTGGTATCCCTGTCTGGCATTTTGGAGGCTTCTGCCTCTGACTGCCTAACGAGGATTACCTTATAGGGAGCACAGGGAAAGAGGACAAATGGGACCAAAATGGTATAAAATAGCAATTGCTTGGGTAGATGTAACCCCCTGGCCCCTAGTTTGCACCTACCAGCAGTACAGGAAAATCAATAGAGTTGAATAGAAAAGCTAATTCACCATTTACAAAAGGAGAAGGTTGGTTCACAAGGACTCTGAGCAGAGGTATGAATGCTGGGTCATCCTGCCCACACGTGGTTTGACCTGCCCTGCAGCTTCATGTAACGTAAAGTTACTGCCCACTCTTCTTCATGTTTTCCTCAACAAGTAATTTTTCTTGGTGGTTGGTCTCTCAAATCATCTCTGTTAGGGAGCATCCAAATTTCCGTCTCCCTGTCCTAAATAAAAAACCACTTATGATTTCTTTTAGGAGATTTTAGGAGAGCTCTGCTTGCGGCATGCAGCAGCTCTCATGAGGAACGCAGGGGAATGTGGATGAGCAAATAGGTGGAGTTTCATCCGTACCTAGAGAAGTTGGAAACCATGGAGGAGAATGGGTGGACATACAGTGAAACGTGCCACCTTGAAATCCTGTGTAGAGTGGATCTAGGAAACATTGCCTATTGCTGCCTGTGTTCCTCTACTCCTCTTGCATCAAAAATATAAAAGTATAAAGCAAAATCTTATGTTTTATCCTTGTAGGTGGAAAAAATCTTGTGGTTTTATTCAGTCATGATGAATTTCTGCTCAAGCCCAAACAAACCTTGAGGGCATAAGTTAACCAGGAATCACAATAAAGAAAGAAAGTCTGATGTTTCTATGTGGCAGGTTCTTTGAGGTCTGCTCATTTCAGAAGGCAGGGCTAATTTGAGGTACCCTATGCCAGGTTGCAGATGGCAATGAAGAGACTTCAGTGAGCTGTACTGCAAAGCTCTCTCTTCTCAGAGGCCCATTGGGCTTTCCTTTGTGTGTGGTTTTGTGTGTGGATCTGCCCACCCAAAACTCTTGCTTGGTAGCTGCAGTTAGAGATGACCAATTGATGCCTCCATCTTCAAATGAGCTTTGAAAGTATCTGTTCACTCGTTCTTTTTAAATAGGGCAATTTATGTGGAACAGTCCTGTACAACTTTATATGAGCAAACCATGTAGTTCAAAACATTCAAATTAAACAGCATAGCTTCACAATGAAACAAAGTTTCCCAATGACATCCAGTCCACGAGGTATAATCACTGAGCGCAAATACCCAGATCTGAAACCCTTTGAAAGTGCTACATGCTGCTATAGTTCTGTTCAAATCCATTTTTTTGCACTACTTTGTGGGTTTTACCTCCAGCTTGCAGAAGCAGAGTGTTTTACGGTCACAGAGGTTAATGCAGATTTTCTTGATGACCCTTTACGATTTGTTGCATTTTCTTGTGCCATTCTCAAGAAGGTAGCACATCTTCATTCCAGTGACAGCCAGCAGTATTACAGAGCAAGTGCCAGTTGAATGGGAATAGAGGTCGTGCTTATCTGGTGATACCTTGGGGGGAATAGAGCAGTTGTGAAATTCTTGGCTGTCAGAGGAGTCGAGGCATTTTCCTCCTCTCTTCTCAATTCACTTTTCAATCTCAATAGCTTATTGGAATGACAGGGTATCAAAACGTCTGGAAAGCTAATACCATACATCAAGCACCTGTGTATCGCAGAGGTCTGACAGTGCTAACAGAATAGATGGATTTTATATAATCTCTGTCTTCTGAAAAGAATAAAAGAAAAATATTATAGACTTGAGCTGTGATCTCATAGAAATAGTCTGAGTTTTGTCTGGGTGGCTTGGCAGAATTGCTGTTCCACTGGGTATTTAATAAGCAGAAATGCCCCATGTAGAAGAGTAGGTGTGGCCATTCTGTTAAACACAGAGGAAATCCTCAGAGCATTGATCCCATTTCTTAGAGCTGGCGTTTATTCCAGTTGCTGATCTTGTTTCAGGAATTTGAGTTTCATTACCACACTACCTCTGACATGTTGATAAACTGGGCATCGGAAAGAATCAAGATGACGTCCCTCACCTCCCAGTTTTCACTGGGACTCAGAAGAGTTTCCCTTGTTTCCTATTTTCTCTTTTCAACTTAAGAGAATTACCTACTGCGTCTTTAACTCCACCCACCGACTCAAAACCTCCAGTCAACGTGACAAAGTGTAATATCCATGCTGCCCACCAAGTGCTGGGATGCTGCCCTGAAGTCCTCTCTCCAGGCAGCTCTCAGAGAGGAAAAGGAGCAGCCTTGCAGTGTGTCCCGTGGAGCGTGGGCTTCTGGAGAGCCGGTGGCTGCAACAGGGACACAGACCACCAGGGTCCTGAGTGGGGAAAAGGCCAGGAGTGTCAAAACTAGAAGCAGAGATGGCGTTGAGAGCTGGAATTGACACTGATGCCTTTCAGAGGGAGTCACAGGATATTTTCCTTGCTTGTTCCCCCACTACACGCATTATTTGGAGGGGAACACAGTGTGAAAAAGGGGTCCCAGCAGCCATGGACTCCAAGGAGCTTGCTGTCTCTGCTGAGTGCCTCTCCTCCGCTACTTCTTTGCACTTAACCAGTTTCTTCCAGGTGCATCACTGGTAATGGCAGACTGAATTTTGAGCTTTCCCTCCAGGGATAGAGATGAGGGTGCATTTTTAGAAGAATCAAGTTGTTCAAGCGGATCCTTCTTTCACATAACACAGCTTCTGGTACTGGGGAAAGACCAGCTTGGTGTGAAGATTGTTTCAATATTGATTCAGTGTAAGGGTAGCTGGGAATTCAGAACTGCAAGTGGTAAGAACAGATCGCACAAATACCAACATCCTAAGAAAAGTGAGTGCTGAAAATGCCTAAAAGATCTGTGTGTATGTGTAAGTTTGCAGGAGTAACACACTTGTCTATCAAAGTTCCTCGTGGTGTTGAATTGAAGCAGAAACATATGTAACGTGTCTGTGAACAAGGAAGTTTGGGGAGCTGCTGAATTATGCATTTTCTGGTTAAATTGGTACTTCATGCTAGAGCTTGGCTTATGAAAGATGCAAATGTGTAGACATCTATGTAAACTTTACTATGGAGGAAGCATGACGTAATGTGCAGGGCATGTGTTGGAAGTGAATATTTGCTCATGCAGTGTAAAAATTAAACTGATGCACAACACTCAATTTATCAAAACAGATTTTCTACTTAGTGCGAAGAAAGCTTGTTGCTAACTTGATTGTAGAGCCATGTTTAGGAAATAGGACCATGAGAGATTTAAGGGAGTTTATGTTAGGAGTTTACTACGCAGATTACCAGTCACAAAGAGATGGAAAAAGCTATTAGTAAAACGTGTTTCTTAATTACTTCAGCACAGAGAATAAAAGCATTATTTTTGAAGGAAGAAGCCAAGGAGATTTTTTCTGTCTGATCTTTTGCCCTCGGGATGTTTTGTGCAGCCTGGCTCTATTTCATATCTGACTGCCATTCATCACCTACTCTGGCTGGTACAGTACTCAGTTCTGGTAAGCGAGCCTTAGTAGTTATGTTTTTCTTAAGGCTGGACCATTACCAGCATTGCTGTTGAAATAATATTTGGAAGGCATGAACAAATTAAGGGTGTAGTAAAATGAAATGCAGTGATTTCTCCTCACAGACAATTAAAACATCATAAATACTCATGTGAGGATTTACTTAGGGTGAAAAACATTGGCACCTCTTAATAATCTGTTCCTATGTTTCAGTTACCACAAGTATTCAAGGACTGGCATTAATTAAGGTACTTCTAAATGGGATATTACTACTGAGTACAGTACTAATAGGCTTATTTTTCTTCATTGTTGTTCCATTTATCCTATATATGCTTTGCCTTTTACAAGCTGATTTGATATATATTACTCCTTTGCTATATATAACGCCTTAAATGGTTCGCAGAACACTATAAACAATTTACACGTGGTGTGTGTGTTGCCTAAGTATTGTACATAAACTTATTAGGAAGATGGAAATACAGTATCTTTTATAGGAATGTGTCAAGTCATAATGGGATTCGTTGAGATCTCAGAATTCACTTTGCAAGGTTGTTTACATTTATTGCTTTAAAAAAAAAAAAAAAAAAAGAAATTTTCTCCAGAAGGTGCCAGACTGATAAATACAGCTTTTCCTTACGTGCCACCAAATCCACAAGTGATCTGTCCTGTGCTTGAGACTTTCCTGAGCTCTCAGTTAAACTAAGGCCTTTCCTAATCCTAAACAAATGTTGTGATTGACTCAGTTTGCTTCATTCCTCTGAAAGAACAATAAAAAATGAGGAAGGAAAGGGGAGAGAATTTAGATGTCTTCCCTTGTCAGGGCCACATGCTGGTTTGCTAATATTTTAAATAGTTGCTTGCCTAGCTAGCTATTATTTTCAAGTGCATCTCATTCATGCTGTGCTCTTGTAGTTATTTAGGGTTTGTTTTTATCTTTGGGGGGGGCTGGGAGGAGGTTCTGCATGTAAAGCCTGGAGCTATTTCAGTAAATGAATTTAACGATGCCAGTATGAAGTGAGCTTACTGTAACCAGACAGTATTCTCAGAGCCAGAGAAGAATTTCTGTGGTCCCTAAATAAACAAAGTCTGTTACAACAAACAGACCATTGTAGCTCCCCCATGGAGGCAGATTTCAGTGTGCTGCAGGATTTTCTTACAGAACAGTAGAAATGTATCTGTGCCTATATGAACACACACATGCATATATGAGAAGCAAATAACCTCTCATTTGTTTGGAATTTATGGCTTCCTAATTACAAATGTGGAGACACTGTGATTTACTGCTTTCTTACTTCATAGCACATTATAGTTGTATTTATATAATGTTTGGGTGGTGAACTCCTAGTTCTTAGCAACAAGTTTGATGGAACAGCTGACCTAGTTTATACTGTAAAGAATTAAAAACATAGTGCTTTACTGATAATTTTTTCCAATACCGGAAAGATTTAAACAAGCAGGAGAAAATTTGTAGTAATCTTTTATTTCTTTTTAATTGAGAAGTATCCTCCTTTAAATTATGCTTTCCCTACAGCTGTATTTTTAGGGTTAGAGAAAATAGGTTCTGATCTTATAGAACAAAGCATTTTTTTAAACTTAAGTAAAGCTCTTTAGGTGATAAGTCTCTATTCCAACCATCTTTAAAGGGTAAAAGAAAGTAATAGAGTGTTTACTAAGAAATTACGTTCATGAATTGAAAGTCAGAATCTACTTGTGGACCATTTTTACTGATTTAAGAAACAGTATCTCATTTCTGAGCAGTATCTCATGTGTCTGGCAGACTTTCTGATTCACATTTTCAGTGCAACATGTTGCCATTGGTAGAGGAAACATCAGTCTCTAGTGAGGAAACTAATAGTGATTTAGTAAGGTTTTAAAATATTTTGGAATAAAACAAGAACTTCCTGTGGTAGACAAGAGACTGAGTTAAAGGAGTACTAAATCTTTAAGTTCTGCACAACAAGATCTAGAGAAAAAATGGATGGAGGGTTTTTTTTCCAATGGTTTGTGATTATGACTATAATTTTGGATGCAAAATTATTTTTCAGAGATTTATAGAATACAATAGAGAGAGACACTATGGAAAAATATTATCAAAGTAGAATTCTGAAATTTCATCTTTACCTTTGAAAAATTAAACACCTGGTAATGAAACTGGATAAAAATCTAAGCAGGCTGTATAGCTGGCGCTCTTCTTTTATTAGCAAATACATTTCAACCCAGCTAGAAACACACGCACACACACAGTTTTCTAAACTTCTAACTTTGAAAACTCGAACCAAGTCCAAACAATCAGTTGAGACTTATTCAGACTGTTAGTATCATCACTTAGTGTCATCATGTGCAAAAGGTCAACAATAGCGGACTTTACTAAGATTTGTATTGATGATATGCGAGATAAAGTAAAATCTATCTCATTTCCTAAAGTAGCTTTGCAGTGTTAACAGCAAGGAAAAGCAATAAAAAGTAGTTTATTGCACAAATGCCTCTCTGAACACACCCAGTAGAACTGCAAATGAAAAATGGACCTCTTTTATATATATATAAAAAAATTCTCATCATAACTACACATAAAAAAGTTATATTGGTTCATGTAGCCCTTAGTGTTTCCTAGTAAAACCTTAACTTTTTGATCATTCTAGATTCAATAATAAGTACTCTCTCAACCGCTCTTCTATTTCTTGACATAAAGTCTTCAAAAGAGGAAAATCGACTGCAGTAATCCTTCTTTTCCCCCCCTGTTTGTTTAAATCTTTCCAGTATTCTTTGAGCCCTACCGTATTGATTCACTGTTAGTGACAAAGATTCAGATTAAGGAATGAAGAAAAAACTATTGGAATATCCAATATCTTCACAGAGTTAGGGATGTTTCCTTTAACATTTATTAAGATTTGCATAATCTTGCATTATTTTGAATGTGTTACACATCGTTTTCTTAAAATAAGCTTCTGCTATATATCTTTCTTGTACTCTCTGTTTTATACGCCTACTGAGATCCTGTACTGCAATTACTGCCATATGGGAAAGCAAGTTTAATTTTACAGTGGAAATCCAATGCTGGGTAATCACATTGCCTGTCTAGAAACAGATATGCATTAAGAGTAAAAATCATCCTATTAGATCTATCAAGCAAATCTCAGATAAGTAGCAGAGACTATGATTTATCTGAGATTACCTCCAGAAATACTAATGTTATCCCCTAGATTCTTTCATGCTAGATATGTCTTTTTTGAATTTACCATGCTTCCTGGTTTGGGACCAAGGAATTAAAAGAAAAAAGGGAGTGGGGGAATAGGGTGGGCATTTTAGACCTTCTTGCATCTATCCAGTTTCAACTTTTCCATTCTGAAACTGGGTGAAACTAGGGTCAGGTCTGGCGCAAATGGGAGGTGGCTGGTTTTAAGCCCAGCCTTTGGGTTAGATAGGGAATAACGTCTGTGCCACCCGCACCGGAGAGCCAGCTGCCGGGGCCTGGGAGAGCGCGAGCTGCTGTATCTCCGAGTGCCGCGCTGGGCAGCGGCTGCGTCTCGCCAGATGGAGTCAGGCACGGCTCTGCTGGGAGGCGGACGGACAGCACTCTGTTAATGCGGTCCGACACGCTGCGCACGTGTCCTCGGCGCTGTGGCAGTCACACAATAAGCACAAGCGCTGCAGGAGACCCAGTGAATGCTCCCCGCAGAATTCATCTGATATCTTTTCAAAAGCGACATGGCAACTTGTGACAGGTACAGTCGAACAGCCATATGTCTCTTGCCTAATTACAGGAAAAGTTGCCCGCGTGCCTAAAATTAGTCAGAGAAATAAACTCTCAACGTGGGGATGCTCAGCAGCACAGAATTAAAATACCGGCAAATCAGAGAGAGCAGACCTTTAATTAGTGTTGCATGAAATGCGTGAGCGCCTGCAGCACCTGATAATGAGGCAGGACTACAAAACCGCTCTTTTGTGGAACGAAGGAGCTTGTCCACACGGTTTAATGTCCAGCAGCCCTGCTTGGGTGGAAGTTTCCTCTCCCGGGTGCCTTCGCACTAACTGTGTGTACTCCTCCTATGTACCTGGAGTGGAAGTCGGTTTACACGTCTGAAAGCAGAGTGAGCATCCCTGGCAATGCACCAGCCCTTGATACGCAGTCAAAAACGTGTGTAACTGTTCTAAGGAGATAAGCTATTGATCAAATACTGACAGCTTAAAGTAATTCTTCATAACCAAACTGCTACCCAGTGGTGGCAGTCATTCATAGAGTCTTTAAAGTAGTATTTTTGCTTTTTGTTTCCAAAAAACAAAGCTGCTTGTAGTTGTACAACTACAAGTAGCATTGTGTTATCTTCCCTTTTTCTGAAATTGTATACATTCAGGCAAGCAGCAGATCTTACATATGTAAGTATGCTTATGTGGGAATAAGTTAAGAGATTTTTTTTTTAAGTGTTTTAATTAACTGACCTAAATTTTGACAGTATACAGGAGTTCAAAAGAGGCCTATAGGTCCTCTGCAGACATATGCCTTGCTTTACCACAGTCAAAACTGGAGAACCATGTATCTTTACATGAGAATAGCTCCAACTGTGGTGGCTATTTGTGCAGTGAAGTATTTCATTGAACTTTTCCCTCCAAAGCCACAAGCCCAAAATCTCCATCAAACCAGAAGTGGTCTTATCCTTGAGGATAAGATGAGGATAAGGATCCTGTTTTCAAAACAGCTGCCTTTCGACCAGATTGGCAGCCTCTATTCGGGGCTGGTAGCAGGGCTGAAACAACTACAGCAGTGGTGTGGAGCTATCTTACATAGCAACTAGCCTTATTTTGCTAGTATAGCATTAACCTCTGGTTTTAAGAACATTCATGTAATAGGTGGTTTGGAAAAAGAAAAGGTATTTATGCTGCGAGACGGAAGACATTTCACATAACTTGAAAACCAAGCTTTAAATGCTCTTAGTGCAGCTCAGAGAAGTGGCTTTGTAATCACGTCTGTGTTTAATGCATTTATTCAGCCTGTAGAGGGGAAATGTTAAGGGTGAGAGACTTTTTTTAAGGCTCTCAGACTTCTGAAGGACATAATCAAAGCTAGATAATGTTTTCTGCATTACTAAAGAACAGAGAAAATTTTTTCCTAATTGGGCCCATATTCTTTCTGCCTAATTGTAAGCAGATCGCTAAGACACCTAAGTTTGGAGGGATGTTTCCGATCCCCTGTACGATACCATTAGATAACAGGCATCTCCACAGGATTGATTCATATTTTAAAGGAGACAGATTGAGGAAATTTACAGTTAGAATGTTTTTCTTTCTTTATAAGAAAGTACAAGACAGATCATGAAAAATGGAGGGCTATGGCTTTTCTGTGAGGAAAGCTCTTAAGGTATTAAATTATCTTGTGTCATCTGAGAAGAAAAATGTTGTAACTTGTTTCTTAGAGCTTTTAATGCTCTTTTTTACTTTTCTGTATAGTGTAGGTATATAGCTGGCCAACACACAAGCAAAAACCTATGTAAACATTTAATACTGCAGTTTGAATGAATTTTATTACTTAACAATACAGATGCCAAAAAAGCCCATGAATTAGTTTTTACTTGGTTTTAAAACAATTCTGCAATTTCCAATAGCCAAAGATGGCACAGTAAATGCTTTTATTGCCTGAAAATAAAAGAACCATCTAGAATCTGCTACTGTTCTGCAAACATTTTTTTTAAATAAATTATCTTACTAGCCAGTTCCAAGTTACCTACCAGCTGTTAGTTTCCACACAAAAGAAAATCAGTTCTCTTCATTCCTTTTGTCTGTCACCTGTTTATGATTCAAACTTTTGGATTGTTATTAACACATACTGCCCCAGTTCTTTTAGAAATCATTAAAAAACCATTAAAAATCTGTAAATGTATTGCATTGTAGGCATAGGAAGTTGAGTGGTTGAGCTGCAAAGTAGTTTACTCCAAGTAAAGACAATATTTCAGCAACGTTGTCACTGGGAATCAGACAATTTTCTGCCATTTCTGTTTATGATGCCTCTTGTTTCCAAAATATTCTGGGTTTAGGTTTTTTTCCAATTTAAAATTATTCGGGTTTTTTGTTTTAAGCTTACATACAAAGAGGAATTGAGATTTCAAATGCTATTTTCCATTTAATTGGAGCACTCACCCTTTTGCTAGATTGGAACCTCTGACAGTTTCTGACCAGGAACATAGCCTCGAGGTGTTCTTCAGCCCTTCAGGATCCTCAAACAAGCTGTTTTCCACCTCTTGGGGTTTTAAGAGCAACGCTGCCTGTGGGGCTATGTCAATCTGCTCAGCAAGGGAGGGGCAGATACAGCCTCTGTGCCAAGAGAGGGGCAGATATAGCCCCTGTGCCATTCAGACTTTTAGGGTCTTGGATTTGGGACAAGGTGCTACAGGTTGGAACCCCTTCTGCATTGAACTGAAGAGGTCTTTCGGACCTGTGGTGGAGAAGGATTCCTTGACCCACTGCAGAAATGCCCAGGTGAAGTCTGCTTGATGCATGGGCTGGGCTGACAGAGTTACAGTCGAAATTGTAAGTTTGAGAGTCCAGCTGAATGACACCTGTAATGTCGAAGGGCCATTCTCTTACAAATCCAAGTATATTTGATTCCTCTGCATTTAGAATTGTAACATATTGGAAATTAAAAACTTTGGTGTCAAAGTTATAATATTGCCCGGCACCATACATTTTAAAAATACTTGTATTAATATAGTACTTAAGTTTTCCCTGTTGCTTATTTTGAAAGTAGCTGGGTTTTATTCATATTGAAGGCAGCGGGTTAGGTACTGCTCTGTGTGAATAACAAGGGTAAAATGTGGTCTTTAAAGTTTTAGGACTCATTTTCCTGCACTATTTTTCCTCTCTATTACATTTTAGCTCTAGAGACTTATGCTATAGACTAAAAAGCCCTGCAGGAAACCGAATCGCGCATGAACTTTTATACAACTTTCTGTTTGAACCTGATTAATTTTTTCACCTTTCTCCTCAGAATGGTCAATGTTTTACTGAAATGTTGGCAGATGGGGAGCAGGAAGGGTGCCAACTGATGCTAATGTTTCAACAACAACAGGGAAAAAAAAAGAAAAGAAAGAAAGAATAGTGGGAGAGTATACTGTTTTTCTGGAATAATGGCCTTTCTCAAAGCACTCGGTTCTCCTTGAGCTGTGGCTGCTTCTAGTCGTTTCTTAATGTGTAAGCACAGCCAGGCTTGAAACTGTTTTAGGCTTTAGGTTCCAACTGTTCCATTTATCTCCAGCTTGACAAGGTAGCATGGTAACTATTATATTAAGCCACAAAAGGAAAAGTCATGAGATAAATTGTGGCTTTTCCCTCTGCTCTTCATTCTTGTTTTTCTGTAACCATGTAGAGTGGATATTGTACAAAGTGTGATGGAGTTAGTAATTCTCAGCATATAAGGATGAATTGACGACAGTTACAGTTTGTTGTGACAAATCTTTTATATTAGTGCAGTTTTATCATTTGTCCCTGCAGCTCATAAAAAGCAATAATACAAATATTAAGATAACGTTAATGACTTGCAATAAGCAGACTAATGGTTCAGCCCATGCAGCACTATGTAGAGGCTGAGAACTTTCCTAGTGATACTGCTTCCCTTACCGGACGCATTTTAAAATTATACTCCCTGCATGCCTTACCCCTTAATAAAACCTCCCTACATTTGTTTCCTTTATTTGCCATGAAGTCTGTTACGTCCTGAGCATGTTCAGAGTTACATATTTTGAATTAAGATCTCTTCAAAGAAACCCAACCTGTTTAAAAGAAGAAAGTGTAAGCTGGTGGTATATGACAAAGATAATTCCTCCCATGTTTATTACAACAACATAGCTTTATACATGATCCTGAGTCATAACACTGCATTTCTCAGTCATTGAATTTCTGGTCTCCAGATAGACGAAGTTATCATTCTTGGTTTGGGCTTGGTTTTTTTCTTAACTGATGTGCAATTCTGTGCTATTCCGAGTAAATCTGACCCATTCATATTTAACTGTTGCAGACTAAAGCCTGAATTTGGTATGGATATTGAGCTGAGTTTTATGACGAGCTTTTTTTTTTTACATTGAGTGGTGTGTAATGATGTGTGAATGTGTGCATAAGCATTACAGTTAGGAAATCAGGATATAAACAATGCCTGCTTTATCTGCCTGATTCCAAATAAGGTTTAAGAGAGTTTGCTTCCTGCTATGTGTAAATTTGTTCAAATGTTCTGCTCTCTGTTGCTCCAGTGGGGATGTTTTTAATTTGTTCTTGGCTTATGTTGCTCCTTTCAAAATTAAAAAAGTTAAAAGTCCATCAGTCTAAATTTTGCAATCTAAATCTAGGTGACTTCCATCAGCATTGTAATTAGAAACTAACCAGGTACTTATGTAGTGAGCAACTAGCATCTGTTAAATAAGTATATACTTTTTAAAAAAAAAAGGTAGGGTATGCTTTATTCCTTATTGGCTTACTCCAAGGGAGGTATCTTTAAAGATTTGATCGTTTATAGGAAGATTCAGGAAATTTAGGTCTTGTCTAGCAGCTGTGTACTAACAAGGACAATATTATGCAAATCTTACATAAGCAAACTTCCAGTTAAATGGCAATTTTGAGTGATAAACACAGAATGAGAATGGGTCCACCTATAAAGAACTGACCAATAGAAAGGGGAAAATGCCTGTCCATATTCCATAGCAGATTAATGGTAAAGTTGAGTCTTGCGGGATCAGTAGACCCTTCCACTGTCTAAGTCACGACATTCACCCACTTTTACACTGAGATCAGTATCTTCTGCTTGGCTAAAACATAGTCTCTCTTTGACTAAGTCCGATCTTCTGGAAAGAGGTCCAGGCTTAACTTGGAGGCAAGGCATGGGGAACCCACTGCATTTCTTGGTAGGTTACTTTAGTGATTAATCACTGATAGGCTTCTAGAAATGTGAGCAGGTTTCTCCAAGTCTCCTGAAAGAACTACACCTGAAAAGACTGCAATGCTTGACAGTGTTAGTTAATCGGACCTGATAGGTCATGAATATGCTCAGTTATTGTTTCAAGATCAAGCATAAATGATACTTTAACTAACAGATTTTATTTAAAGCTATTTAGAATTCTCCACTAAATTCCTGCTGATGTTTCAACAGATTAAATTCCAAAAATTTGGTTGTAACATCTAATTTTTTCATACTCTATCTGAAAAGTTTTCTTCCAAAGTCATTTTGAAAACATATGTTTGAACTCTAATGTTTTCTTTCAACAAGAAATAAGTTTACCCCTGGCAGAAAGAAAGAGAAAGGCCAGGAGGACAAGTTTGGCTAAATAATGACATGCAGTTCTTAAAGAATTTAAGTGAATCAAAACAAAATCTTTAAAAAAGAAAAAGAAAAAGAAAAAAGAATGGCTGTCCATAGAAATATTAACCAAGGCAAATGAAATGTGCAACAAATTAGGGGGACTAAAAAGGGAATTTTACAAACAAGTAAAGCACATTGAAAAAAAAAAAGATAAATATATATTTCTGTAAAAGAAACCTCTGAATATTACTAGGCAGCTAAACAGTGAGGGAACCAAATTTCTTAATTGGTTTTCACTACAGGCAAGGTGAAGATAGCTATCTGACATGTATTCTTTGCAAGTATTTTAAGTGAAACCTTAATATATTAAGTATTGTGTCCTGGAGAGATTAGACTGAATTGATATGTCTAAATTACAATAAGTCATCATACCTGAGTATAGTCATTTATAACCGAGGAAGGTTACGAATGAAGTCACAAGGATGCTAACAAAACTGTATGAGCTGTCATTGAAACTAGTTATCTTTCTGGAAGATAAACACTGAAATGGTCATGTTTATACATAATGTAACACTTTTTTTTGTTAATTTGACTAGTTAATCTGTTAATGAGTAATATCTGAGAAGGGCCCCAAGTAATGTTAAGAATAAGTCATAGGGCTTATGCAAACACTGTATTTTTGTAGTGAAAACCCATCTCAGATGATTGCAACATGGAAGCATCAGCATTATGGGAGATACAGAGAGACAGACCACGGTCAGAGGTGTAATGTTTGAGGCAAAGTTTCATGATACATACCGTATAAAATCTGAGAGGTAGCAGTAAGAGAAGAAACTTGAACTACTGATGAACATTTTATGGCTTCAGATTCATAGGAAATACATAAGAAAACATTTGACCTGTATACAGCTCCGTGAAATTGCATATTGTCAAAAGAGAGGGCTAAGATATTAAGATACATTCTACTATTTTGTAGGGTGGATAATAATACTCGCAATGTCAAAATGTCATATAAAACAAAACTCAGTTAATTTGGGTGTCTGTTCAAAAAATATCTAAGGCAGTTACACATCCACACAGTTTGGGGGAAAAAAGTCAGTAAAGTACAATTTTCACGAGTCTTTCAGGAGTGAATGAGTGAGTTTGCTTTCTGTACAAGCTATAGGCAACAAGTAAAACATCTTGGTGCTTGATCTGAATAAGGCCAAAAAAATCAGTCAACTTTACTATATTACACCTTGATGTGGCTAAAAGGAAAACCAGAACTCTGCCAAAACTTCAATTTCTTTTAAATTTAACTATAGTACTGAAGGTCCTAATTTTTCTTACAATCTATTTCGGCAGCAATTAGTTTCTTATAGTCCTTTTTTATCCTTCAGCTACTGCTAGGGTCTCTTGGCCTTAACTGCCTCTTAAATGTTTTTTCTGTGGGGAGTATAAAATAAAGAATAGTATATAAATGTTATTCAAGAGTTCCTACTTAGTTTTTTGTCAGAATATATGAATAATGGATTAAATTAAAAGGCTTAAAATCCAAAATGGATAAGAAGTAATGTTTATTCAATGTAGTTTTGGCTATGGAATACATTGTCATGACCCTTTCTAAGTCCTATTCTAAACAATTATTTCGAAACCTGTGATTAATATTTGTTTCTATATACACATTTGACACAACTAAACTGTATAGAATAAGATAAGGACACTGAGATTTGCACACTAATTGCCTGGGTTTATGAAGAAAGATTGTCTCATAGAGACTGCATAATTATCCTTCCTGAGTTTGTTATATATTTTTGTGAAGGAACAGGATCTCAACACACAGGCCTGGATATATTAGAACCTATATTTCAGTGATCGTGGCAGTAATTACTTAGAGACACTGAAAGACTTGATAGTTTCATAAAGAATGGACTGTTTTGGCATTAGCACTAGTGGTAATTGGTGACAAGTCAAATGACTGAAATTTGCATTTGTTTTTTTGTGATCAGCATGAAGCTTCTGAAATGGAGGCAGTTTTTTTCTTTTTCTGATTTTATATCTAACATACAAGACCTGCTTACCTGTGCACACTTACTATCTTTTTCCTTTTGCTACAATTCAGTTTTCTGGCTTATGTCCATCTTTTCCGTAAGACTCCGACAATTTTCAACTTCATTTTGAATATCTGTATTCAAATGCAGATTTTGTCTTTGTAGCTGGGACCAAGTAGAAGGCATCTTTGAAGAAATGCTAATAAGAGTGCTGTGATAAGGCACTGCTCCTTAGACATACCTTCCTTCTTAAGAACATTTCTTTGAAATCTAGACTAAAAAAATAAACCATTTTGCTCTTATCAACATTGCTTTAATGTATTCAGAATAGCGCATCTATATAAAAACAGAAAAGTTGATGGGTGATAGTGAGCTATTCATTTACTGTGCTGAACGTGGGAGGGTCTGCTTTATTCCAATCCATAAAGGGATTTTGAAAGAAACAGCTATTTATGTTCCTTTTCTTCTTCTTTATGATTTAGCTGATTACCATCCTGCATTTACTGAATGACACACCAGCCCTGAGCGCATGATAAACAATGCTGAAATGTGGTTTATCGTCTCCAACATAGAGATGCAGAATACTGGGAAATGCTATCAGGGTAGCTTGAAATCTAATGTATAGAAATTTCTTAACAAAAAAAAAAAAAAAAAAAAAAGATAAAAGGATGCAAAGCCTGTAAATGACACTCTTGTGTGAAATTTGAGAGAACCAGAAAAATGCAGATGCTGAAAGATTCTGTCTCTGTAAGACAGAGAGAAAACTTTCTTCATTGAGAAAAGATCACTGAAGAGAAAACTGTCACGCACAAGTCTACTCACAAGATACTGTGTGATTTGCTGCATTTATCAGGTTACACAATCATACTCAACAATTGCAAGACAGCTTTAAGATTAAAGAAAATTCCTAATAACTTTATTATTCTCTCTTAAAAGCAGGTAAAGTCCTTTTAACTGCATTCGCTATCATTTTTCATATGGACCCATTAGAGTTAATTTAATGTATTTGTAGAGATAGCTCAGTCATCCCAAATTACTTTTCTGTCTGATGTTCAAGCCTTTGATAGCATACTTTGTGTTTGAATTGAATTTTGGAGAGACACTAAGCATGTTAATTAGATTCTCTTTGTGCTCTTTGTGCTCTAAGAGGGAGGAAAAGCAGAAGGGATAATTTTTTAACATTTCAGTTGAGCACTGTTTGCAGTGCACATATCTCTTTCCTACAATATTACATGCAATTAGAAGTAGACGTTTCTAGCATTGACATGTTCACTCTCTAATCTGAATTTGCTAAAGGTATATGTGGCCTTTGGATAATATGCAACTAGTACAGAGTAATTTTTTTAAATTCAATTTTTAAAAATATTATCCTGAGTCTCTTATTTAAATGTTAATATATTCTGTTACAACAACACTGTTTTATAACACTGAAACTGCACAGATACTTGACTGGAGCAAAAGTGCAGCACGCATCCGCTAAACAGGGAAAATATTTATGTTAGCTGATCCTTGTTTGCACAACCACAACACTTCTTTTTTTTTAATCTTTTTTTTTACAAATGGGGCAACAGCATTAGGGGTCTCAGTAATGACAAGGAGAGGAGGCAAAGGGCTTTGTCTGCTTTACTCACAGTCACTGGAGCGTGCTGGTAGGGCCAAGTGCCAGGAGGCATCATTGCTTGTCAGCATCTGCCAATGCTTACATTGGCACTCCTGTCATTTAGAGCAGCACTAGGTGCCTTAGTAGATGCACCCGAGAAGATGAGGACAAACACTTTCCTCTACAAACATGTTCCTGTGGCTGAGAGTGATGCAGTAAAGACCCTCCTCCATCTCCATGTTCATGCTCCTGATTCTTCTGCCAGGAGGGGTTTGGGTGTGGAGGCTGACCCAGGCACTGCCTGGAGAGTCCCCATCCCCGATGCCTCAGGGCCAGGTAAGCTGTCAGCCAGAGCAGCTTCCCATAGCCGCCTCCCAGAGCCAGAGCCCGCCCTGTAAGCAACAGCTGTTTAATGCTCCCCATTTAATCTGACGTGGTGACTCTCAGACTGAGGTCTCCAAAGAAGATGGTGGCAGCAAGTCGAGGGATAGCAAAAATGTGAACTGTGCACACACACACACACAAAAAGAAACCTGAAAGGGAGAAAAGGAAAACCTAGCAAAAGAGAGAATGGAGTAATGAAAATCATAACTGTACCAGTGAATGAAGACGTGACACAGGAGGGAAGAAATGAGGTGGAACAAAACAAATTTCATAATTACTGATCTAAAGAAAATTGAAATACAGCCTACAAAATGAAAAAAAGTGGCATTTATTGTCATGCTTATAAAGGCCAACAAGTTTAATTTGCAGTTGTTGGAAAATTTTAAGGTATTAGAAAAATATAAAAGAAGTGCAGGGAGAAAACAGAGAGCAAGTTACAACCTTTGTAACTTGCCCACGCTGGCAGTGTTTGGAAGTAAGGAGTTGGATGAAGGAGGTGGCACAGCTGAGCAGGGGCTTCCTGGAGAGCTGCCTTCTCTTCGCAGGCAGCACGTCACGGGAGAGCGTCCAGGCATTGACCACTAAGAGAAAGATTATGGATCTGCTGGAGAGAAGGGATCTGACAGCTGTGAGAAGATCTGGCAAGAGGGAGGCATAGAAAAATGAAGCCCCAGACGAGAGAGAATTGAGGTCAAAACAGGAACAGATGTGCACTAAAAATAGAAGGACAAGAAAAAGATAGATGCAAAGGTCCTTGCAAGTAGACAGATACCAGGGAGGAGGGAGACACATCTTATTAAAGGAGAAATGGAAAAGCAATAACACAAAAGGAAGAAAAAAATTACAGTGCAAATTAGGAAGCCTCTTCCCTCTCTTTCAATTCAAGTCATTCTTATTTAGCTTTAACTAAATCACCCCTTGAATCCTCAGCCTGTGTTATTACTTGGAAAAGAAATGAACCTCATGTAAAGGGCACCAGGGTAGACATTACTGAATACCTCTGCAAACTCGAGATAATGATATTAAGGGAATTAGTAGAGTTAAAGTACAGTCTACATATAGTTCTAATTAGGCAAAAGATAGCAGCCAAATTACTACATAAAATTTAGATAGGGAATTCAAACAAGGTACAGAAATTGTGGAAATGTATAACTTCTGGGTCTAGAATGATTCCCTGACTTGTCCCTAATGTATCTGCTCTGTTTGTTCCCAATAATTTCACATGGTCTGGGGAACCAGACCCTTTCTCGGTGGTAGGCCAGAGCCTCACCTCAGTCATATCTGCATGGAGCCCCCAGCAAGTACCGGGCTGACAGTTTTCACATGGCGTGCCTGGTAGCATGGGGTTGTTTCTGGCAGAGGGACAGGGAATGAGAGTGAAGTTTGCTTCCAATAGCAACAGCAGGAAAGAACTATAACCAACCCTGTCAAACTTCTTTAGCCTTCCTCTCCCACAAACTCGAAAGTGTGCAGGAGGGAAAGTATCAATTCAGCAACCTACCCATTCTCTTTTCCCCATTTTCTGCAACGTCTCTAAGGAAGATACTCCTGAGTTGACATAAGTCTTTAGGCCCGTCTTTGAAAGAGAAAGGACAATGTGAGAAAAAAATTGGAGTTAGAAATCTTATTTGCCTGAGAATGGATCCTGGGAGACTGTTGGAGCCAAACTGGCAAAGTGGATGGAGAATCTGGACATTTACCTTTTGTGTTATGAAGTGGAGTAACTGTACTCAACAACCTGGTGGTTTAACTTCCAAATATCGGTATGCAGTAACTAGTGAATATCACAAAATGTGTATCTTGGCATTTCCAATGAATTCCTCAAAAATAGTCTTGTGATTCCCAAATATCTAATATTCTTGTTTCACTCATGTTGGTATTTAAAACAGACCTACTTGCCTCTGAGTTACAACCCCAAGAGCATTCCTACAGTGCTGAGACATAATGGCAACAACCTGACCCTGTGAATAGATTTTGGTTGCTTGTTGAAGTACAGCAGTTTGAAGTGATGCTTTTCAGATGCGTAGATAAGCCTTCTGTAATAGCAGGAAAATGAAATGTTTTTTCTCTGTCTTAATGAAAGAACGTAAAGGATTCATTTTTTTGTTCCTGTTGCTACCATTACTAGCTTTATGCCATGCATGAATTTTCAAAGAACCAGGTGAAAGTAGTTTTACATTATTTCCTATGCTCTCTTTCCATTATATTCTCACGTTTACAGCAGACTTTCTCTTGTTCTTCCCTCTAGCAGTGTTGTTATTATTCTGCTTTTAAATTCCTTCAAGTGATTTTCAGTAAGCTGTATGTATAGTCTTTCATCAGGTGGAAAGAGGACAGTTGGCAGATTCTCTACATGTAAAAATAGCATTTTGTTTTTATGGCAGTGCTATAAAAGAATTGGTACATTGGTACCAATTAACAAAATTACATTGGTAATTAACTCACTGAAATGGTTGGTCTACATATATATTCTTCATTTTACATGGGAAGGTTTTCCTTATAAATTTCTCTAGATTTGTAGCAATCCATCAGCAGCCATCCATAAGCAGTCTTATCCATTTCGTGGACCTCCACTTAAGGGGAGGGGGGACCACAAAAAAGGTTGTTTTATGATTTATCTATGCCCTTCCGCCTGAATTTATAAACGCCTTTCTACTTGTCTCTGAGCCCACGTGTCATTTCCCCTATATTTATGATTGCATAACTTCTTTTAGCAGCTACAGTATTGTTTCTATGGAAAAATATGTGTGAGTGTAATTGTAGGCAGCCCTCAAAAATGGCTAGTGCAAAAATTTGGGATTTTTTTTCAGCTTTTTTACTTCCTATAAGAGGCTACACCTGTCCATAAACAATGCACTGATTACAGAGAGGGAAGGCAGGAGATAACACTTCGAGACTATGATAGAGGGAGGATAAAGACCATTCTCTGCCAGAAAAATGCATGATGTGTGCAGCACAGCCTTAGTGCTTCCCACTTCTACTTTGTAAGGCAGCTTAATAGATGACAAACAAATACAAGTTGTCTTTTGTGGCACAGGAGGATGTAATGGAGCTAGTAAGGAGAGTCAGAGGGAAGAGCCCAGCTTCCCTCCAGCAGGCTGCACATATAGGAAGGGTAAAAATAGTACTAAGGAGGAGGAAAAACGAAACCTTGACAGTTCTCTCCGAGTTTTTGGTAGCAACAGAACAGATGCCTTTGCTAAGGAGTGGTCCAAAAGGAAGTAAAACAGGGATGAGGGAAACTCAAAACCAAGAAACACTGGTAGAGCACTTGTGTGCTCTGAAGGGAGGGGACCAAAAAATGATTCATAGGTGTCAAAAGGATGCTGTTGTGCTTAGGGCCATTACAGAGCATGGCAATATTTTGTATGTAGACTGAAAATGCCTGTATGTGCACCTTGATCAAATATGTATGGGTAGCAAGATAAAACATACACCAACAGAATCACAGAACAGCCCAGGTTGGAAGGATTGGATCATCTGGTCCAACCCTTCATGGGAAAGGGAGCCTGGATGAGATTACTGAGCACCCTGTCCAATCGCACAACATAGTATCCCTGAGCAGAAGACTGCATTATGGTCCCATTACTAATGCACAGAGTTGACTGTTCATTTGCAAATGTTCCATTAGGGCCTCCTGATAAAACTTTCCATAACCATATTTGTGGCTTATTAATCTGGGACTCGTTATTTCTTGACAAACATGTATGAGAACTACTAGAGCCACATGGGTTGTTCCCTGTCACTGTGAATTGAGGGCATGGTCTCAGCACAGTGGCTCTGTAAGCAAGCTTTTCTTTGGATAGTCTATATCATCACAGCTCCCATGTCACATCATCAGATCCACATAAGCACGTAGTCCATACTGGCATTTGCAGGCATTTCTAGAGAGTCTGCAACTTTGCGTACATGATGTTTGAAGATGCCAATACAAAAGGCACTTTCTCTTTGCTTTTTGTGTCACCTATTACATCTAAAAATAAGCTACAGCCATGTAATCTAAAAGCAGCCTTGTCTCCAGGCATTTCATGAACTGTCCATCCTGTAGTGCTACCAAATTTTCATAGCTGTTACAGACAAGAAAGTTACGTTTCTAATAAAGCTAGTGAGAAAAATAGTTAGGAGGAAGGGCATTGACCTAGGACTCTGGCTGCCTCTGTTCCCTCACCCATCCTATCCGAATTAAGCAAACTTCTGGAAGATTTGGTGGACTAAGGAGTCATTTGAAAACTGAGTAAAGATGTCAAGAGTTGTTCTTTTAGGCTTGTAACATAACAATTAGGTGTGTTTATATGATGCATAAAGCCTGAGCTGGAGTCTAGTTTTGAGCTTTAATTTGCTTCCAGTTCAAATGGTTGAAATACTAAGGTCTCCGGGCACTCAGGCACCTCCTGATCTAGAGGAATTAATTCTCCCCCTAACAAAAGCTAATTCACCCCATATGTAAGCTGAGAGGAGGCAGAGGAGAGCTGAGAGCCATTTGAAGGACCTCTGCTCAGGCACTGGAGGGAGGCGTGGGGAAAAGCAGCACACTCAGATCCTGCAAGCCCATGAGGAGCGGAGGGCAGCGACTGCAGGAGCTGCCCTTGCATCCCTGTTCCCCAAGCTGAGCAGAGAGCCATGAGCACAGCACAAGCCTCTTCAGCCAGTTCTGGGAACCAGCTCTCGGGACTCATCCAGTCCTGTTTGGGCCACTGAGCTGCAAGTGATAATTTTCTAACTGATGCCTGCAGGGACAATGGCAATCTTAAACTTACTATACATTTTTAATGTAGCTCTGGATGGAGTGAAGAGGAAGTGCGGTCCCAATTCCAGAAATGTAGAGCATTGAATTGCATTTTGTAACAAGCACCACTGAGCAACCTGCCTCGCTGCTGAGTAAATGGACTAGGGCTCCAGTGGCCCTTTCTTGAAGACAGGAGCAAAACTTCTGATTAGGAAGAAAAGTCTGCTGACTAACTCCCCCCCTCTCAGATTTTTAGGTTCTAAACTTTGTGATATAAATGACCTAATGCTGGGCCAATTTTTGTGCACAGCCAAAACTGCCTCAGGGAAGGATTGTATCTAGTATTATTTATATTCATTTTTAGGCAATTGTGCTGTAATGAATATTTTCACCATACCTAGACAGTGGAGTTCCTTACCTGAAGAGTGCTTGTGCTAAGCTTTTCCTTGAAGAAGCTTTGGAGAAAGGTTCACTGCTGGAGATTTCTGTTTTCCATGTGTAAACCTTAATCATATCTCTTGGTAACGAATTCGTTCTGCATGTGTTCTGCAAGCAGCCTTTTTAAAGCCCTATATACTTCATTGGCAGTGTACGTTGTGAGAAAATTTCAATGGATTTCAGTGGAAAATTTCAATGGACTTCAGAAACAGTCTAAAGCGTGAGGAAGGGGAGTTTAGAAATAGCATGCCATATTTGAGAACCAAAGCTTCTGTGAGAGCTGTAAATATAGGAAATATATCTAGACAAGAAAACTTGTCTTAGAAGATAGTTAAGGTATAGAGAAGTGTAGCGGATTGATGCACGGACTCCGATCGAGGGGTAAATCGAAGACCCTTTATTGAAATATTACATGGCTTATATACTTTCTAATTGTTTGTACGTGCGCTACTGAGAGAACTCTTATTGGTTTATATGTCTTGTTCACGCGTCCTTCACGCGTCCCTTCAGCTAGTACGATTGGCTGTCTTTTTGCAGCTTTACAGTTCCTTTCTTCACAACAAAAAATCACGCGCTTGCTTATCTCCCACTCCTGCTCCTCATACACAGCCTCCTACCCTCGGACATGACCTGGACCCTCAGTACTTCAATCTTGTTAACCCTTTCACTCCCGCTATGCCTAATTCCTCCTCAGAGAAGCATCAGAAATTCATAGTTCACATAATATATGGCTATTGCATAGTATTTTTCACAGATATATTGATAGTTTTCAGTCTTTTGAGTTTGCCACCCATCCACTATGCAAGGTTTTATAAAAGAAATTTCCTTTAAAATGCAGTCGTGTTCTGAAATATGGGCTTGTGGAGTTCTGGACTCATTCTCATTCAGTGATTTCTGTATTTAGTATGTGTTAACTGTAAACAAAAGGCCTTTTTTTCCATTTGCTGTACCTGCAATTTTCACGCAGTCTTACATCTTTAACACCTATATTCTCCTGTACAAACAGGACTATCCCTCACACGGAGCAGTCTGATTTTTTCTAAATTATGGTCCTGATTTCATTGATCTAAACCCCTTGTTGGTTTGGCTGCACTCAGTATCTAACAAGATATTTGTAAACGTTCCTGTTAATAAGAAACAGATATACACAAGTCTCCTCAGATCACTTTAACTGAAATAACAGAAATTATGAGCAAAATGCATTCCTAATTCTTCAATCAGGAAATTGGATTATATGCACCACAGGGAACCAGACCCACTGAGTGAAGTTGTCTAATGCTTACAGCGTAGTTTTTGAGAGCAGAGGCATATATAATCAAAATTGTGTTTCAAGGGGACCCGTCATAGTATTTTTGGCATATGGAATAACATTCACTTAGTGAACAATTTGAAACCACTGTCTCTTTCATCCCATTAAACATCCAAATGTTCTACATGTTTGTGTTCTTATTTGCGAAGTAGAGAAACACCATTGCCATTGAAGAATAAGGTATAGAAATAGAAATGAGGTAGATATTTGCTGCCTGCATGCCAAGTATTTGCTGCCTATTTGTAGTGAGATGGCAATGCAAATATTTGAAAGCTATCATGTAGGGAGATTTACTTTCTATAAAATTTTGAGATTTTTCTGTATTAAATTATCATAATGATCTATTTTGCCATAAAATTTTATTTCCGTATAGAGTATACAAATAATATGTGTAAAGTGTACAGAAGTTACACAAAATACTACATGTGACCTCTAATTAAATGAAAAATCTGTTATTAGGGTGATGGATATCTCGGGAGACTGGAATAAAACAGAAAATGCCACTCATAGGCATAGTTCCAGCTGGAATTCAGCCAAGGCAGCAGTGCTGGGAAATGGTGCATCATCAAATGGAAGATGATGGCTATTTGAGAAACAAGTTTTGTAGCCTCAGATTCCTAAGTCATCTCCCCAACTTTACAACTAATGCCTGTGGTAGCATCTCAGAGAAGATGCCAATGTTTATAAAGATGCTGGTGATACACTATTCTCTCCTTTGTAAAAAGTGATCCTGCTACTTAAAAGTTAAGATGGAAAAGCTGGATTACATGAGAGAAACATAAAATCCCCAGCTCAGCTGGCCATCCTCTGAGAATGAATTGAGTGGCAGAGGAACAGTGAGAATCAAATTTTAGGACTGGAAAGTCCCCATCTTTCACATGCAAAAACCTAATATAATATAATATAATATAATATAATATAATATAATATAATATATAAATAGCTGTTGAATGTGTTTTATATTTAGGTCTAGAAATGTCAGTAAATTGGATCTGTAGAGTGAACAGTTTCTGGAGTCAAAATTCTGCCTCTGTTTTTTCCAAAGCTCAGTAGAGGAAAAGGCTTAGAGCTTTTTGGCACATGGATGACGACAGAAGGTTTGATGCAAGGGAGTTCTGAATACATGGAATAAATACAGCTGAAATAATCTACCAGTGGAGTAGGAGGCTTTAGTTCCACATCTGTTGTTCTTATCTCACCAGAAGAAGCCCCTCATGGCACAGTTTCTACCATGTCAAATAACTTGACTAAATAATGCAACATTTGATATTCATTCAGAGGCTGTGACTAGAAAGGAGCAAAACTATTTTCCAGTTTCATATCTGTCTGCATAGCCCATAGAATTTTACCAAACCTTCAATTTAAGAATACATTTTTGAACTATATATAATCACACACTAAATACTTCAAGTCCCAACAAAACTACCAGATAAGAGATAAGTAATTCTCATGTTTAATATCCTTCCTGGTAGAAATTAGCATCTTAATTCAGAGTTGGATTTCTCCCACGACAGCTTTCAGACATTGGATATTCTCAGGGCCTTATTTGCCAGACTGAATAAGCAATATTTTTGGACATTTTTGCATGTCCACAAACCCACTATCTGCGCCATTCAGAACAGTTAAACCAATCACTTCCACGTCTGAGGAAACCATTCCATTTGTCAGGACGTATAAAATATTGGAGGAGATCTCCATCAATCTCCTGCTGCAATGGTGCTCCTTTCATTGAATCAGGCAGGAGCCTGAGGGTGACTCCAGACGCTTTGTGCTTAGGCATCTGCTGGGAACAGGCATACCAGTTCTTTCATAAAGACAGGAATCACCTCTGCAAGAAAGATGGGATTTGTTTCTTTGCACAGACCCAAATGTGCCCAAACTCCTGCCATCCTGTCTCTGTAGTTCCCAGTTCCTCCTCAGCTATAATTTTTCAAATATCTTGCTTGTCAAAGAGGTAATGTGTCTTGGTGGAGCCAGGGGTATCAAGGCCGACATCATGCAGGTGAATGAGTGTTTCTGGAGGGTAGCGACTTGGTCACGGCTTGGCAGAAAACCCTGCCAGAGAGGAAAGCAGGTCTTTGCTGCTGCTGGATCTCAGCCATTCCTGAGATGCTCCAGGAGGGCCAAGGAAGGAGCCAGGATGTCACTGGGACTGCAGCTGGCTGCAGTCATGTTGGACACTTGGCTCCTGGAAACAGCCGAGAGTGGGACCCTCTGCTCCTCCTTTATGTTTTCTGGTCAAAACTATTTAGCACGCTTTTATTTGATCTGAATTTCTTAGAGGATTAGGACAATCTAACTATTATATCCAGTGTTATCAAGTTCAGAAGACAATTTTTCAAAAAATAAATAAATGAGTTTTCTGTGGAAAGTTATCTTTCTCGAAGAAAAAGATCAATTTGAATCCTTGTAGACCTCATGTATTTAGAAAGAAGAATATTAATGAGAAAATATTTTTTTCTACTTGGTACTACTGAGCAGTTGTAGTATAGAAATCTGACTAATATTTTAGTTTGTATTAGTTGTACAAAACCAAGCATTAAGACAAAAAGTATACTTTGTAGTCCCTACTAATTAAATCTCTTGAGTTAGAAGTGCCCAATGCATTCTTTCTGCCTGGTAAATAGGGGTGATGTACAAACTATCAGAATTGAGTTTCAAAGTGATATCAAATTAAGGCAATCTAGCAAGGAAAAGTATTTTAGGAGCTTCTTTTCTTTCTTGCCAGTGATTAAATAGGGCAGCAGTCTTGATTTGAACTTTGAACTACCGAAGTGAAAGTGCAGGATTTTTAGAAAAATATATACAGGACTTGTGTGTATCTAGAAAACATAAAATTATTTAAGAAATAGTTTTTAGATTTCTCAGATATACTGCTGGGCACATTTAAGATATGCTAGAAGTAGCACAAAAAGAAAGCTACTAATTTTGGTCACTTCCTATATGCTAGAATAATCTTTACCAAGTTTCTGCAGAAGTGTTTTACTGTAGCATCAGTTATGCCAGAATTTATAACTTACTGGAACTCAGCTATTTCATGCTCAAGTGATTCCTGGAACAGCAGGGAGATTTTCATAAAACATGATGGGGCAGATGTTGTACTGATATCTGCTCAGTGAAAACAGATTCCCAGTTTGGCTCCCCATCTTCACTAAGGGCAAATAGTGTCCGACAAATTTGGTGGTTTTCTACGACGGGGTTACAGTGTTGGTGGATAAGGGAAGAGCAACTGATGTCATCTACCTGGACTTGTGCAAAGCATTTGACGCTGTCCCGCACAACATCCTTGTCTCCAAATTGGAGAGACATGGATTTGATGGATGGACCGCTCAGTAGATAAGGAATTGGCTGGATGGTCGCACTCAAAGAGTGGCGGTCAGTGGCTCAATGTCCAAGTGGAGGCCAGTGACGAGCAGCGTTCCTCAGGGGTCGGTATTAGGACCAGCACTGTTTAACATCTTTGTTGGTGACGTGGACAGTGGGATTGAGTGCACCCTCAGCAAGTTTGCCAATGACACCAAGCTATGTGGTGTCGACACACTGGAGGGAAGGGATGCCATCCAGAGGGACCGTGACAGGCTTGAGAGGTGGGCCCACGAGAACCTCATGAAGTTCAACGAAGCCAACTGCAAGGTCTTGCGCATGGGTCGGGGCAATCCCAAGCATAAATACAGGCTGGGCAGAGAATGGATTGAGAGCAGCCCTGAGGAGAAAGACTTGGGGGTTTTGGTTGATGAGAAGCTCAACATGACCCAGCAACGTATGCTTGCAGCCCAGAAAGCCAACAGTATCCTGGGCTGCATCAGAAGCGTGTCCAGCAGGTCAAGGGAGGTGATTCTGCCCCTCTACTCCACTCTCGTGAGACCCCACCTGGAGTACTGCATTCAGCTCTGGGTCCCCCAGCATAAGAAGGACATGGACCTGTTGGAGCAAGTCCAGAGGAAGGCCAGGAAGATGATCAGAGGGCTGGAGCACCTCTCCTGTGAAGACAGGCTGAGAGAGTTGGGGTGGTTCAGCCTGGAGAAGAGAAGGCTTTGGGGAGACCTTATTGCAGCCTTTTCCAGTACCTGAAGGGGGCCTACAGGAAAGCTGGAGAGGGACTTTTTACAAGGGCATGTAGTGATAGGACAAGGAGTAATGGCTTTAAACTGAAAGAGGGCAGATGTAGGTTGGATATAAGGAAGAAATTCTTCATTATGAGGATGGTGAGGCACTGCAACGGGTTGTCCAGAGAAGTTGTGGATGCCCTATCCCTGGAAGTGTTCAAGGCCAGGTTGGATGGGGCTTTGAGCAACCTGGTCTAGTGGACGGTGTCCCTGCGCATGGCAGGGGGTGTGGAACTAGATGATCTTTAAGGTCCTTTCCAACCCAAACCATTCTATGATTCTATGATCTCTGCCTATTTGAGATAATCACAGCGAAAGCGAGTGGTAGTGACATGTCATTAAGTCTGGTACTGCCGCACACTGGGGATTTTTATCTCCTGCTACATTTTTTTAATGCTATAAACTCAGAATAAAATCAGGGGCGCAGTGTCTGCAACAGTTTGAAAACAGTCTATATCTCTCAGTTACTATCGTGTTTTATAAAGAAATATGGCAGTGGTCCATGGCAAATCCTATTATCAGAATAATGATGTGATACAGTCCGTTTGGTTGTGCTTAAGAACTAATAAATAAACATATACTTTTTATTCCCTCTACTTTCCCACCCCTGCTATGAGGTTCAGTATTCAGGGCACTCAGATGTCCAGCTTTATATATTATGAGTCTAAACAGGTTTACATAAAGTTAAACCAAAGTGAATGTAGAAAAACAGCAAAGGAGTAAGCTTATGGGAAAAAAAGCCTGAAAATAAGAAATCTGCTACTAGAAAGAAATACTTCTGCAGAAAACGTAACAGGATTCATAACCATTTTGACTTTATTGAACAAGTTTAGCCATGTAACAGTGCAAGGTCATGCCTGACTTCTGTGCAGTGAAGTCCAGATAGGGAGAAGTGTCCTTGTCCCCTGCTGTATTCAGTGTTATGTTATTTTGAAGAGGCACTCTCCTCTAGAACAGCATCCTCCCTGCTCCCCAGAGACACGTCTGAGAAGCAGAGGAGACAGGTAAGTCTTGCCACACATGCATGCCTGCAGCCCTGTACTTAGATCACGCCATGTGGTTATTCATCTCTGAATCTTTGAAAGTAGCAGTTGACGTTTTCCTTCCACTTATGTAGGAAGCTTTGGGATTTTTGTTCTCCTTTCTTTGCTTCTGTTCGACAAGGAAAAATGATCCTCCACCAAGTCATGTGAGTGTGGGTGTTCATTTGGGTCTTAATCTCTTCTCTGGAGACCTAGAAATGAACACCTATCTCTCTTTGAGATGCTCTTTCTGCAAGGGCAACAGCTTTTGCTTCCTCCTCTCCTTCCATTCCTTCTTTTTCTCTCTTTTGTTCTCTCCCTCTTCTGAAGAGATAGAAGAAGCAAAAGCCCCTTTAGAGAATTAAAAATAGTTAGGGTGATAAAACAGCATTTGGAAGGAAAATTTGGAGCAGATAATTCTTTGTTCTTAGCCCTTTAATAACTGCAAAAAGAAAAGAACTCATGTTCCAAAATCTTACCATGTCACTGGCTGGGCACCTCTCTGTAAAACTTGAACACAGGTCTTCATGTCAGGCAATATTTTTGGGATTTGAAAGGTAGTTACTGCAAAGACTGGGACATACTGATTTTGGTCTGTGTGTCATCTGTTTGCTTAGAAGTTACTTTCAAGTTACTTTCAAAAAATTACTTGTTTAGAAGTTATCTTCAAGCAAATTAATGAAGGTAGTAAAGAAAGCGCATACTTCTGGAGAAGATTTATTATTTGCACACTTCTCAAACAAAATTGGGTCAAATGTCAGCTTCATGGATAATTCTTTACAACATGTAACCAAAATTTGGGATATTGTTGGCTTAATCAAGAGATGACATAGAACTTGCTTTGTTTTGTATGTAAGTAGTGAGTGGGTCACCTCCTTATCTCCATGGGACAATAAATAGGCATGACTCCAACCTGAGTAGACTGAAACATGTAATCTCCCTTGTTTATTGTTTTTGGTGTACTAATCCGAGCGTGATGTTTTACAGTTAAATCTTGCTGTCTCGGTTAAAGGTATTGCTGTCATCAGTAGTCTGCCTGACCCCGTGCTACAGAAGATACCACGGCATAAAGACGTATTTGCCCACCCTCAGATTCTTAATGCGCAAATAATATACTTGCTTAAAATGCACATGAAGATGGGCTTGTGATAAGGTTTCAAACTAAGAATTGGAGATCTGAGAAGAAGGGATCTATTGCAACCTGCTCACAAGGCCACAGTCTTTAAAAGCTGAATAAAACTTTCAGGCCAAACTTAGATCCAAAGAGGAGTCTGAAATTTAGGAATTTGTGTTCTGGTGACTTAGATTTGCGTGGTCCAGAATTATTTCTCTAAAGATTTGATTGTATGAGAAATGCAGGACTAGGTCACAAGTTGAAAAGTACAGTGATACTAGCAAAAAATTAAATCCTCTTTTTGTTGATATCATTGGCAACCAGAGAATGTGTCTGGCCTTTTAAATAGACTTAAGCTTATTGAATCACAGAAATAATGTTTGATGAGACAAGGGCAGAAATAAGGAACACAAGGTCAAGAAGGATTATATTTTGTTCTTTCAAAAGGCTAAAATGAAGTAATTTAATGTTTTAGTTTACAAAAAAAATGCAAACAATAGTTTCTTCATTTAGATAATGAAATTAAAGGAAAACTTCTGATGAAAATCTTGAAAACACGTGTGCTGAACATGATTAATATTTTCCTGGTGCTAGCAGAAATGACAGGAAGTTACAAATGTGACTTTGAATGTATTTTCTGATAGGCCTATTTTCCCCAGTTCATGTAGTATTTATTGTTAATTCTTCCATGTTTTTTTTTCTTTTGTGTAATTCTTTAAATGGTGGGTGAACAGTTATGCTGAAGAAATTCAGCACCCATCCACATGGCATCTTAAAAAAAGAAAAATTATCTTGCTCTTTTTGCAAACTTTCAAAATATTTTCCTAAAAAAAAAGAAGAGTTTTTAATGCCCTTGGCTATGGACTTGCGACTGTCAGAAAATCTCTCTTTTTCTTTCCACATGCATTGGAAAAAGCCAAAGCATTAAAAACCACTTTATGAGCTTTTATCAAGCTTTTGTTTTCAGCTTTTATCCATTTTATAAGCTTTTAGCTGGTATATTTAGTCTTGAATACTGACTAGTATTAGCCTAAACATGTTGATTTTCCTCTTATAAATCACACTGTTATTAAATAATAAAACTTGATACTAATAAAACTGAGCCTTTGCTTTTAAAACTGTAAAACAAAATACTAGACAGTATTGAGGAGCCCAGAAAGAGATGACAGCAATCAAGATTTGTCTTCATTAGTAACATTTGTCTTCTAATGCTAATAACTAATGCTATAAAAATGGTTGCTGGGAAAACAGCAAAGAAGTTGCTGAAATGGGGAATTATGAGGCCGATGAAAAAAATGTATTTTCTTCATAGCTTTTTGGGCTCATTTTCAGGCAATTAGGCTGCAGGTACATTCATTTGGTTGGTGAACATTTTACTTTAAAATTCTGAAATTGATGAGCTATTTATTAAAGTCATTCTTTCTAACTGGCAGTATAATTATGCAAGGGATTATTGTCTCTTCATTTATTTTTCTGGAGTGATTAGCTTGTGATGCTATAAAACTCATTTATGAGAATGACTTATATTTATAATGTTTTAATTAAAATTGGATTGGGAAGCAAATGGGAAGATTTACATTCAACATATACGGTTGTGTCAAACACATTTGACAGCAGTTGTCTTTTTATTAGCATAAGATAATTAATTGGGGTATTTATGTACTAATATTACCTAATTAACTCAGCAGTGAGGTAATTAATTTAGTTAACAGTTGTCCAAGAAAAAAAATAGTGTAATAGTATAGCCAGCTGCTTTCATTTCACTGTATTCTTCTTGGTTACATCATTTTTTCAAGTAGGCATTGTCTTTTAAAAGGATTCAGAAAATATATGTATTTTATTGGAGAGGGCAATTTTTGCATTTTATCCATGGAAAAACAAGGTACAGTGTAAATCATGTGGGGAGAGAGCAGAGCAATTGGATGATCTTCACTTTCAAAGATGCTGTTAGATAAGGTATGCCATCCGTCAACAGCAACTGCAGTTATTCCTTTGCTTTTAAATTCAAAATGCATTTCTTTTAAAACATGCCTTATTGCAACATTACTGAATATCTCATGTGTGTAAGAATCAGGTGTAAATGTTGGACACTGAGCAGATATACAACTAAAACAAAAAAAGAGATACAAGTTCTTCTCTCATTCATGTGTATGAAAAACCTTGAGTGAAAGAAAAGTTTAGTTCAGCCTTTCCAAGAGATAGTTTTACGATGAAGCCTGGAGAATTTTGTGCAAGATACCTAATTAAAAAACATTCTGCCTTGCTTTCCACATACTGAGTAGAGTTCGCTGACATTTCAATGATGCACAAGGCGTTTGGGAACTTTCTGTGTTCGTATTTTTGCCTAGGTATTGCCAGTGCCATAAAGTGTGTGCTAAACCTGCCCCTGAAGAAAACCCACTCTATTTACTTGCAAAATATGCATGTTTCATCACATGATTTCTACTGAAAAGACTGAGTTTAGCAATGCTTGGTGAAGGACGATTCTTGGAGTCTCAGCATCCAGAGGACCCATTGGGTTACAAAATAGCGGAAAAGTCGTGTTGAGAGTGGCGAGTGACGCACCACAGCCGGCGCGGCGCGGTCAGAGCACATCAGGACGGCTGCAGGGGGTGAGAGCAAAGGTCTGCCTGTGGCAGTGGCCCGCTGTCCCCTCTCCGGCAATAGGTGTGGATGTGTGTCGAGGAATAGTCACAAATAGCCCCCAGTGCCACAGGAGGACTGGGCACGGCTGATTCCTCCTTCTGATACTCTCCCAGCCTCCAAGTATTTTCAGCTCAATGACTTCCCAAGCTATGTACGGTTTCTCGTTAATTAGTTATCCCCCATTAATTTCTTCTCCATAAACTTGTCCTGTCTCCCCTTGAATGATTTAGCAGGTCCTGTGACGTCCTGTGACACTAGCCACAAGTTTAAAGTCCTTCAGGTGGCATATCACGTCTTTCTGTCAGTTTTGAACCTGAACACCATGAGCTTTGTTTTACGCCTCTTAATTCTTAGAGAAGATTATTTCCATCCATTCATGTCGGATCAGTTCTTAACAATTCTGTGCTTTAAGCTTTACTCACTTTAGTCAAGTAAGTAGACACAGTGGGATGTAAAAATGGAGTGATTTGGAAAAGAAGCATACTCAAATGCCTAAAGTGCATAAAATAACAAATGGCATTGAAGTCTGAAAAGTGGTTCTGTGGAAAGGATACTGGCATCTCTGACTCATAAGAACATCTGGTCAGTTTTGGGGAGGGAAGAAATATCCAGTCAAATGGTTTATTGACTTTACAGACCAAAAGGTCAGGTCAGAAACCTGCAGACTGCCCACTTAGACCTAAGTAGCTCCTTACAGATCCCTACAGAAGCTGTAAAAGACTATTTTTCTATATCCTTTCTACTTGCTAACATTCAGTTCCTGTACATGTGTGTTTCATTGCTCCTATTCCTGAAAATTTTGCTTTACCTTTGAGTATATTATAAATCCTGTTGATTGAATGAGCCTACTTTTTTGCCCAAAGGCAGTAACACAGGCTGAACCAGTGTCAGCTTTGGTAGCCATTTCTCTGGAAAAGCTACTGTCTTAAAGGAGCTCTCACCTCCACACTTTTAAAAATTTACATGACCTCTCTCATACCTTTCCTCACAGATCTTTTTTTAATTTACTCTGCTGAACGATACACAGCAGAGACCATCTCATTCTTTGCAACCGTTTTAAATATCATCCTGTAAGCAAACCGTGTGCTAATATTTATCTTCCATACTTTATCATTATCAAAAAACATTCTTTCACGCTTTTTTTTTTGTAGCTAGTTAGTCCCAAATGAGACATATGTCATAATAACTCATGCACCATCATGTCTCATTGCATAATTCAAAAATTCATGCTTAAATTCATCAATGTTTCTGGCATTCCCTGAATTATCCTCTTATTTTTTTGTCATAACTTAACTGAGAAGTTCCTTGGTCGATTCATAAGCCTACTCCTAATATAAAGGAGCGCAAGTGAGAAAGTTACATTTCTAATTTATTTACAAAGGGTAGAGGTGGAGAGGTTGTTTCAGAGTGGCAAGGATAATACTTAGGTTTTCTAACTTGAGCCATTCGGATCTTGATTTTTTTTGCATACCAGATTTTAGAACTAGCTACTATCTGACGTATTTTCACAGTTAAGGTGTAAAAGACAGGAATCAAGTCATTCCTTAACATTTCTGTAAAGAATTTGAATAAATCAAATGTCCTAAGTGTCTCATTTAAAGTCTGTTTTTCCATATCTGGATATTTTTGCATTTTTAAAAACCCTTTTCTCCTTCTCCCTCCTTTTTTTTTGTTTGTTTTGATTTGTTTTTTCCATGTGTGGAAGCCAGTACTAGTATTCATCCACACAATGTGGTGACAAATACTGTAATTTCCCTTCTCGTACTTGTTATTTACCTGATTATACTTAAAAACCTGAATTAGTATTCTCATGGTTCTTCTTACTTGATTAGCCACAGTTTCCTAAGCCATTTCCAGAATTAGTTTTCTAGGATCCTGTTCCTTTGATTATATATTCTATATGCTTTGTTCCTAAACTTCAGGTATTTATAAACCTATGCAGTGAATGAATCTAACTTACCAAGTGATCCGTGCAGTGCAGTTGGCCTATTCTTAACTTTCTGCAACATGTTGCCAGATTTTGCATCATATGAAATTTATTTAGCAAGGGTTCCATATATTTTTTTTCCAAATTACTGCTAGGGTTATACATAGCTATGTGCTGAGGACACATGCTTGTGGTACCCTCTAAATATGACTCCATGCTTGGTGATTTCCTGTTATGTTTTGAAATTTCTAGGAGAAGGAGGAAATCTGCAGAACAGCACGCTGAGTAGGCTATTCAAATGCTTTCGTAGTATTGAGTTTGAGAATACATAATTTTAAGAATAGTGTGATCAAAGGCACTATGTATTATTTATAATCTTCTAAAGTGCTTTATCATTGTAGTATTCAAGTGTCTCTCGTGTCAATGTTTTAATGAATTGCCGTATTCTCTTGTTATTAGGAAAGTACCATTATCCCTACTTTACTTGCTAGCTAAATATTTCGGTGACGGCACATAGTACATGTTTTGTACTGCCACTGAAGTAGAGGTTGTAGGATGTCATCCTTGATAAGTGGTAGCTCCAGGCACGGATGGCATCTCAAAACTTTTTTTATTTTCCCATACATATTTCAGAAGTGTCTTCATCAGTGAGGTCCTGGGGTGTTTAGGAAGAATACTATACCTTAGAAAAAAATTATCTAGTATCAGAAAGGCTAGAAAATAAGAATGATCTAAAAAATGCTTTAGATATCCACCTACAAAATAATGGATATATTCCTGTGTAGCCTTTAAATAATACTTTTCTTCCGTATCCCTGTCTCCAATGTGTATCTAATCATGCCAGAGGAGCATTGTTCTGCATCTCTTTGACAAAAGAGAACCTGAGCATCCTCCTTCCTAACCCTGCTTGACAGCCACAGGACAAAAGTGCAAATAGAGTAGAAAGATTTTTTTTTTAAATGATGTTGTGGTTGGAGTGGGCTGGGGGTGGGTAGAGCACGGGTTGTATTTTTAAATAGCAGTGGTTGGCACCTCCTTTAAATGCTTCCAGTAGCACTAGCATATGAACACAGTGACTAACTAAATTTCAGTTTTACTGCAGTTATTGCTTTGACAGGCCTTGACTTTCTGCCAATTCAGTTGGAAAGAGGCTTTATATCCCTCTTGTCCCACTGGCTTTCCAGATTCTCTCTCTTTTTTTCTAAGCACACATTTCTTTCTCTCACAACTCTGATTTCTCTGGAGTAATGGCCACAGTCACCCCTTTCCCCCCGCCCCGTGGCCACCTGTGCCGTCTCTGCTGTTAAATCATTAAGGCACATACACACATTCTGAGAAAACAGGAGAGAGATAATTACAATATTAATTGATCTTTTGCCTCATTAATTTTTTAATAGAAATGTCTGTCCTTGACTTGAATGGGAGCTGCAACTGCTTGGTACTTTAAGTACTAAACATGAAGCGTAGAGTCAACCTGTCCTTTAACAGCCTCCACCCTGACTGTGACCCGCTGACCTGTCCCATGCGTGTAGTATTTCTGTAGTATGTCAGTCTCTTCAGACTACATATGAGCTCCCAGTGAACAGCTGGAGATGCTGGGTGATGAACAGCAGAGATTTACCCTTTTATTAATTCCTGGCATGGTGTCGATATAAAACAGGCAAAGCTGTGTGAACTTAACATTTGTTGAAAGAAACATAATTTATCAAGAAAATAAAGGGAAAGTCAAGGACCATGATCATGGTTCTCACTAGTTCAACATATCTTCTTGTTTTCAAGTTTAAGCCCATTACTGGCTATAAATATTTATAATTGTTAGTTTCTGAGAGGAAGTAAGGTTACTGAAGTTAGTCATGTCCTCAAAGTGCTTAAGCTCATGGGTCCCAACTCAACATAAGCCAAATGGGCACCTATCAGGAATTGTAACTATTCACAAGTTGGGCTAAAATGAGCTGTTGATGTCAACTCATTTTTAAATAGTCAAGTATGCACAACACAAAATCTCATTGTCTTTTCTGTTCTGCTTCCTGGGGCTGCACAGACTACCCTGGCATCGGGGAATGAATTATTCCTTCCCTCTGAATGGTGCTGCCAGCTCCAGGCTGATGATGTACTGGGTATAAGAAAAATGATGCCACTTGTTCATGCTCTCCAGCTTGTTATGACTTAGAAAAACTCAGTGTCCACCACCATCAGTCTACAGTGGACATGGAGTTCACTACCAAAAGAAAAGTTTAACAGAAGAAAGATCTTTTTTATCTCCTTATTGTTCTCTTATAGTCACCTACTGGCAGAACATTTGGAGAAATATATTTTGTCTGCAGGTAAATTGATAGCATGAATTTTTTTTTTTTTTGTCCATGTGCGTCAAAACTTCATTGTTGAGGAGTAGGTAAAGATTGAACATAGAATAGTAGGACAAAACAAAGGAACCAACACAAAATACCCCCACAGATTACACTAATTTGTGAGCTTTCATAGTTTCTTTTAAGTCAACAGAATGATTTTTGCTTGGCAGAGGTATAGCTGTCAATATGAGTATTTTCTAGAGGAATTTTTTAAACTGTGAGCAGAATCCACAACAGCTAATCATAGCATGAGTGGTCAGTTGTAAAAACCTGTTATTTTCCTTTGACAACTAAATATCTTCTGTAGGGTTCTCAGGTGTTCTGGAATGAAGAATGGAGAATACCTAGGTACCTTATCTAAGGAAACATTGTAAAGCCTGTAGAGAAAATGACTGCGTATTGCGGGAAAAAAAAGTTCTAGAGTAAAAATATGTATTAACTATTGGTAGTCTATAACCATTGTGTTGTGCAAAAACCTAAAAACTACCATCTGGCACAAAGAATAATGAATAGAAACAGTATTTTCATATTTGGGAATTTTATTAGTATCACTGGTGAAATGGCTGGAAGTGGCTTCCCATTTGCTATATTTTTTAAAATTATCTACTTTCTAGCAGCACTGATAAAAGTACAGGAAAACAAACCAATAGGAATTTTAACAGGATATTTATTATTTCTCAGAAGAAATCTGCTAGCTGTGCTAAGATATTTTGGGCAACATACTCAAAACAACTGTCTAGATTCTCTTTTAGGATTTCCCATCACTGAGGGACACCTACACCATGTCTCTACTCAGTGCCTCACTGTTGTCAGTAGATTTTCATCCACATAGGACACTTGCCAAAGGATGGATGCAGTACTAGAATTTTTTTGGATGGGCCAAGTGAGATTCAAATAATATTCCATTATCTGGAGATTCACAATCTGAGCTAAGCATATGTTGCCGTGACTGCCTCCACTCTATTAACAGACATTTAAATTTACAAGGCATTCTGACGGTGGCCTTTAAACACATCTGGCTACATGAAAACTGAATATGAATTTCACATAGATATAATTTTTTTTCTCGTACTGCAGCTGTGCTCCAGTTTGGAAGTACATTTTTTATATTACTCTGTATCAGTACAGAATTGTACTTACAGCTCTTTGATTTTGAAATCTAAGATAAAGCTTTTCTGAGATATATATATTGGATATTCATTCACACCAGACTTTACATTTCAAGCAGACTTTTGTGTAGAGTAATAACGGAAATTTTACTGAAGTAAAATAAAAAATGCCAAATATTTTATTGACCTGGGCTCAGCTCAGTTCAGTTCTAGTTTCATTTTGATGAGTTTTCTGACCCATTAAATATGTAATTTGTTAGGCAAATTAATACTGTTCTACTTATAATTTTTATACAAGCCTGAATATATATTAAATTGAAATAAAAATTCTTAAGTCACTGCAATAAAATGTCAGCTCAAAACCTCTGATTATAAAACAAAGCCTGTATCTTTTGTTGTTAAATTTAGATTAATTGAAACAGCTGTCCTGAGGTACCTACAATTCATGTCTCGTTCATAGAGCCACAAAATGACAAATTGCTATATAATTTACTTTAGTTGGCTAGAAATATTTGATCTTTAAGTTTTCTCAGTGTAAATAAAATCAGATTAGAGCCAGCTGACAGTAGTCATTCTTGGACCTTCTGGAATTCATTCCCATAAGAACCATTGTGGGTTTGAAGTTTTCCATGTTAAAATGCATACATTTTTCTGTGCAAACCTCTAACTGTAGTTAGAACAGTGAATTCTGGTTAAAGATAATTAAGAAATTAGTTACACTTGACTGATTTTTCCAGCCAGTTGTTATATTTGGGTAGTCTGAAGAACCAGGGGGACAAAGTTCATTCACAGATCTTCAATATATCAAAAATATTCCCAACTTGTAAAACAAGTTAAAATAGATTGTTGTGTGCAAGTTCCTCAATCTATTGTTATTAAAATCAAATGAAGATCTCTTTGTACTGTCACAGAAGTATAAAAATGCCTTATTGTAACCATACGGTCAATAACAATAATCAGGCTACTTGTGCTTTGTGTTCATTCTGCATGTCCGTGTGGTATGGAAAAAGAAATTCAGAAATATTAGAGTTCAAAAAACCAGGAGAATTATTTTCAGTCACACGAGGCAAAATATTATCTTCAATAGGAGGGAGATAGATGTTTTGGATTAAATGTTTTGCGTATTAAATGGAATCCTAGAGAAGGCTGACAGAAACATATTCTAGTTAACATTTGATAATAACTGTAAATGAAATATTTAATTATGAGCATCTGTCTATAACCTTTTTTCAGCTGGGTTGGTATCAGTTTTTCCATCTTTGACAGGAAAATTAATTGTGTTGCTGAAGTGTGAATTTAAAGCCTTTGAGTGTCCTCTGGTTTCAGTCAGCACAATTTATATTCAACTTTTGAACACAACTGGATGAGACTTGCTAGACTTCTGAGAAATGTTTTCCATTATTTCTTCCTGTGTCAGTATACAGAAACAGGTCACTTACAGGATGTGAAGTACAAGCACAGGAAGGGCTCTTCAGTGGGAGTCATGGGAGAATCACAGAATTGTTGAGGTTGGAAGGGACCCTGGAGATCATCTAGCCCAACCCCCTGCTCAAACAGGGTCAATCAAAGCAGATTGCTCAGGGACGTGTCCAGTCAGGTTTTGAGAGTCTCCAAAGGGACAGACTCCACAACCTCTCTGGGCAAGTGGTGCCAGTGTTTGACCACCCTTGCAAGGAACAACAACAAAAAACCAAACACACACCCCCCGACCCCCTTTCATATTTTTAAATAGAATTCCCTTTTTGTGCCCCTCTTCTCCTGTCACTGGACACCACTGAGAAGAGTCTGGCACCGTCTTTGACCCCCTTGAGCCTTCTCTTTTCCAGGATGAACCATCCCAGCTCTCTCAGCCTCTCCTCACATGACAAATGCTGCAGTCCCTTAGTCACCCTTGTGACCTTCACTGGACCCACTCAACTGTGTCCATCTCTCTCTTGTGCTGGGGAGCCAAGAACTGGACCCACAGCTCCAGAAGTATTTCACCAGTGCTGAGGAGAGGGGAAGGATCACCTCCCTTGACCTGCTGGCAATGCTCTGCCTAGTGCAGCCCCGGAGGCTGCTGGCTGTCTTTGCCACACGGGCATGTTTCGGGTCATGGTGAACTTGGTGTCCACCAGGACCCCCAGGGCCTTTTCTGCAAAACAACTTTCCAGCCAGTCAGCCCACACAGTCTGTACTGGTTGTTTCTTCCTGGGTGCAGGACTTTGTATTTCTCTTTGTTGAACTTCACAAGGTTCCTGTTGGCCCATTTTCCCAGCCTGCCAAGGTCCCTCTGAATGGCAGCACGCCCATGTGGTATACCACCCAGTCCTGCCAACTGTGTGAGAGGAGGAATGTGCCATTCACTCGTATGCCTCTCAGGATTACATTTTCCAAGCATGTAATATCCTTAGAGCACTTGCATACAAAAGATTTCTAGAAGATAGAAAAGGATTATCCTTACTTTTTAGAACCTACTTGCAATGGGAGTAAAGCATCTAAATACCTTTATAAATACCGCTATAGTTTGAGCAAGGTAATGGTATGGCACAGAACTGAATTCTATAGCTCAGTTTGAGAATTAACTCTCAACTACATCTTCCTTCACTAAGATGTCATAGTTTTGGACTTGACTGCCCTGTTTTTCATAATGTCTTAGGTTGCTAGTACCTCAGAACTCAAAAGCTGTGTAAAATATGAGTATTTACACACATGAAAGCAGTTATCAGATTAAAAGCATATCAGGTGAGAGACTTTGATTTCCTCATAGAAGACTTTTGGAGGGATTTTTTGGTTTGTTTTTATTCTTCCACTTTCATCTCACACTCTCCAGAGTATCAAAAAGAGAATATTCTGTTCTATGGCTCATTCCAAGAAGAGAGACATTCAACACAAATATGGTTGCAGTTTATAGAGCCCAATACTCCTTAGTTCCAGAAAGAGAGAGGGTGTTTGGATTGTAAATAATAAATGTAATAGTTTACATGTATGAGAGAGCTATTTCAAACTGACTTGTGTTCTCCTCTGGCTTACGGAACCAGGGAGGGTACTTTCAAAAGTATGCTGTAAAGAAGATAAATATATTTCTTTGAATGTATATTATAGATGTATTCAGTAGCTGACTTGAGAAGAGGTCCATTAAAAAGTCACCCCACCTGCAAATAGCTGTGTTGCATACAAGAGCACATAGAAGCTTTGTGCGCTCCTGGTATGTCATTATAGAAGATAAAAGCGAGCCTTGACCCATCTGCTCCTTGAAAATACTGTGCTCATCTTGGAGCTAGAATATACTCTACAGGTCAGTACAATTAAAAAAAAAAAAAAAGGGCCATCAATATCCCCAAAGCCTAATTACCCCATCTATTCAGTGTTTCTGAGGCGAATTAATGGAAGTGTTTGTTACTGACAAAGACCTGAGAGATAAGCAATAACTTCAGGCAAAAACTGTCAAACATGTTCACTTCTTGAAGTTGCTTAAAGAGCTCTGGCATCCTTAGAATGGAAAGAGCCATGTGGAGGCTTATGAGAATATAGCAATCCCTAGATTTTAACAAATAACGTGATGCTACCTGCAGAACAGAATAAAGGAAAAACCTCTCACATCAGTCAGCTTTTCTGCAAAGGCTACCTACATTTTTGCCATAACCTCAATTTATACATTTTTCACAAATTGTTGTCTATAAGTGGTATCTCACTCCAGTATAGCTACTTATTAATGCACAGCATCTTCCTTCAGTACTTTTATTGTTGAAAAGGAACCTTAGTTCATCATGGTGCTTTGTAAATGCTGTAACAAACATTAAGGGACTGTAATATAACAATCTCATATAACATAATGTAACAATATAATAAACACAATAACGATCATCATTATGGTTACGTGGCTAATGCATTTAAACCTAGCAATAACTGAATTTTGGGGTCACTGGCAATTCTGAAGAAAAATGTCCAGAAATGAAGAAATTACTAAAATCATCTAAAAAACCAATAAAAACCTATTTTAGGTTGAATAAAATTCAAATCAACCTCAAAACCTTCCTACTCTTTCAGTGGTTTGTTTTAGGGCTTGTTCTGAATGTACTGGCAAAACACAAAAATGAGAATAAATGTGGGAAAGGGGACTTTGGGGGATATTTGCACTCTTACAGTCTCAGATCTGCCAGGGCTCAGGCTGGTGGCCTAAATGCCTCTCCACTGAGGTATGGTCAGATGACTTGTGCAAAGTCACAGAAGCTGCCAATGAATCTGATATAGTCTAATTCAGCATATGGCTGATGGTTTATTTTTTCCGCTCCATTGTTTTTTTATTATATTTATTTTTCTACTTCTTTTTTTAATTGCGAGTTTTACTTTGTTTATATGTATGGCTCATCACTAATGTATTTTAATGTTTACTGCATCATCTGGGAAAAATAAAATATTAAAAGCTATGTAAATCTGTTTATAAACATGTTACTGACTATAGCTCTTTGCCAAAGGAAAAGCATCCAAGATGTTTTAACTGACAGTTTGATTCAAGCACATGCATCTCGTTTGTGAATATCTCCATGTATGAACACCACTCATATTTACCCATTTACAGGCATATCTTCACTGAATTCATTTGCAACATTATAAATCAGTATACACATGGACAATAGGTACAGTAAGCTTAGCAGTGAAAGCATGTTCATAAGCAAAGTGCACAGCAATAATCAACGTTCATTTTCATGAGCAGTGTACAATCTAATAAGTCACAGTGCAGAACAAAGAGGAGGTTGTGTTATGTTACTCAGTGAATGACCAGCTGTGAAAAATGGAATTTTCAGTGGATTTACAAAAGGTCAAAGTAAGGAAGTATTGAGTTGGAGAGTTCAATTTTTTTTCCTCAGACTGAAAGAGTTGCAAGCTAAGATTTTTCTCTTTCTTCAGAGAGCAGAGTGATTTTGAGTCAAATGAGGGAATTAAATATTTAAAGACTGTCAACAAAACATACCTGTAAGCATGCACACATTTGTTAGAATCTATGAATGTAACTCATTTTCTATTCAGCATTCAACCTGATTTTTACTCTTGAGATAGTTTTGCGCCTGAATGTGACAAACCATAGTGTTTGGGCCGACAGGGTAAAAATGCCTTATTCTTTCATAGCAGAGTGATGCATTACAATCTGTTCCAAAATTCAAATTGTGAAATATTGTTTTCAGTAAGGTTTTTACTCATAGGAAATCTGTGTTCCCAAGTGCAGCACACACATCCTTTTATTTAACTAGTACATACTCTAAGGGACAGATTTTCAGGTAGACTTCCATATGCATACGTATAAGTTGACCACACAAATAATTTTATTTAGATGTACATAAACTCCCCATTCCTGCAAACTTATATTAAGAAAATTAAATATGTGGGTTTGAGTACTGAAAGTGCTATTTTACACCAGCGGAAGACAAGAACAATTGAACTTCTTTTGACAAGTAGGGGATACTCAAAAACCTCAGTCAGAAATTTGGTTGGCTCAAGTAAGTTGGTGTCACTTAGATACATACACCTGAAGTTTTGTTGGGGGGGGTAAGGTGTTGGCAGGATGCACTCTGCATGCAAGATGGACCCACATGTTTCTCAAAAAGCCCAGAGAGGATCCAAACCAAGACCACTCTCTTATGTTCTTGCACCTCTTTCTAACAGTGTCTCTCCACAGGATGGGGTTTAGATGTGCAAGGAGACAGAATTGGAGCTTACTTTTCAGACATGCTTAATGTAGATAATAATCCTGCCTCCCACATCTTTTTTGCATCCTGTTTCAATGAGACTATTGCCTACGTTTTGGTCCATTTTAAGCCAAAATGTCTAGTGGCTTAATAACGGCTGTTGCTCTTTAAAATGTACTTAGAAATCCAGTTTAGGATGCTAATTTGCTTAAGGATGGAACAGAACTACTTTTTCTTCTTGATAAAAGCTCTTTCTGCATTTTCATCTCCTAATCAACAGTAATAGGCTATGGAAATATAGAGGCATGGTAGTGTTTTTAAGAGGGACATTCCTAAGTACTCGTACATGATTTTATAAAAAGTATGAAGCATTTTAAGATGCTCTTCCAGCATCTCAAGTATTTCAGTTCATCCAGTCAAAAAGTCCAACTCACTCTGACATCCATGGGTGATCGGAATAGTGACTGAACTCAAAGAGTGGCCTAAAATAAACATGCAGCCTAGGACAGCTACATAAGCTGTTCATAGCTGTTCAGCAGCACAATATTTGCTTTTCCAGTGAACTGGAATATTTTTTCTAGTTCTGTTCAGCTGTTTTGCGTTGGGGGTTCTTGTTTGTATGTTTGTTTTCCAGAAGTGAGACAGTACTGGCTGTCTTCAACTCTCAGAAAATTGGCCAGGGTAATGGAAGAGCCTTAAATTCAGGCAAGGCTCCCAGCATTGCAAGAAGCCTACAATTCCCCAGCTCGCTCGTCTGGGCAGCTGCTGTGCCAACAGGCAGCACACATAGCAGGCAGCCTGGAAACCCAGAGCTGCAGCAGGGAGAATCAGCCTCATTTCAACTCCATGGCAGGGAGCCAAAAAAACCTAAAAGTCATCGCTTGAGCAAAAAGCTGAGTCCCCTTTCGAAACATATGCGGTGCGCTCCTGGATTTGTGAGACACTTAAGTACCAGTCGTGAGCAAATTAAGTGAGATCCCAGGCTTCCAAGCAGCTTGCTAGATGGAAACCAAGTGTATTTCCAGCAGAAAGCTGCCTAAACTTTGAAGGACTTCATCAAACAAATATGTATTTCTACGATATCTTTCTACCTCAGCAAATTACTATTGTTTCACTGAAAAGCTGTCATCCAGCTGTAATGATATTAACCCTTGATTTACATAGTCTTGCACATTTCAGAACAGACTTCCCGTTCTGCAATGAATACCACTTAAGAAGGTATAATAGGTTGCCCTCACAAAAGGATAACATGTAACATATTGCCTTAACGTTGTGCTTCAATATATTGCCTCAATCAAAATACCGTGTCTTCTTCCCCCTCCTCTCTTCTACCTCCCCCTGTTTCTCTGCATGTTTGTCATCCTGGGATAAGAACTTGTTACTTCCCGACAGCAGCACGCGGTTGTGGCTTTAGATAAGATGGCAAAATCCTGTGTTTATTGTGCAAATGACTCGTCCTTTCTGCCGGTCACAGTTTCTGGTGTTTAACAGCACAATAGCTGCTTTGATGGATTAGATAGACTGAAAGTCCTTCTAACCATGTATTGTACTGCTGACCAGTAACTGTAAGGAATGTGTGGGAATAAGGCACATAGAGATGCTTCCTCTGAAAGCGTAGTGGCTTTGGGCATGCTGTAGTCAGCGTGCAATGACCTAAGATGACTCCAAAACAACAGGAGTTTAACCAGATAGACAGGGACTAAGAACCCCCCAAAATGAGTACTGTGAAGTGAAACTTAGCTGTGTGTGTCTACGGTTCAGTAATTGTAGCGTAGTGCAGAAATACCCAAACTAGCTGTAAACTAGCCTAGCTATGGCAACAAAGAGGTCTGCACAAACTAATTTATCCTACAGAGAGAAACCATCACCGGTCCCTCAGTGTAAATCCTTTTGGACAATCAACAAAGACAAGGGAAGGGAATTGGGAAGGAACTCTGTTGCCATACCTACAAAGCTATTAATTCCTAAATAGTTTCACGTATAACAACCTTCATTCATTTCTGCTATACCAAGTGTTATTGATTTTTGCTGCTGCAGCAGTGCCTTGAAAACCTGACCAGTGCCTCTAGGCATAGATGTGTTATAATTTTATAGGCATGTAAGACAGAGATAATCCATGCCCTAGGCAACTATCAAGTCAAAAGACAACAGGATGTTAAAAATATATGGGGAGAAAAGGGGAGTAGCAAGATAGTTAAAACTGCACATGAACCAGTAGACAAGAAGTAATACTGAAACAGGAAGATGAAGTTGCTTTTATTTCTCCCATACCCCATACCATGTGTGAAAATTAATTAATGTTAATCACTGCAGCATTACAGGATAAAGCAGTGATTTTAGTGCTTACGATGTGAATGTGTTCATTAACAAAAGACTTGCTTGTTCTTGCAACAGGCATACAGCAGGTCGCTATAGACCCACCAAATACCATCCTGTTAGTGAATCAACACTGGTGTGCTTTCATCATGTTTTGTGATATTAATTAGCTGAGACAAGGTAGCAGACATAGCATTTTTAATGCTATTGAAGGTATCTAAAACAAAAGACAAGAAGTCACATTTTATTTGCATCACAGCACATATTCAAAGCTGAAAGGGCTGCTGCTGGGACTGCTTGAAACGAGGTTCCACAGATGAAGGTAGTGTAATTTAGCAGGGTAAATTTCAGCTCACAATTATTGTTTTGATAACCACTACAGGTCTCACGTTTATACAAGCTTCCCAGGTCAAATCCACTTTTCCTGGAAATCCATGTTTCTGTTGTCTTTGATCAGCAATAGAGAGAAATCTGCACCCTGTAAACTTATGTTCTGACTCTGCCTTAGAGCACTGGAATATTGATTTTAATCTTTGCTTCTCGTGTATTCAATTAGTGTAATTGCATATGAATGTTTCTTCTTTGTCTTCCTTTTTCTTGTAACATTCTCACAGCTCAGTTGGTAACACTGGCCTTCACTGGGAGCACTGGGAAGGCTGATGCTCTGAGCCTGAGCATCACGAAAGCGCAACCATAGATGGGTCAAGACAATCCGTGGGTTGAGTCACTAGTGGCATGTTCCCACTGAAGCAGGCATTCCCCCGTCGTAGACTGTCATCCCAGAAAAATGCTACCAAGAGAGATAAGATTCTATTTTTAAGCATCAGTTATCAGTCTTGTGCCTAGTTTGAATATATCTTTGCACTTCTATTTCATGCACAGATTATCTGTGGATTTAGGATATGTTAGAAACTAGATTAGGACTTGCAGATTTTAAGTGTATATACGCAAGCTGCATCTTTATAGCTTGTAGTAGCAAATCATTTTGATGCTCATTGAATTAATGTGTTCATTGAATTAACATCTTCCTTTTATTTCTTTAAAAATCATGCCTACCCCTCATTGACTAGGTCTTCCAGTTTTCATGCATGCTGTGTCCAAATCTTTGTTTTCCATGTTCGCATGGCAAAAAGAGCAATCACTTATTAAAGTTCAGTTTGTAACAAAATCTTACTATGTTAAATAAGAAAGGGAAATAGTTGAATGAAGACATTTATGCTACACTTATGTGAGGTACAGTGGAAAAGAAACTAGTCATTTTCAGTTCATTATTGTTTAAAATACCACCATTTATGTGTAATCAGAGGGTTTCGGAATCCTATTTATACAAACAAAATAACAAAAGCACTCACATGCTATAATTGCTATGTGATAAAATTATGTATTTAAGCTACATAGTATATTGGCTGAATGCATGTAAGAAATTACAGCACTTTAACTGCAGGTTGAAATGTATTATTGAAAAGCTGATTTTATATTTTACATATATAAAGTAGCAGAATTATAACAGTAATGCTAACTTCTAAATACCGTTAATGGCTAGCACTATTATTTCAATAAATAGAGATCTGGTTCTTTTCAAATCATTTCTCAAGCTATTGGCATGATTATTTTCTTTTTAAGGCAATGTATTAGAAGTACTATATTCTACAGTAGTCTGCACAAAATTAGCTCTAATTCAAGAGTCAGTTCTCCATTCATCAGACGATAAGAACTTTATGACAAGAACTTTGCCTACAGATATGTGTGTATAATGAATAAATGAATAATTCTTAGCAGGTAACAATATTACATTCTTTATTGTGCTGGGACTCTCACTTACAAAACAGCTCAGAAAAGTCAAACATTTTGATATATAAGCTCTTACTGAATTTTAGTTCTCTCAAATCCTACATACCTTGATGAGAATAAGTTCTTTACTGCCATGAGGTAAAATATGGAATACCTACCAGGCAGATGTTAAAGAAGAAATGCGTGGATAAGAAAAGACTGGAAAAAGTACTAACCAGTTTCATGCTAATTGATCAGTTGATGGTGTTGAGAAGAGATTGTTCTACAGACACCCAACATCAGCTGCCTGCTGATATAGACAGAAATCAGTATAATGAATGTGGTAGGAGAATTATTTCAGGCATTTTGTTTAACAATAAGTCCTTAAGTTATAATGTATTCCAGAAGAAATTATGCTTCAAAGGTGAATTAGCAGTTGGTTATCTTCACTTAAGATATTTTAAGGAAAGCCGTCTCCTACTAAAATGGAAAATCCCATCTTCCAGCATTGCAAGCTAACCGTCTTGGAATTTCTTCAATCACACCTTAATAACAATAGCTTGTGGTGATTTTAAGAACTAGATTTTCCAAGGCCAAATTCCTTGTAAAGCATTTCAATTGCACAGCCTGGAATAAAAGCCCAAGTTTTTGAAAAACACAGTAAATACCAGGGGTTCTACAAGCAAGATAGGCCTTTTGCTTCTCAAGAGAGTGCAGATTCATCCAAGGGGCCTTATGTTAAAACACAAACAAACATAAATTTCTAAACGGATATAACAGTGTGTTCCAGGTGATTCCTATTAGATGTCTCTTCTAGGAATTTATTTGTCTTCTGTGAGATCTGGAAGTTAGACTATTAGATTTCTCCATCTTTGGTAGAAACTGACAGCATGTCCCACTGCAACTGGCTCTCCAGTTGTGAGGCTGAAGATTATTATGCCTTTTTTCCAATCGCTTTCTAGAATGGTCCTTTTTGACTCATAGAAACCCTTAGCAATATATTTTACAGGTTTCACTTTGAGATGAATGGATCCACTATTTCCCTCCCTTTAAAATTTTCTGAGACAGATGCCAGCAATAACCTTAATGCTTCTCTGAATCTTGTTTCCTTTTTCTTCTTTTTGTCTCCAAATGAATCAAGGTGAAATACTTTTAGAAGCTGTTCAGAACATCCAGAAAGGTCTGTAGCATAATAAAAGGGAGAAGAGGATACAATCTTGACGAATCTGTCATAGTTCTTTTAACCATGATGATTACAAATATAACTAAATTTCATGCATCTAGCCAGGTGTTTCTTTGCCCTTGAAATACGTGAATGACTATCATGTGGCATCTAACCATCTAAAGACCTGAAGGCTGCAAACACCCTGAGTTGCTGAACACATCCATTTTATTTTATTAGGCTTAGCGCCCAAAATACTCCAGGTACTTTCCAAACACAGAGACAGCTCCTGTCTTTGACTTTGTGTCATTACTAACAAAAAGTCCATGACATTTTGTTGGTGATTTCATCTCACTTAATAGAACCAGCTATTACGGTGCTCAATATAAATCCGTGTGACTGAAATTCTGTGTTTGCTGAAATCCCCACAAAGCTCTTTTTTCATCTTCGATGTGTTGTTCTGGCATAAACATTTCTGCACGTGAACATGAAAACTTGCTGAATGTTCTTTTTTTTCCAGAATGTTAATGAAATAGAAAGTGAAATCGTGATGTTTAAATTTATTTTCTTAATGATTATGTTTCAGGTAATTAATTCATAAGTCATTTCTAGGCCCTACAGATTTCAGTGACACTTCAGAGCTAATGTTGTAGTAAAGATAATCGCATTAAGTGGTATGTAGAGGGTATAGATTCTGAAATGCTGGCACTGTGCATTCATGAAGCCTTCTGTGGGCTGCAGAAAGATGGAGCTTCTAAATATATCTTCCCTTCTTTGCCTAGGTAAGCAAACAGATGAAAAAACCAAAACATGCAGAGCTAATGAATACTCTAAGAGCTCCCTGCCCTAATACTAGCAAGAGACTGCAGTAGGAACAAATGCTTAACCTCCTGTTTTTAATAACAAAAGTTACATTCTATCCTCAAAAATGGTTGTAAAGCTTTCAGTTTCAGCAGATAAATATTTATCTCCAAAAGGAAGAGTTTAGACCCAAAATTGATTTGACTTCCTCTTTAGCATTTATCTGTGGCTTTTTTCTACTTTCAGTCCATAGCTGTGTGCTCTTTGAAAGCAGTCAGAAAACATTTAAAACCAGATCATCGCTGTTCTGAACATGGCTACAAGGAGAGCAGGAGGGCACCTACAGTTTGAACATCTCCAGAAGAGTAAGGAGATGACTCTCACAACTCAGTCCAAGTCCAGACTTGTGTCTGGTTAATGGGTAAATGGAGACGCTGGTTGTTAATGTTCTCTTTGGGGTGGTCTCGCAGGGCTTACCGCTTTGGCTTCCTCCTGGACCTGCTCCTTCAGAATTCAGTGGCATAGGAGGACAAGGGTTGCAAACCGCCCCTTGAAAAATGATCTCAACCAATTGTTACATGTTTTTCAGCAACCAAACACATTTCTAGTACTGAATAAACAAGGCCCAGATTCAAAGTAATGTTAAGACCCCCACGGCAACTCCTTTGCTGTTATTTGCTCATTAACATCTAAAATTGCTAAAACATCTGCTCCTTCCCTTTCTCCCCTCCTCTCTGGTCTTTTGAAGATGATTGCTGCAAGGAACAGAAAAAGACCTTCAGAAGGATAAAGGTAACTGGAAAAAATTAGAAAAAAAAAATCACATCCCACTATGAAGGTAGCCTTGCACTGCATTGGGGTTTTTTTTGGCGAATACATAGACTCAGAAAGAATTGTGGGCCATGGTTATTATTTTGGCTACTTTTCAATTCCGCATATCCTATACAAAAATATTGTTACAAAAATGTACAATTCCCTGTGCTTCAGTCAGCCAGATTAATGGTGGCCAGTAGTATAGAAATTGAGACCAATTACCTGATCTGAAACCAGTGGACATGTTTATCATTTGTGGTCATAATGTTTCAGTGTAATGGAAGTGCCTCGAAAATTTGATAAGATTACATAAATATTTATAATATCTGATGCTTCATGCATGTGTCAAAGAAACAATATATACCCTGCATTCCCAAGGCATGTTTTCAAGAAATATTGGTTAAAATCAACTCAGAACATGGATAAACTTGTACCTTCCACATTCACGAATGTTTTCTTGCTTAACATTTCCATTGCAGAGAGTACATTTTTGCAATGGATTGTGATGTTTTTATTTTTACTGATTATAATCTCTCCCTGGAGAAATACCAGCTTACCTATACGCTCAATTTTGCCCCAGATACAGCACAAATGTGCTCCTGCAGACAACAGAAATTACATACACATATCAGAGGACAAAAATGGACCTTCTATTAAGATCACATCCCTAGTCTTTAATTTTGGTGAGCATTGGATTCAGGACTTGTCTGTGCAGCTGAAACAGAAAACCGGTAAAACAGTCTCTCAGGCTTTTGGAAGAGAGACAGAAATAATCTTATCTTTGTACTGTCCCTGCTGGTCTTTTTATCAGGAATCTCCCAAGAATGCTCAGCTAGAACATACTTCAAGTAAATGACGCCCTCAATCATCATGCTAAAATGTAAAAGATCTGGGAAGTGTGGCGATATTTTCATCAAGAATGTTATTGTAGGAAATTCTTTTGTTAAGGAATTGTGAATTAACTTGTTTTCCGTGCTCAAATGCTGAGATCTCATTTATTTGAGCACTGCTTTTAAAGCAGCTGTTAAGAAAACAATAGGACCACTCATCTAAAATAAAATAATATAATTAAAAAGTAAATCACTGGTGACACCAAAGTGTATTTAAAAGCAGCTGCAGTCAATAAAATGGTTGGATTTTAGTTCACAAAAATGAAAGGCATGCAGCCACATGGGACCAATAATGCCGGATGATTTATTGTAGAAGAAATGTGCAGAACAAATCAATAGAAATGTGGACCTGAAAGCAGAAAAAAGAAACTGTGAATGTTTAAGGCTTTTTGTAAGTTCTTGTGGAGCCGTAGGAAGTAGTGATTAAGAGAACAGTCTTTGAGAAAGGCCGATACAATCAGGACTGTATTCCTGATCAGCAAGAGAGAGGTATTCAGAACAGTTTAGACGTCTCTGCATCTGGGTAAGGTGCAAAGAACTATATGTAAAACAAGTGGAAAGAAAAAAAAAATCTTAATTACTTCAGTAGTCTGATCATATCTTATAAAGTGTTAAATTCAGATTCGCCTGGCCATGCTTATAGCAAGTAGTACCTTCCTTCAAAAACAGACACAACTTTTGTATAATTCAGTTACCTGAGAATAAACTAACATTATTGATGAATAATATCTGCACTTGCAAATGTTCTTGCCTGTTGTATAGAGCAACTCTGACTCAGAAAATGAATAATTGGTAAGGTGTAAGCCTATGAGCAATTGGGATCTTTTCAGATCTTTGTGTGAGAAAGAGGTTTGTTTTCATCTTTAAAATGAGCAGAATGTTTTGGAGAAATTGAAGCTGGGTGATTAAGAGCATTAAACCTTGGCTCAGTAGTACTGGGTTTTGTTCACAGAGTTTTCAGAAATGTTTGTCTGACAGGAGGGAAGTTTACAGGAAGAGATAATGCTCAAAATTGAAGGTAATTCTAAAGTTTGAACATTGACTATGTGTAATTACTTATACAGCTGGGTGGTGGCCACATGGGAGCCACATGGGTGTCTCGCAGACCATGTGAGACAGCAGGAACTGTCCATAAGCAGAGTACTGGATCTTATTCCCAGCCTTTGAAAATATTTTGAAGGTTTTCCTGACCGTCAGAATATATCTTACTGGAGATTGGATTTCCCTTTTTCTTGACTGTGTGATTTCTTTCTAGGGCATAATGTATTTTCTTTTTTATTTCATTTGCATAGTTCCTGTTAAATGTTACGACTTCTGTTTGGTTTTTGGCACAGCAAGTAGCCCTGTACGAAGCCTGTTGCTGCACAGAAAACTTAATTTTGACGTTACAATTGTCAAGAGTGGATGGAGTGGCAAAAGGTCATTTGCTTTCTGACGGGTAGAAACAGATAAGGCTGAATTTTGAGAGAAATTTTTTTGAGGGGTGATAGATTTTTTTACAAGCATAGATTATAATGCAATGATTCCAGAACAGGATGAGAAAGAACAAGCTTCTAGCTTTGTAGATGGTATTGGGGGACAGGAATTGTTCAAAATTCTCATCTATCTTCCTTAGACAAGTGTCCTCATTTATAAGCCCATTATTGTCAGGTGCATATTGAAAAGACACGCATTTGTTCTTAAAAGACAACTGCATGCCTGCTAAGGGCCTGTTTTATAGCATGTCTTTGAGGTTGGTTTTACATGGGTTTTCATTTTGTGAAAGATGTGGTTTGAGCCATAGATTATCTGTTTGTTAGTTAATACAAAGTTAATGTAGTTAATGTATTTCACAGACAGCTTGATCATGCTTGCTGGATTAATTAATGTTTTAACCACAAATTCAAATTGACAGTCCAGATTGTAGACGGTGCCATGTTTATATGTAATTACTTAGATTATCAGAAAGTGGATCATCAAGTCATTCAGTATTGTAGAGAAAGCTTGGTGTCCCCACCTTCACTTGTGGATTAGCAGGTGTCGCGTCTTCAGAGTTATGGATCAGACCAGTGGCAATATGATTGTCAGTCTTACTTCTTGCAAGGCATGTTGTATCATCATAGTGCTGGAATTCAGTGAACACACTTGGAAAAAAACTTTCTGAACTGTAAGTGGTTTATTTGGTCTGCTAACTTTGCTGTAGTTTCTGTGTCTGTACAACGGTGCAAATGATTTACAGGAGAGCTCTAGAACTTAATTACTGTTTAAAAGCATTTTTAAATTCCTTGAGGCAAGGTGCCATGAAAATACAAAGTGCTATTAATTGGCTCATCAGACTTTAGAGAATGCCACAGTAATTGCATATTTAATAGTCTTTCAGTACCGTGGTGCGACAACTCGGCTATTCTGCTGTAAGTGAACGTTTCCATCAGTTTCTTTCAGTGTACAATTGCAGTATCAGGAGAAGACAAGATGGAACAACCCTGTGAATTTTGCATGCTTTTGCATTAGAAACATGAACTCTAAAAACATTCATACTGATTAGCCAAAGGATGACGTATCTTTAAAGTTACTCCAGAGTCCAAGCACTGGCTTCGTAATGAGACGTGGCATTTACCATGCTTTGCTGCTCTGATTATTAACCACTTTGGAAGTGTGCCTTGCAATAACAGAGCAGTTCTAATCTCTTTAGAGATTAGTAAAAAGAAAGCAACCTAATTTTATTTTAAGGGATAGTAAATTATTTAAATAGAGTGGCTTAACACCTGGAATTAGGACTTCAGTGGGAACCAGTCTGGCCTGCTACTTTTGTACAAATAAAGAAGGGAGTGATGTTTGTGTTCAGTGTTCTTCTGGAAATCCCTCAGAAGGAGTCTGGTATGAGAGGGGACTCCAGGGAGAGAAAAAAAAGGATGAAGGAAAATAAATATCTTTACACAGTATCCCTGATTTAAAAGAACAGAGCACAATTCTAATACTGTACAATTCTGATTGCGGAGTTACTAGAAAAGAAAGAGTTTATTAGATGCCTAAAGGAATACAAATGAGATGATCACAACAGAAATATGTGCTTTACAGCTGGAATGAGAAGCGTGCTCTGAACATGCCATGGAATATTCAAAACGCCTGTTTCATGGCATAATAATGCATTGTGTCATTTCATGATAACATGACTAACAGCTAAACTCTAACATTTAAACCTAACTTCAGCACATAAGCTTTAGAGATAAGCATATAAATAGGTCAGTGTACATATAATTTCAAAATAACCACGGGAAATAGCAAGGGATGTACATCACAATAAGCATTTTTAGCAGTACACTTAGGTATACAGCTTTAAGGAGTGTCCTTAGCAGTTAGTGGTATTTTACAGCTAAAATGAAAATACTTACATTTATCCGGACCTCACTGCAGTGATTGTTTCTCACTATTTTCTTATTTTTAGAATTAATATTGTGGCAAGCAAGTACAGTGCAATATGGTGAATACCTTCTTTTAGAGTGCAAGCATCTGTTTATGTTCCTTAATTTGGAACTATTCTGATCATAAAATAACTACATGAATGCTACGCTTAGAAATTTGATGTCCTAGGGATTTTCCAGAGTACTTTAGAGATGCTCTGAAGACAAACACATTTCTTCATGTCTGGCTTATTACAGAGACAAAATCACCCATTTATCTCTGATTACTATAGGATGACATACAGCATTGTGGTTACAGGGTTTAATTCTTATTTCTCTGTTCTGTCTTTGCTGTTCTAAATAAGCAACTAGAAACCAAAACAGTGGTTTCTACAGTGGAATTAATAACTCTTCCCTGGTATGTTAATTATATCAATTGCAGATGTCACTCTAATAGCAGCTCCTACTGTTTTTAAAACTCTAAGTCTTATATAATTCCTCTTCTAATGTTAATTCTGCTCAATGGCACGTGTAAAGTACAGCCATATTAACTGATCTAAAGATACCTGAAGCTCTCTCAGCAACAAGTAGTGTGGGCACCAGGTAGGGAGATAACCTTCATCTGACCTCCCACACTGTTCTGAGGGAACAGTTAGTGCCAAATAGCTTACCAAAAAAAAACCCCAACCCATAATAGCATTTCCCAGCTGTCTAACTGCTGGAGAGCCAGAGTGAACCATCAGAGATGGGAGACAAGGTTACCTGGCTCAGGCCCCCGAAACTTCTGAGAAGTAGCAAGGAAACTTTTCTGGGTCAGTCTCAGTTTCTGGATTTGCCTCCATGTAACATCAACCTAAACAAGACCTTTCTAGTTGTATACAAATCCACCATGGGGAACAGGACAGGAGAGTTCCTTGTCTGAGAAAAACAAAAGCTACCCACTCCCCTAAAAGCTACCCGCTCCCCTGCCCTCAGGATGGGTACTGCAGTTTCCTTCTCTGTCTCTCCTGATTTACTGGAGTGCAGAAGCAAAGCTGGGGCAAAATTAAAGTACACAAGCAGAACCAGGGATATCAGACTGGAGCCGCTATCCGTGGAGGACTACGTAGATAGTCCTTTGAGTCACACAGCGTAGACTGAGCTGTTTTTCAAAGGGAAGGGAGTTGCAAGGAAAGGAGGTGGTAGAGGCAGCCCCTGATGGGAAGAATGGCAACATCTCCACTCCTTGGAGAAATCTCTGACATTCCTCTTAGAACCCTGCTCTCGTAAGTGCTGTCAGAGATTGAGACGACTTTATCCAAAATCTGAGACAAGTGTGTTTTGGTCATTAAATTCTGAGACAGGTTAATGTCAAAGCATAAACCATGAGACTACACAGCGCCAGAGAAATGGTCCACAAGGGCAGCAGCCTGTTTGTCATGGCAATGGCTGAAAGTGTATGGGGGGAGGAAGAGATGTGAAAATGATTTCTCTAAAAGAATACTCCTTTCCAGATTACAGGAAATATAATTCATTATAGATCCCCAGTTCCTTAATTTGTTTAAAGGTTACATTTGTTCCTTAATTTGTTTAAAGGCTACATTTTTGGTTGGGTTTTTTGGTGTTTTGTTTTTATTTTTTCCAAGGAATGGTAAAGGGTGGCTTAGACACAACACCTTTACTGAAGGGAAATTAAGCTGTTGTGATTGCCTCTGTACAGCAATTAACGCACATTTAGAATATTTATATTGTCATTCTGAATGAAAAAAAAAAAAAAAACCCTGACATTGATTTTTCAAAATGCTATCAAGGGTCAGGAAAGCTTACCTCCTGAGCTAATTTGCTGGTTTTATTTAAAATCACTTTCTATTATCTGAATAATTATTTCTCCTCCATTCAAGCTACTATATTTGGCTAATGTCTGAGGGAAGCAACAGGATGAATAATCGTGATACCTGGATTCTTACTGCCAGCATTTACCAGAAGACAGAATTCTTCTCTGTCCCCGCTCTCTGGGCTGTTTCTCAGAGCAGACCTAGCCTTCTCCTGAGGTTTCTTGCTGATATTTAAGCTGTTGAAACTCACTTATTTGTAGTATGCCCAAGAACCTGTCTCAATGCCTTCATCCCTGACTGTTTTGAAACTATTTGAAGGAATCTGAGCAAAACCCGCTGTAGCTACCTGAATATGAATCTGATGAGTGAACCTAGTGCTTTAAAACACTTTTATCATTATCTCCAGTGAATGCAGTTTTTGTCTCGCTGCTTGCAGGTTGCCATTCAGTTGCATACATCTGCTTTATTATACACAGAATGCCTTGGTGTGTTGGATTGGGTTTTGGTTGGGGGGGTTTTTTCCCCCTTTTTCTTTTCTGGTGTGCTTGCTGTTTCCAGATAATTTGTGAGTTTAAAATAACAGTACCTTTATAGTACTTATATATAGGTTTAAAGGCTAGTTTATTCTAAAGGATTGATGAAATTGGGAGAGTTAAGACAGAAGGAGGACAAAAGAGTATGTATTGGATAAACCTATTAAGCAGAGGGTGGGAGTTACACCACTTGTGGTCAGCTTCAAAATCTAGTTTAATCCCCTACTCTAAAAAGTAGCCATTCCTAAGTGTAGTAAAAAGATCTTCCTTTGTTTTTGGCATGGTAATTTAGGATACCAAAATGTTTCTGTAGTCATAAAGACAGCAAAGCATTCTATGTAGAATGAAGCAAAATGTGCAGTAGAAAATCAACACGCGATCAAGAAGTGGATTCACAAGGGAGATCCTTTTCCTACAGAATCTGCTCAGCCACAGAAAATGAGAGCTCAAATACTCAGAGCATACCTAGGGCTCATTAACACACACTGCTAAGCTTTATACTATGCAAAAATGAATTATTGCTTTATTGGGACACCCTAGATTATGTAACTGCACCTTAATGGAAATAAAATAGAGCATAAGATTTTCACTGTTGCCATTAGCAACAGTTCTGTTATTAATTTCAGCCTACATTCCCCTCCTGAAACAACCACTTCATTGAAAGAAAACCCTGTGGGACAGGTAATGCAGAAGGTTGTTAATGCAAAGTGAATCAGTGCTTTTGGGATATATACTAAGAGTAACAACTCTTCATATTCTGAACGTACTTCTTTTTTGCATCCCGTCGCAGTAATTTTTAACAAAATCAGGAATTATAATTCCTATAATTCCCTTTTAAAAGCTTTTTTAAAATGTGCATTGTCAGCTAGCATCTGCATTGTGCAGTCACCATGCTGAAATTGTAGCTGTAACACCTATTTCCATTTTTTCTGGAAAATATGGACAATATCCACATTTGGGGAAAATTCTCAGTCTGATTATCTAACAGAGAGGTGTTTCTTTGTAAAAGTGAATACAAACTTGCCAAGTATCCAATTCAGGAAAGCTTTCCTGTACAGCACAGTGGTTAAGCTGGGACCGTCTGAAGCACTGGGTTACTTGCTCTCCTGAAACGAGACCTGTTCAAACAGTAACAATTCAGGATTGGATTTAAATGCTCATCTTTCCTTCCATTTGTTCTCAGTTGCACCCCAACAGTATTTCTTTATCTATCTCAGCCCTAAAATTGTGCTTTTGTAATTGAGTGGATTTTATTAAAAGCCAGGAAATTCCCCCAGACTTTCATATTTGGTGAAGTGAAAAACACAGACAGATTTTACATTCTCTGAAATGTCATTACCTACTTTTTGAAGAAAAGAAATAAGACTTTTTAATTAAAGGAATGGCTATTTGTACAGGGAAATACTGAATTTGTGTGTACTATGATCAAATAATGAATTCCATTCAGGCATATTTACATATCTTTTAGTATGTTTGGTTTTCTCAGCTGCCACAAAATCGCTATCATAAACATAGAGAAGTCAAAATAAAATGGGCAAACACAATCCTGGTATAATTTCACTGACTGAAATGTATTTTTGCTGTTGCTTAAAGGAACCCCAAATCTGTGCTATTGGCTTTAAGTATAATCTGCCTGAATCTAAGTCAGTCATAGAATTAAACAGAATTTAGTTGTCATCAAATGGTAGAAATAAGTCTTTGTCTTTAATTATGGGCCTTTTTCTCCTTCCAAATGAAGTAATTTGTGACTAAAAGCTTAACCTTTTCAAAAATGTTATTTTTTGTGAATTGGAAAAAACCAGCTTCTGCACGTTCTTTCATCAAAAATTCTCTGCATGTTAAAAAGAACTGCAACTCAGCACTGAGGCTTAGGGCAACTTCAGCAACCTCTTTGGCTGCACCCACAGGAAAATAGATGTGTTGCATGATGTATTACCAGCTCACAACAGTAGCCTCGCAAGTCAGATTTTGTAACGACCGTGCTAATAGCTATGGGAAACTTCTGACATGCTCCACGTAAACAAGAAATCCTCAGAAGCCTGGGCAGACTCAAAGCAGGCTGATTGCTTATGCAGTTAATAAAACGTGCCCATTCAGAGCGCGTTACAGGAGATCACATTCCCAGTGACTATAAAGCAAATGTGTATATTTATGTGAAGATGAACTCCAGAGCAAATAAAGCTGTATGTAGCTGCTTTTATCCCAGAAATATTTTATTACCACAGAGCAGACAACTACTTCCTTTTTCTTTTAACGTTTTTACAAATCTCAGTAATGCGCCTACATCAGTGTCTCCTTTTTATTCAAATACATCTGTAAAACTGAGGTAGGCAAGATGTCTACAGATTTTATCAACCAGGAGAAAACATGCCATATTTCAACTAATATCCATGGAAGTCCATAATGTGTTGAGCATTAATTAACCAGGTGGTTTGTGTTAGTCAATACTTTAAAGACAAGACTGGTCTTTATTTTTCTCTCAACCTGGAAAGAAAGTGTGCCTTTGTATTGGGGTAAAATAGAACTTTTTCTTTTCCTCTGGTCTTGTAACGTACCTTCTGGCACATCTATTGCTGCAGTTGAATTTTTCATAAATGAGTATTATGCAATTCAACTTCTACGGAAAGCTATGCTATCGAATCATAACAATCCTATGACATGAGGGAAGGTACACCTCACTCATAACTTAAGTAGAATTTAAGTACCTGTACTTAAAATTACAGTCACTTCCCTCTTGCCTGATAACATCTTTCTAGCATTAAGTGGTTATTAGATGAAAAAATCATAGTCCAGAGCTCAGAACTCCTCCTTCTCCAGCAAGTAGCCTAACTGGGAGTCTTGCACTCTGGCCCCAGAATTGAAGCCTTTTTTCAGGCTGTGGTAGTTTCATCAGTAGACTAGATAGCAATGTCATCTCGATAGTCTTTCACTCAGCAGCAGGGACAGTTGCAAGACAGTTGTAAACATAAAGCCCTTGGTAGAAAATTGTACCTATATAAAGGTGTAAACACTAGTAGAGTATTACAGCAAACACTATCACCATTCCTAGTTTAGAAGAAAGGTGTCTGCTTTCAGAAGGGAGCTCCATGCTGTCAGTCCCAAGTCAACATGTCCTTTTAGTAATGAGTGAGGTACCTAAGCCCACAAGAGGAATCGCTGTAGCAACTTCTTGTCTTCGGTGCTGAGTCTTCAGGCTTCCTTGTAGAGTACCTGGCTGCTCAGAGTGTGCAAGTAGATGTTTTTTATCATCTCTTAAATGGTTCCTCCTACCACTACTCTGTAAGAAGACATCTAACTGTACATTGTATGTAGCAACAAGGAGCCAAAATGTGAGGTTTTGAAGACTTCTGTTGGCCTGAAACTATTTTCATAACGTGAAGAAGTCAGGGATACTGAACACATGCTTTTCACATCCTGAAGTGGTTTCTGTGTGTCTGCATAGGGTGGAGGTGGCATAAGGTCTATTTATACTCATCACAGAAGACCGATCGGCTTTTAAGAGCACACATCTATCCCTCCAAAGCACTATATCATTCTCATTTTCATAGCATTTGATTCCCCACAGAAGACATACAGTGCGTTATACCTTTTCATTCTCACCTTATCTCTTTCTTCTTCAATAACAAATTATTTTTTGAGGGAAAGGATGATCCTGCAGTGGAGATGCTATCTTAAAACTCAGATATGTAGGTTTATTTCCAGAAGACATTTGATTAATCATCTGTGAATTGAGGATAATGTTGCTTTTTCTAAGAATCTTGTGAAAATAAGTCCACTGGATAGAAAGGCATTCAGGTATTATGAGTGTTGTGGAAGGAATTAAATGTTCTCTGTTCTAAAACAATCGAATGAATGCCAAGCAGTGGCGGTGTGAAATGAGTGAAATTAAGCTCTGGCTCAAAACAGGTGTTTTTCATTCCCACAGTTCATTGAATCTGACTCTGATTTTGATGTCAGATAATACACTGTCATTTGTTTAGCTGAACCAAATCAAATCATTATTATGAAGTGCTAAGTGATCTGCACAGTAACATTTTCTAATATAATTTGGCACACATAAAATAAAAATAGTAATAAAAATTACTCATAAAAATAACTTCCAGTACAGAAAAGATACTAATCACATCGGTTACCAAAAAGCAGCAGGAGCACATGAAATAGTTTACGTGGCTTTCCAGATCCTACTAATCTCTCTTTTATTCCAAAGGTATTCAGATGATACGTAAAACTTTTGCTGAAAGCTTTCATTACGTTTCAACGGAGGTTACCCTTTAAACAAGTTGGTTTAAATCCCCTTGGCTGAGAAAGACTTCAAATCAAATTCTATCTTCAATGCTGCTTTTTTGAGCTATGTCCCACTTTCTGTTCTTGAAGCTGAGGAAATGTTTTTAATCTTTTGTAAAGTGCACAGCTGAACAAGCTAATTTAGCAGTGGTTTCGTACCACAGGATTCCATTTGTTGCCATTTAATGACTTTATTCTGCGTGCGCCTTCAGTTGTACATTGCAGGAACAAATGGATGTAAAGTAAATGATTAATTTTTACCAACTTCAGAATGTCAGTAAGGCTGTCGGTATTAGAATGACATTATCAACTTTTTAAAATCATACTATTAGGACTTTTTGGAGGACAGTACTTTCACAGGGAACAGCTGTTGAGTCAACCACCCACCCCCAGCTTGAAGCACAAATGTAGAAAGGGGATCTGGAGAGAAGGATAATTGTTTGCTATTTTTGCATGTTTTAATTTAGGCCACAATCTAAAAAATATTGAAATCAATCTAGAAACTACTTTGGCTCCACTGGGCTTTTTGAGCAAGCTCTAAGCAGGTAGGGAAGGGTTCATTCTATTTCAACTGGAAACGGAAATCATATAATTGAATTAATAACTGAAGAAGAAGCTTCAGTAGGCTTTACAATGATTTTATACCAAGCTTTGTAAGTGATTATGCCTAACTACACTTCTCAAAGGGATTTACCATGAAGACTCCTGAGAGCTTATACTAATTTAATTATTAAATCGTGACTTCCTACTTAACAGGAGTAGCAGAGATGATGCATCAACAGTAGCATGTTTTCATAGCAAAAGGAGGCATAGACACACTGGTGGAAGCAAGTTGCTGAGGAGCAGGGCACGTTGCTCCCATGAGGAGCTGCCTGCAGGTGACTGTGGTGTGCCGGGGCTGACCGGCGGTGCGGCACGGTGCCGCGCACCCTCGCTCCCCTCACGGGACAGTTACATACCTGTACTCAATCACTGCGTGATATGGATATGCCCAAAAGAAGCTGAGCAAAAACTCAGTTGCAGATTCCCAAGTATCAGTTCTGTGATTTGTACTCAAGGAGGAAACCCCGTTAAGTGTGAGAAGGAAAGAGGGCAGCAACTTTCCTCCTGTATATCTCTGTAACAACTGACAGGTAGTCCCAAATTTGCTCCTTGGCAACTGCCGCATGCACAGACGCATAACATAGGCTTGACGGTTTTCTTCCCTTTTTTTTTTTTTCCTTTTGTTGTTGGAAGAGGTGTGGATCAGATTTTACCTAAAGGATTTTCAGCAGCTCCAAGCAAGAGCATTGGTGCCCTTCCCTTTTCTTTTTCAAAATCTAACAGTTTCATTACTTGGGAATCATTGCTTTCCAGCCAAATACATAAATGATGACAAGACAATTTGCAACATACAACAGTGAAACATCCTAGTTCTTTTTGCCGTATTTTGACATGAATTTGAGTTTGTTTACTTCAAAAATCAAAGCAAAACTTTGGGAATATGAAGACGAGAGAAAAATGGCTACAAATGTAATACAGCAAGCCCTAAGAAAATGTTAACTAAAATTCATAAAAAGTATGTGGTGTTTCATGCCTCTACTGTAAAGTCTGTGCAATTGGGTTACTCAAGGCAGTTGGGTTATATCAACTAGTTGTATATTATTAATCTGTGGGTTTCTCTTCTGGCATTTCATATCCTCTCAGTTTCTACCATCTGCCAATAAATTACAGCTAAAGAGATTGGCCAGCAAATCCAACCACCGTGTCTTTTCTATAGATGCTCTCTATCTATAGATTGTTCACAAGACTGTGAACTTATGTGGTTGATAGCATCTGTTTGCCTGGGCTGTTTAAGTTTATCACATTCCCTTAAAAACGCAGAGGTCAGCTGGAGAGGCTGGAGGCAGAGCAAGGTCGCTGCTTTTCTGGAGGAACTCCCCAAGCCTGCTCCCTGCAGGCAGCTGGAGATGCAGCTGGTGGCACCATGAGTGGTGAGTGGAGCTGGGTTTCCCAGGCTGGCACAAAGCCCAGCAGCCAGACTTCACATGGCAACAGCCTCACAGACCCAAGGAGGCGGCAAGCAGAATTTACTGTATCATTTTCCAGGATTTCATCTTCTTGACATAAACGCTTGTCCAAGGAAAACTCTTTAGTGTACAAAATATCTACTCGGGTATCTCTGTGTCTATCAGTGCATGTAGAAGTAAATATACACTGGCATTAATAACAGCGTAGGTGTTACATTTTTTAATTTAAAAAATTATAAATCTGCATGATAGAGATGACTGCATAATTAGAATATCCGTCTGGAATAACAATGATTTAATTCAAGTTGCAGCTTAATCCTGTGTCAAGGAGCTCTAGGTATCAAAAATGTATGCTTTCATTCCAGGCCCATCAGAACGCTGGATTATGCATCTTCTGATTTGGGTTACTGTTCAGGAAGTGGCCATGAATTCAGCTCTTGCGTCTGAATTTTCACATCCCTTAAAAATTCAGGGATGTCTGAATGCGCCATTCTCTGTTCCTTATTTCCTTCCCTCTGCACCTACTACTAAACTATTAATCATGGTTCATCCGCTCTTGGTATGCATTTTTAATTTGAATAGCACATGTTAAAATGCTTTCAGACACAAGTGATTTGGATTTTACTGACATAATTATTGGCTTCTGTTAGATAAGCAGTGTATTATTTTAATAAACATAACTGTCTATGCTCATAAAAGACTTTCTTTGGGATGTACAAAACGCAGTTAATAATTTTGAATGCAAATGTGTTCTCAAGGCAAGTAAATGAAGATACGCCTGTCTGGAAAGTCTTAGGATGTTGAAACAAGGAAAATAAAAAATTAAGGCAAATTCCATTGACAGATAAAGACAAGTAATGCGTTTTAACTTCAGATTTTTAACTTCATTCATGTAATCAGTTTCCTTTTAAATCACTTTGAGGGGAAAGCGGTCTCTTCCACTTTTGAAGGCATGGAGGTAAGAAGAAGGTTGCCATAGATGAACCTGGATGTGATGCATCTCTCCCGCATGGAGCGGATCTCTGCTTGGTGCTGCCCAGCCCAGTGGGGAGGCTGGGAGAGGGTTGTACTGGCAGCTCAGCCTGCTGCTCCTCACCCAGGGCCTGCCCCAGTGAATCTGCCTGCTGGCATAGCTCTGCTACGTGCTGTTTGATGGCTCCCTTTCACCCTAAAATTCTCTTCATTCAAACGGTATTAGTAGTATGGGAGTTTGATTAAATCTTTTTATACTTACTGGCATTTATAGAATCAGACTTCCAGCTATATTAGCTCAGGACATTTAATGTAGTATAGGCTTTGGCCAAGCATCTGAATTTTTAAAAAGGATTTTCAAGAAATGGCTTACCCATCCACTCAGGCTGAGGGAGAGGTCATGTCACATATGTGTTCCCAAGACTGAAAACCTTGTGTGTTACAGAGAGGGCCCATCAGTGCTGTAATTACCTTGCTTTGGTAAAAAGAGGGAGTCAGAAAATACTGAGAGTGGTAGAAACAACCAGTGAATGTTATTTTCTTTGAGCAGGGGTGTATACGGACTAGAGCTAGTCTGGGGTATCAGAACTATGCCTATCAAGCAGGAAATTGCACTATTATCACTAAACTGAAAGGTCAGCTCTGTTGGAAGTGTCAATTACTGATAATGTATGAGGTGGGTTTCTTAGTCTAATTGGGAAGTATTTTTAAAAGACAGTGGAAATCATGTGAGTGAGTTGTGAACTTTGTGTTCCTCTAGGCAATTTACTGGGGTGGATTCCTAAGGGAGATGGGGAAAATGCTTCTAAAAAAGTGTGATAGATGTCTTCTGGGCATCAGAGCCTTGTTAACGGTCTCCTGCCTTTGTCCTGGGTTTATTGTAGCACCATAAAGTTTAGAACTGCTGATGCAGGAATTCCTACAGACTTTAGGAAATAAGCTTTGTACAATGCTTTGCCACACTGTGGGCTTCCACAGGTGGGTGCTATATTTCACCCTGTAATTTTTATGTGAGTAAATGGAGAGCAAAGAGAAAGTGTTATCAATGGCTTTACTTGGAGGAGATTGCAGTGCATCCACCATGGACTCTTTACGTCCTTACATATATGAGGATAATAAATAATATATCATACGTGCTCACAAGGTGTGTTAGATTGCCTAGAGCAGCAGCCTCTAGTTTCTGCCTGCCTGTTGGCCCATGGATCTGTAACGCATTAAGAACAATTCTTCTGTCTTTGCTTGCTTTAGCCTGGTAAGTTCCCCTGGCCACAAGGATTGACAAGAGAGTCACAAAATCAACAGCCTAAGATCTACTTTTTGCTAATAAGCTACTACATGTGGACTAACAGCCCAGGATACAGCATAGTTATCTTTCTGTGATAGTGCTACCAGAACAAACTCAGTTTGGTCATATTGGTTTGGGGTATGTCCCCAGTGCAAAAGTCTTCTCCTTATTTATACCTGTCATGACAGCGCACCACTCTGGAAACGTTCCCTTCAGCTCATGACGCAAAAATAACATGGTCTGTGAACTGCTGCTGGTGTTTTAAGCTCACTTCAGTTCCTGCAGAAGGGAAAGACTGTGCCCAAGGTCTGACTGCCTTGGCTTGCTGCTCTTGCCTCCTGCATTCACATAGGCTCCTTGATGAACCCTGTGCAGCTGAGGACACGAGGTGCTCAGATGACAAAAAGGACAAAGCATATTTCTCCTAGTCAGAATTTGGAGGCACAGTTTGATCTAGTACCTCTTACTTCTTGCTGTAAATCATATTACTCTCACTGTAAAATTGTCCCAATCACTTTCTTGTTTTGTGTCTCTTCACAGAGCGATGAGGTTTTAACAGTCATCAAGGCAAAAGCACAGTGGCCTGCCTGGCAACCTCTGAATGTGTAAGTAAGTAGGGAATAGTGTGTCTCAACAGCCTTGTGTTCAGTGTTGGCTAATGGACTGCTCTAAACTCATTGTCGCATATAATCATTCGCCCTTGTAAAGAAACAATCTAAAAATATTTTGATAGATGAGTTTTAATATTTTTGGGGGGGTTTTGCCAACAACTGCTTCTCTCATTCTTTCCTCTTTAGCATCTCTTCATTTTTGTACATGCTTTGGTTCACTAACTGTTACAGGAGAAGGATTATCCCGTGGAGTTTGTGCCTTCATTGAACAATGATGTTTATTCAATGCTTGCTCAAAAATATATTGTACTATTCCATGTGTAGTATTTTTTAGCATCCTGTGTCACGCACTGTGACAACGCACTGTGTCAACACAGCAAATCCTCAATCCACCAACAAAAAACTCCTAAAGGGCCAATTCTTTAAAGTGTTTATCTAAAACACTCTATGATAGCATCATGATCCTGATGGTAGTATAACTATGGTTGTTTTACCAAGTGAGACAGCTAGCTAGCTTCCCAGGTTCCCAAGACTGGGCTCTCTGGCACTCAGCAGAAAAGAGGACAAAACTCTTCTTTCAGGATACTCTTGAATTTACTGGTTGTCTTTTGGCGGGGGCTGGGAGGGGGGGGGGTCAGGGGGTGGTTCTTGCATAACTTAGCTATGCTTGGCCCAAAGTTCATACTAATTATCCAGGCCCAAATGAGTGAGACTTACAAGAAGTGACTAAAGATGAGAACCCAGTATAAGGGGTCACCCCATTAGCTGAGAGTCAAATTAAGTCCTTGGAGAAGCAGGGCAATTAGTCTACTGCAAGATTGCAGGGACCAGGTAGTCCTGTTTCCCCTGTAAAAAGTATAAGGGAAGCAGTTAGTGGAACACTGTGTCTGGTTTTGTCATCTGTATTTCAGAAAGTATGTGAAAATTTGGAGGTTAGTCAGAAAAAAGCTGCAAAAGAGTTCAGTTTTTAGAAAACATCCCCTACTGTAAGAGGCTTAGAAACGCTTAAGCAGCTTAGGACTTAAGCTATTCAGTTTATCCCCTCCTCCCCTGGAAAAAAAAAAAAAGGTTAGGAGGTGAGCACAGCTTAAATAGTGAAAAGATTTCTGATAGCTGATCCTTCTTTAATCTAGAAAAAAAAAACACTATGAAATCCATCGTAGCATGGAAGCTAAGGAAATTCGTGACAAGGAAATTCTCACTAAAGGTATGGCAAAAGGCTTTAACAGTGTGACTAACCTTCAGAGCAGCTTACCTGAACATGAAATGGATTTTCCATCATTTGAATATATTTTAACCCTGAGACAGAGTTGTAGGATCTGCACAGGAATTGTGGGTTAGGCTTTTTTTGGCTGGTGTTATGCAAGTGGTCAGTCAAGGTGACAGTAATGGCATTCTTTATTTATGGTATTATTCCCCTGAAATTTTCAGTATTTGGATTTGGTAGTGTTTGCCATGTAGTAGTTGTGGATAGCATTTTTCTCCCTGCTGCCTTCTTTCTATTCACTCCAAATTAACACTTTAAAATGGAAACTTTTTTCCATTTTTCTGTTCTACGGCGGTGAGGTCTCTGACTGAAACAAGCCATTTATTTTTTCCTTCCAATTTCAGTTACTTTCCTGAAGCAACATTTATTTATGGTGTTTCTGTATCAAAGTGAACAGTACTACTAGGAATTGACTGCTCTGGGTGCTTGGAAGGCTTTGGCATTGACAGGAGAGCAGGTTTGTACTTTGTTCACAGAAAGATGGAGAGAGGATCTCCTGCTCCAGAGTCTCAATCCATCATCTTTCAAATACACTGAATATATGACATAACAAAAAGGAAAGCTAATTAAAATACGTTGCCCCTGGTCATAATAGCTAGTTTAATAGAGCACTGAGAAACTTCACAAAAAAGTTGGGAGTTAACAACTTCAGATACTTTCTAGGCATATTCTTTCGCAGACATGCCTGCAAATGCTTCTGCAACATCCTCCAGATGTTCTTCCAGTCAATTCTTACCTTTTCTATATGGTAATTCTCACCTTTCAGTAACATCAGAAGGAATAAATCTTGGTATTTGTGCTTTCAAATGCTGTGCAAGGGTTCCCCTAACAAATGTTCCTTCACTTTACAGGTAGTGTTGGAGTTTTGGCTTTTTAAAGTAATTTTTTATCATATTTTGCTATGGTGTCCTTCTTTTTGATTCCATTTTAAAATATGATCTAAGCTTCAAAAGAAGCCAAAATTTTCAATATCCATTAACTTCTCGTGTTAATTTCCCATTTGCTGTTATGGATGGTCCTTCTTGGAATTTAGATTAGGGTTGTGCAAGTATTGGACAAGGGCTGCTCAGGGTAAACACTTGGTCTATTATTATGCATAACACAGTCACCTTACTAATCAAGAATTGACTAAAAGTCATGAATAACCTTCTTTTGCATAATCATTAGTTATACATCTAATATATAATATGGTGTGATAGTGATGTCAAAGTGGCGTTACAATGTGTCATAATAAGCACAGCCTAAAAACCTTCCTGAATGTGTTTTACAAGAATTACAAAATGCATAATACTAGTGAGCCAATTTACGGAGGCCTAAAGTGCCAACAGCTGGCAAATTCAGCCTGCTCACACTTTAAAGTTTACGTCCTGATTCCATACAGTAATTTTTATTGCTAACACTATCCAAGTTACAGTACCAAGTTAGTTACAGTGATTACACTTAAAATCGGAGGGAGGAGGGGAGCAATTACCTCCAAAATTTGTGAGAGGGCTGTAAGCGTGTTAATCTATTTGCACGCTGTTGTGGAGAATCCGGGATGAGGCACCGCGGACACCAGGCTGCCAGCCCAGGTAAACACGTTATCTGAGAGTGACAACCCGCGGTTGACGGGGCTGGAGCGCCGTGACATTCGCGTAGGTGGTGGCAGACGCTGTCGTGGAGGGGAGACTTACGGGCTCAGTATTTGCTCGTCGCAGGCACCAGCTCAGTCAGACCCATCCCTTTGAGGGGAAACCCAAGAGAAAAGAAACCAGATGGGAGCATGCACCAAGGCCCAGCACAGCCCTGGGCAGCAGCCCCGCTGCCCACGCAGGGTAATCACCAGGCAGCCAGGACGGGCACCGCGCCTGCCCCTGGGGCTGCCGCTCCCCTCCCATCTTTCCGAAACAGCGAGGGAGGCTGCAGCATCTCCTCCTTTCCTTACAGAGGCTGGAGCAAGGCAAGCTGCTAATTCTTGCCCACATCTTGAGCAGTTGGTGAGCCCTTGTGTTTCCACTCTGGTCACTTGTAATAACGTGTGGGAGGATGGTCTTGGCTGGGCACGTCTCATGCGTTCATCATGGAGTTAAATGGCTTTTCTTCTACTCTGTCGATGCCGGTCAATGAGGCTGTGAGTCCCGAGGCCAGTCGTACCTCAGTAAGTAATGTTTCAAGCTCTGTATGGACTGAGGGCACGAAGTGTGTAAGTCTGTGTCTAAACCTGGCGGTGATGCCGAAAGCCTTTGGTTCATGACACCAGAGGTAAGAAGGGAAATATAACTGGGAGCTTTTATTCTGCTTAGAGAGAAGAAAATAGAGACTTCTCAGTGCAGATCCAGTGGGCACAAATTGCCTCGCCAGGGAGAGGTCTTTGGCTTCAGAAATGAGTTCAGAAATTACAGAAGGGGCTGAGACAAGTTGCCAGCCCTAAGCAGGGAAGGATATAATGACACTAAGTGATTTTCTTAAATGCTTTCTGTTAATTACAATTAAGGCTAATATACTTTAACATACTGTCGTCTCCCAGTACAATATAGTGCTGTGGAAACTATATCCTGCCACACACGTAACGTCTTTTATGATTCCTCTCCTCAGTTCCTATGTATGCCTGCTTTTTGCCGCTGTTTTTCTTTTTCTTTTTTCCTCCTATCACTCATCTTCATTATCCTCCATTCGGTTTCTTATCCAAGGCACCAGGATGCAAAACAATCTCCTGAGTTGTTGCAGGCAGGAGACAGTTTTGGGTGATCTTTGTGAACTAGTTCATGGTTGCCCAACTGAGAGCGCAATATTGGTAGCATGAGAAGGAGTGCCCGACCAAGTAATAAAACATTTTGCTGTTGCTTATGTTTGTATTACCAAGTTGTGTGTCTGAAATTCTGACTTTAAAGTACTTGCAGGGAATGCATTCTTCCTTGAGTGTAATGGTATCAGTATACAGCATGCTGTCAAATGAAAGTAGTTTTTCTTATCTTACTTGTATAAACAAGAGCACAGCTCATTGCTCCCTTCCTCTCAGCTGTGTTTCAGGCAGAATCAAATTTTACTTCATACTCAGCTGCAAATGATTGGCCTTTGGCAGTATGGAGGATAAAATACAGCAAATACAGATAGTGCAACCGGTATCCAAATCTGCGTATCTGGCACCTGTAAAATAATCAAGCCAAGACAGAAGAATTTGGGGATAAAGAAGGCAAGACTTTTAAAGATAGTATGCATCAAATTCCACAGGAGCGAATATCTTCAAAAATCTTGCCTTGAATTCCCTTCCCCCAAATGGATGCTTTTGTGCGTTTTTTGGCTGCGTTTGTTATGCCTTTATTTCAAATCCAGACATCTCTATTGTGACATCCCCCTTTTTCATTCAACACACACTTTTATCTAAATAAGAGCTTCCCAGGGTAATCCACCAGAAGAAAACAAGCACAAATCCCGGTCAGTTAGTCCCACTCTATAATGTGAGTTAGAGAGTCAGTTACAAGAAGAAAAATGGGACCCTTTTGGGAGGTGCAGGGGCGAGTCAGTTGTCGGGCATGGAAGAAGCTGTCAATTCCACATCCTGGCATGAGCGGGATTGTCTTTAACATGGTGAAACCCAAGCCACGTAGTGTTGTCAGGGCACTTGCTGTTTTTACAGCTGCCTGTTTTTTCAGTCACTATGTCCTCTGTGATTCCTCACCATCAGGGAAAGGCATTATCATACTTATATCTTTCTTTTATGTAGCAGCATGTTTGTTGTGATGGTTGGGGAGTAGGAGAAAGCAGATTCTTCACATGGATCTCTGATTTTCCAAAATGGCAGGACCTCCAAGCCAAGATACTGCATCAGAACAAGGAATATCATTTCACCATACAGTTCTCAGCTCTCTGAAAAAAAAAAAGAGTGGAATTGAAAATGGGTAGTCGGACAGGAGTCACACATGAATAGACATCTCTCTGGATAGTTTCTGACATTTCAAAAATATGCCCAGTATAAGTATATGGCTCTTTCTTAATGTAGGCAAAGGGAGAAGTATTTGAATGGTAATTCAATGTGTCTAATCACTTTTTTTGTAGTTCCTGTAAACCAGGAAAGCATTCAGTCCTATGCAATACTGTGGAATATGGACTTCCGTGTACATATAGCCTACCACTGATAAATACAAACACGGATCAGACATAGGATGGAAATTATTCTCCAGTATATCATGTATTCCATTATTAAACACTCTGTACCTTATAAATTATTAAATACTGCTACAGGTAGTGTGTCTTTCCAAGTATTTTCATGTGTTCATGTGCTTTTACTGATACATAAAAAGGCAATATTGATTTGAAAAAAAAATAAATTTTAAAAGTAGCTTTAACTTTCTGTCCTAAAACCTTTCAGATTCTAAAAACTGGCAAGAAGACCTCACTTCCCTGCATAAATTAGCTGCCTATTTCCTGTTCCTTTCCTGCCAGAGTTTCAGTCTGCAGCCCTAGCTAGGAGAAATAATATGTTTGGATAGGGTTCTCCAGCAGTATGATTGTAATTATTACTAAGCACATCATGTGTTTTCTAATTATTAATTTTTTCAGTTTATTTAATTATTTTAGGCTTAGTAGATCAACCTATAGACAATATATTTCAATGCAAAAATTCAAGATATTTTTATCTAGGAAAATAGTATAGTGAGAGTAGCTGACATTAGGTTTTTCTGAAATATTCATAAGCATTACTTTTCATACTCCTCTCATTTATTTTCTTTTATGCAAAAACAGCACTGCTTTCCAACCTTTTTACCTCCTCAGTCCATTCTTAGTTACAAACAATGCATATCAAAGTGATAAGCATTTTTCTTTATTATAATTCTGAACTATTTGAAGTTTGGAAAATTATCCCCTCTGTCCTTATGTCTCTCTGGTTTCCATTTCATCTCTCTGTGCTGTTTGCGTGAGTAGTCATGGTCCTGTGGTTTTCCTCTGCCTCTTGACTGTGTGCAGAGCTTACTCTTTTTTTCTCATCCATTTAAGCAGCTCTTCCCCATTTATTTGGAGATTACCTGAAAACACCCCAGTAAGCACTCAAAAGTGAAGCTTAGCAGAAAAGGAGGCCTATTCCTTTATACTTCAGATGGATAGAACTATTTACTCCAAACAGTTTATAAGTTAGTATGGTTGCCTCATCATCCCCTACACATTATCCCATCAATCCCCTTCCATTTCAAGTCTTACATATCTTTGGTATCTTTTCTCCGACTACAAAGATATTAGGGCTGCTTTTCCTGGCTTGCAAGCAGGATATCAGAAAATGCAACAGGATATTCCCAAGTATGGTTTCCAGCATCGAGATAGATAATATGACTAAACTGGGCAACAAAGTAAACTCTTGCAGAAATCAAACAAAGAGTATTCTATAGAAAGGTGATGGGAAACACAAAAACGCTCTGATTCAAAATATGTTTGAGTTGATGGATCATACTAGCTGGACAAAAACATGCTGATATACTCTTTTGCATTTTCCTTCCTTTGTTCTTGAGTGAAAGCTCTTTCAATATTTTCTTTCTTCCAGAATTATTCTGCCACAATTTGAGCAAAAAATGTTTGGTTTATGTTTTGATCCTGCAGTGAATTTCCTATGATCAATGAGTCTTCATTGAGGCTGCACCTCGAATACTGTGTTCAGTTTTGGGCCCCTCCCTACAAGAGAGACATTGAGGTGCTGGAGCGTGTCCAGAGAAGGGCAACGAAGCTGGTGAAGGGTCTGGAGCACAAGTCTGATGAGGAGCGGCTGAGGGAACTGGGGTTGTTTAGCCTGGAGAAAAGGAGGCTGAGGGGAGACCTTATCGCTCTCTACAACTACCTGAAAGGAGGTTGTAGCGAGGTGGGGGTCGGTCTCTTCTCCCAGGTAACAAGTGATAGGATGAGAGGAAATGGCCTCAAGTTGCACCAGGGGAGGTTTAGATTGGATATTAGGAAATTTTACTTCACCGAAAGGGTTATCAAGCACTAGAACAGGCTGCCCAGGGAAGTGGTTGAGTCGCCATCCCTGGAGGTATTTAAAAGACGTTTGGATGAGGTGCTTAGGGACATGGTATAGTGGTGGACTTGGTAGTGTTAGGTTTACGGTTGGACTCGATGATCTTAAAGGTCTTTTCCAACCTGTGCGATTCTGTGATTCATTACAGCATCTGGGAATCAAAAGCCAAGCCACAGATGAGTAGGGAATTTCATCTATTTGGGGTTTCAGCATTTGTTTGTTTCTTGTTTTACTTCTTTTTTACTTACAGTTTTTACTTTTTGCTTTTTTTACTTTACTGTAATCTTCTGCTGTTCTTGTGCCCACAAAACTTCTCTTCCTTAAAGTAGCTTCCATATTTAGGTCATTGAATGATTACTTAGATGTTGTTAAATGGAGAACCACTTAATTCATAAATGGAACTCTTTACTGTCTTCTGAAATGTAATGAAAGAACTCCCTCTCCTGATCTTATGCTTCATTGTTGAAGATCTCAATTTATTGTGTCTGATATTCTACTCTTTACAACTCAGCCTTAATGTGGTGTTGCCTCACTGATAAATATCCTTGTGTAAAACTACCCAAGGTTATGTATACAGCAGCATACATAAAAGCAGTCTTCAGCAGTGAAAACAGCTTTACTAACAATTTGTGATTACGTTAATGTTACCGATATTATCTAATCAGTTCCATCAGATGACAGAAAGCTGAAACGTAAACATTATCCATGTAAACATGATGTGTTGCTGAACCTCTCTGTTGACCTTCTCACATGTTGCAAGTTTTGTGAGGGTCAGAGAGAGAGGCTAATTTACAAAAGGACATTGGAAGCCATTTAGGCAACCATTTGCTGTAAACACCTAATTCTCAAACTTTCCATTCCTGATGTGTTTACATACCTAAATAGCTATTAGTAACATTACTAAATGCATAAAAATACAACCAACTTTCAGTGTTCCTAAAGCTGACTACATTTTCCCAAGGGTGAGGGGACCTCTATTAGGCAACAGATCACAACTAAGCCATATTACCTTCCATAATTTAGTTGTTGCCCTGCATGTTTTATCAGTGAGGGCTTGATCTTCAAGTATGTCTTTTAAGTTAGCCACACACACATATGGTCAGCAAAATAAAGGGTATCACCCAATATGGAGAAGTCGCTCCTGGTATGTGGAAGGTTTAGGTTTAATTCTCCTTTCCTCCTGATGAGGTTTGAATGGTAACACTGTCACGGATAGAGTGAGCGTGCACTTCACTCGTAAGAGAGTAGTAAAAATATAGTTTATTGATACAGAATAGAGAGTTAACAGAGTTCAATGCAACAGTATTTTAACAAGATTCGATGGCGAGGTACACTTGATTATTTACTGCATAGAGGACAGGGTCAGACAAAACTGTCAGGGAGACCCTCCTGTTGAGTCATGAGGTTCAGAAGGATCCCCTTGCTTTCTAAACTCCTCTCAGAGAGGAGTCTAGGTGCAGCTAGATCCAGTCCTAGTCCCAGACTTGGTCAACGGTTTATATCTAAAGGATTATATGTGCACAATCAATCCTTTATATCACTTAGCTAAGGTTTCAGAGTTTAGCATGCTATTAGTCACTTACCGAGGATCTGTTGCGGCAAGGAATCTCTCAGCCTCAAGGAGTAACCTTGAGAGGCATCCCTGCTCAAGGGGAGATCCTGGCATGCAGCCCACTGCCATGCAGGAGAGCTCAAAGGGCTCTTGGGCTGCTCACTATTTATGGGGATAAGATGACTGACTCATAGTCATATTTGGGTGCCGACCACAGGGTTTAGTTTCTTCGGTGGGTGCATTGCACAATAGCCCTTGGCTATTGTGTTGTTATCTGTCTCCTGAATCCACTTTGAGCCGATGGTGACCAGATGCATCCATTACAATCACCACTGATGATTATCACCTAAGCAGGGTTGCAGGAGATAAAGGTCGGGGGCGGGGGAAGCACACCGTCACAAACACCTACCTCTGAGTATAAAATTCAAATCAGTAACCTACACAGTGAGAGCCCTTTACTATCACATATCATGTTCTTCTGGCTCGAGCCTTGCCACTGTGCATGGGATAATGAAATATTTATTAGCCAGAGAAAGAAAGCAGTCACTAGGATTTGCCCCTGAAGAACAGGGAGGGGAGGCAGAAGAGTTCTCTGAAGGAGATTAACGGCTAAAAGGTTTGGTAAACAGTGAGTTAACTGCCTTGGTAAGATGGGGAAAGGGGTACGGGTGGAATAAGTACAAATCAGTCGCATGTTCTCATTAATTAGAAATCACTCTGTCTTTGTTTTGTGGCACTTATGCAATGATGATAGCTTTTTCAGTTCCCTGGCTGCCTTGGAAGAGAGACTGTTCCTGGCCAACAAAAATATTTTGTTCCATTTCCAGGTTTTCAACCTTCTTTTTTTTTTAACACCTTCACATTACTTAAAATAGAAGGCATGATTAAGTAAATTTGGGAAAAGAAAACACTTAGATTTGTCTCCTTTTTTGACTGATATTTACTGAATTCAACTTAAGAAACAATGTTTCTGTTCACCCAAAAATGCGCTTTTAAAGTAAATGATAATTTGCTTAGATCTAGTTGAAACTGATTTTCCATTACTTGCTTGATTTCTCTGTGCTGGAAAAAGTACAAAATTACATGCATTTGCATTACATTCATAATAAATGGAGTAGTTTTTTAGAATTAAGATTTCAAGTAGACATTTCCTTTTGTGTTGTCCTATAAAATAAAATGTTATTTGAGGAATCTTTTTAAGATTTTCTGAAAATCCTTCAGAAGTAATCTTTTTTAGGATTTATGTAATTGATCTTTATACCTATCTATCTGGAAAATGTGAGAATTTAATTCACCTATCCATCTTGTAAATTATCTATTTCTTTCTAACTGCATATGTGGATAAAATGTATGTGCACACATGCCACAACTAAAGCGGGCATTTTTCCTTTAATAAGACCTATATTAAAAAATATTTACAGCCTATATCAAAAATCAGTACCTTCTTGTGCTATCTACATTTGGAGTAATTTGTTTTGGAGAGCTGAATGCGGAGACTGTTGGAGGAAAAAGAAACAGATGTACAGAGTAGTTTCATGGCCTCAATCAGTGATCTTACTGGAGAAAAAAAAAAAGATTTTTGTTTCTCCCTGTTTATTTGCTGCCTCTGATTTTGGTAACACCAAGCTATTGTCAACAACTTGCTTATTCCCGTGTATCATGTTTTAATTTTGACACGGTTCACTGTATTAATTATTATAAATATTAAGGTTAAAATAATGGAGCCGTTTATGCCAGCTACATTTTTTAAGGTATTTCAGACAGGGTCGGTGTGTGCTGAGATCATGTGTGACAGCGGCACGGGCCTGAGCCAGCCTGAGCAAAAAGAGCAGAGAAGGTGCGGTCGTGCAGCCTTCAGACCAGGTTAGCCCCCAGCGCCTGTGCAGAGTGCCTGGCACAAACCCACGCCAACACCTGCGCTGCCAAGTCTTGCATCGGCTGCTGCTTGAACGCGCCAAAATAAAACCACCTCGTATGTGCCTATATGCTGTAAACGCACCTTAAGTGACCTTGCTGGAAATGCTACGCTTTCTGTAGGGACGGAAGGGGCATGACTTAAGGCGAGCCGATAGTGTTTCTTCAACTGTTTAGGAAATCCACGTAACCCAAATGTGGCCCGTTTAGTGGTGTCCTCAGAAGACTAACCCCCCCGTTTGCACGGCCACTGTCCCGGGGGTGCTCAGTGCCAGCCAGGGGATGGGCTGCGTGTCTCATTAACTTGCTGCCACCACCTGGGTCAGCGTGGAGGCACCTGCGCACCAACCCCTCACAGAAATCCTCCCCAGTCACTGGTTTCCTCTGCAGCCAGACGTTTCCTGTGTGTAACTCAGAATCCCAATGTCGGAGCCAAATGCTGCTCTCTACTAAATCTATATTAATCAGCGTTGAGAGGGGAAGATTCAAATCAATGCACCTTTCAGCTTTGATAACAGAGAAGCTTTAGATAAAAAATTATGAAATGCCCAGAGACCAGAGACCTGACAACATCTGTAAGTAAATTCTGCGAATTAGTCTTCCTAGAGCATCTTATTAAGGGTTGATAGAATTATTCACAAGTACCACGCTAAACTCCTCATAGCATACAAACTGAAATTCATTGAAAAGTACCTACTAATTTCCTTTAATCGACTTCAGTAGAGAAGATGGGGTTTTGAATTTTGCAGTCATTCCAGTTCCTATCTATCCACTTGAAGTATTTCATATGAAATGAAACTGTACCTTTAGTCCTTTTAAAATATTGTGTAGTCACAAAAGTTTTGTTTTCTGTGATGTCTGTGTGAACAAATTCTGAGATTAGTTGCTCTCTTTCAGTTATGTGACTCTCTTCCTATGCCATTAAGAATGCTGAAATGATTTCCTGTCCTGCCATGCAATGTGCTGTCCATAAAGAGCTGATTCTGGTATCAGAATGTAATTTATAAAAATATACATCAGAAATGAGTAAATTATTCAGTTGCTTAATTAATCAAGTCCTCAGACTACCCAGCTGAGAATTAAAAAAAGATGTGTTTGAACATGCATACTTGTATTTGGGTTCAACTGGCATTCTGAATGGCAAAATACAGACTGAACTGCAATTAACCAGCTGTAATGGGCATAGTTTAAATTTTATTTGTTGTTTTCTCCAAAGTGATAAGAAAAGCTCATATCATAGTCCTTTAATCATCTATCCACTGTATATCATTAACATTTGATTATACAAATTGCTTATAAACACTGTTCCACCTAATGATTTGAAAAATAAATCATGCATGTATAATTTCACCTAGCGTGACTAAGAGTCAGCAGAGGGTTATATAGAAAGAAGGAAGCTTATTATTTACTGCTACTTCTTATATTCCTTATAATGCTCATTTTTCTTGCATACTTGTTAGACATTTTCTCCTAATTGGTTGAACGCTGCATTTATCTTCCACTTCCTCTGTACTTTTAAGAAAGTAAGGGTGAGATATTTTCTTGCTTTACAAGTTTATATATCCTTCCATAGCTGCATTTAACCCATTGAACACCTTATGACATGCATGTGGTTGCGTTACCTTTAAGTTTCTTTTAATAGAGAAAAGTAATAGTTACAAGAATAGTTTCTTGTAACAGAAAAGTGTACTATAAACCAAGCAGCTGTTAAGTCTTTTGGTGAGGAAAGGATGAAGACATATGAAGGGCTGGGAGGTTACTTTAATTCAAAGGAAATACTGTAGGTCACATGGGCAGCTGCTTGTTATACTGTGGGTGCAACCCGGTGACTTCAGAGCGTTTGTGATACAGTGGAGCGTGGGTGGCCCTGCCTTTAGGGAGCTGGGGTGTCAAAGGCACGCGCAGAGGAGCTCACAGTCCTGTTCTAAAAAAACATGCTCTTTTGGACACCAATAATATTTTGATGTTACAACAGATCTTTGAAAGACATTCTCGTTCCTTTAATACAGTAGCAGAACTGTGAATAGTATGGCCCTTGCAGAATATATTACATATTGAATCATTATATAGAATACAGTATAAAATTAATAGCGGTACTACTGCAGAAGGAGCATAACAGTACTGTAAGGCTTCACGGAGACACGATCTTTACTCACAAAGTTCAATATTCCTTCAATTTTAGATTATTTTCTTAAAAAAAAATCAGTTAATATCTATACTACAGATAAATTCTTCTGTCAGTATGCATGGTAATGCCATTAATGTTAGCTGATTTACTCCAAAGCTAAGGTGCAAATAATTTCTTTGGTGTATAACTGTTCATTTAGTATATGGGACAATTTCATACATTTTACTTTCCTCATGTGAGTAGTTATGTAAATATGATTTGTGAGAGTACAGTCTCTCTCCATACAGTAAAGTGGATAGCACAAACAGTTCAAAAAGAATAACTGATTAAAAATGAAATTTAAATAACTATCATGCTAAGACAGTGTCAGATTGTTGCCTGAAGCAAACCTTAATGACCATTTTAGGGATTCTTGGGAGGGAAAATAGCTTATGGTGTTAACTGCAGCTAATAGCTCACAATATCAACAGATCTTTGACTATAGTAGTGTGAGCATTACTTGGCTAACACATGGTTGGGAAGTCAGCCATAAAAACCAAACTAGTCATTGCCATTATAACAGCAATGTTACTGTACCCGTAGTGCACTGAATTCACAATAACATGTTATTCAATCAGTAACAGCTGCATCCAGGAAAATAAAACTTCCAGCAAAGAAATAATTAAATTTGTACAAGCCTGTCTCATTGATAACAAGTTATCATGAACAACTGAAAATAAAAGGGTATAAAATTGTTAGTAGCTAAAGCATGAAGAATTGAACCAACGAATAGGCTGATGAACTGAGTTACAAATTTATTCTCAGTGACTTGCCATTGTAATGAAGTGGGATGAGTGAAAGCTGGTTATATTTGACATCTCACTGGATCTGTGTTATCCTAAAAGAAAATATATGAGTGTTTTGCTGAAGAATTATGATGTGCTTTTCTCTTGACAGATGAGTTGATTTAAATTTTGAGATGCTTGAAACTATTTTTTAAATCCCTAAGTGGCCCTCTCCAAGTACAGATATGCTTTTATAAGAATAAAAGTTGTAATGTTGTATTGTATGGCCCCTATTTTGCCTTCAATCCACACTCTGGGAATATTTTAAAAAGTTTTTGTGTGAGGTATGTCTTGTCTTCTATGGTGAAAGCATTGCAATCTCTATAGTGTATGTATTTGTAACTGTGAACAGTCTTCATAATGAATAGCTACCTAAGCTATCTGCATCTGTAAGAAATATGCTGCAACGGGAGCAGATCTGTAGAGTGAAACAGTGCTGAGGACGTGACACATTTGGGGGATGGGAGATTGCTTTGGGTGGCCGCCGTGCTGGTCGCATGGAGCATGGCTGCCTGCCGGCAGCGGGAGTGCAGGGGAAAAGCTCCAGGCTAGATTGATCGGAAAGAAATCAGGTCTGCACTCCGAGATTGCTCCGGGATATGAACCAAAGCACAACGGGAAATCCACCTCAGAAGTGCACCTCTGATATATATATATATCACCTATATATATATCACCATATATATATCAACTAAAACACCCATATACTTGTCCCTCTTTGCTCGTATGGGATGCTGCGCAGTGTCATTACACGTTTCAATTAATTTCTGGCACAGAATAGTAGAAAGTGATTTCAGGATTTGCCTGAACAGAGGAAAATAGCATGCTCAATCATCTTCTTGTCTGAGTGAATTTGACCAATGGATTCATTTTTTTAACAAGTGTGAAATGTGGGAAATGTTATGTATCAATTATAGTTCACCTTGTAGGATATGATTACAACACCTTGTTTTCAGTTGGTTTAATTTCACTGCATGTTAAGTATTCAGATTGAAATTTTCATGTCAAGTCGGAGGAAAATACAATGTTTTACTTATGTTTAAAATGTTATAATAGCTGTTTAACTATGAAGGTCTTATATTGCCATGTTTTGGAAAAATGACTTGATAATCAATGAGTTGAAAAACTCATCCACATCTGACCAAGTTTAATGAATGTACAGAGATCTCAGTATTCCTATCATCACTTGTTAACATCTGGTAGCTCATTATTTCTTCAGAAACTGACTTTATTTGAGATGCCATGTAAAGCATAAACAGATGAACAAAATTTTTGCGAAAGCTTCCACTATGGAAGCCAGTAAAATGCAGCGATAACAAAATCGGAATGCAGAGCCTAGACTGATGGAGGAAACATTTTCGGATTGAAGCCTTTTGGAATGCAGAACAATTTGTAATTCTTAAAATTAGAGATATTTTGGTGAAACTGCAGGAAGAAGTGGAGGAAAGCAGCACATATGGATTGGCATTTGCATGCTATATCATGGCCAACAGTATTACTCTTGCAAGAAGTAATCAGGACCTGAGTTTATATAACAGAGACAGATGTAAATGTGAAACACTCATTCTTCAGTGATTCCACAATAAGTGATATTTTCCTTACATTAATTACAAGTAAAAAAAAAAATTATCTTGAAGTCCTAAAACTAAGAAATGGTCAAATTCCTATCTATTTTCTTAGAAACTAACTTCTTTAAAGTAAAAGCTTTCATAGGAAATATAACAAAGGCAAAAAGAAGCCGGTTCTCAGAGGAAAAACACATTATCTGTAGAAGAAATGCAAGCACGTCAATTAAAGTAAATATCTTGTTCAGATTTATGTACTCAATTTTTTGGATGAGATCTCTTGTTATAGCCCTTCTATGCTTTGTCGTGGAATATTTGTTATGTGGTGATGATGAAAATGCTTTGCCTTTAAAAAACTCAGGTTTCATGGTCAACTGCTCACAAGGGAACAGGATCGTAATTTTAATAATTAATATTTCTGGATTCAGACTTTAAAAAAATCTAGTTAGTCATAAACTGCGGTAGTAACAATAAATTCTTGCGGAACTTTCTAGGCATTCTATGGTATCTACTACTGCAAAGAGACATAGCCATAAAAAAAATTAAAATACCATGTTCTGGTAGCTCTGTGCTTTTTAAGTGTAATCTTTTACTAGCGTGGATGTACTATTTGAGCCTTATAGATAAAAGTCATATTAACTTAAGTAGTTTGATGACATGCATCCTAGGAATAGAATATGATGATAGCCTGCAAAAATTTCTGTTGCTTCCTTCCATCCCCAAATATAGTGTTCTATAAAGTATATATATTTTTATTCTTGCATGGCAACATTTTGTTTCGATAGTGCCACTACAGCATGTGTGTCTTTACTCTTTATTTCTGTAAATCTCTGGAGTTTTTCTTTTCCCCACAAATCCTTATCTCTCTTGTTAACTCCCACTGTCACATTGTGCTGTCTATCCTAAAATGTGGTAAAGGCCAATATCTGTCAATCCAGATGTAAATGAAGTTCCCTTCCACAAAATGACAGTATAGTACTAGGAAACATTTTCAAAGTTTGGAGATTTTGTGTGCAAAATGAGAGGAATGAGAAGGCTAGACAGAGGTGCTTGTTTCTATGGCAACACAATGGTGTGTCTAGCTCAGCTATTTTCTCCTTTTATGATTTTATAGATAGCTGGGATTAACGCAGTGAAGTTTAATATTGTCAAAAATAGAAGAATTCTACCCCCAGCCTAACCTGAAATAGTAATGCGTAAAGGACAATCTGATATAAAAAAAATATATATAGCGAAAAAGGCAGTTGTGACTTTTGACAACATGAAGGCAAATACGTAAATCTCTCTGGAGCTGCGAAACAATTCCGAGTGCTCCAGCTTTGCATTTGGCTAATGGTTAAACTATATTTTAGGTCAGAAAACTTCCTGTGGTATATCCTTCTTTCCTGCGGTATATCATTCCTCCACACTGTTGATGTGCCATCTTAAGGACTACCATTTTCCCTAAACCATGAGGTGATCCCCACTTGTATGACTTGAAGGACTTTGGAAGTTTCATGGAAGTGTCAGTAAACTCCTGACAGCTGTGTGCAGGAGTAATTTATGTTGAATGAGCAGTTTATGCATCAGCAGAGCTAATCAAAACACTTTTGTTAAAAGGCTTTGACTTCAAAATGAAGGCTTTCACATAAGAATTGGATCTAAATGGTATATTTATGGTTTCACGTTGAAAACAGAAAATCTTCCTAGGTTTTTTTTTAGATTATTTTTAATATAAATTCTAAATTTTATCCAGAAAGCAGAAATATTTGTTTCACCAAAACCAGAAGAACTACTTGAAGTAAATCTCAGACAAAACACATTTTAAAAGTCCACATAAAAGAATCAGCATTTTGAACAGTTTTTATAATTCATTTAAATTTGAGATTGGGTGTGACTGAGCTCAAAATGCATGTATATATTTGGATAATATAAGATAAAAGCTTTAATCATATGAATTTCCATTTTATTAATATTTTAGGAACTTAACAAGAATGAGTAAACCCAACACCATACGCTGCCCTCACAACTTGGTACTCTATTTTAATGGCTCTACAGAGCTCCATGTAAATGAGAAAAGAACGTAGTCTCTTATTTTTCACAGAAAACAGGACTAAATACCACTGGGTTGTATACTAGCAGCCCAAGGCTGCAAATTTCTACCTCTCCTAGCATGAAGTCACATGCTGTTATAAAGTACCATGTTTACCTGAGCCTTTGTATTTATAGTTATATACATTTATTGTTTTGACTAAAAAAAACCCTGATCACAAAACTACATCAAAGAATTAATGTCTTAAGTGTTATGTGTATTATTGAGACTCAGCGAAACTTCATTGTTTGACAGATGGTCTGACACCCACATTAAGAAATTCATAATTCAATCTCAAAAAAGTAAGGAAGAACATATGTGTTTGTTGGGAAAAAAAAAAAAATTGTATCGATCTTTTTTTTTTTTTTTTTTTTTGTCAGAGCAAGCACATATGGCAGTTCCATTTTCTATCACTTACCATTTACTTTCTATTTAAAATTCAAATGTCACCAGGCAAGGAAAAAAGTTGGGTATTAAAACATAGAAAAGATTTAACTAAGTACAATCACTGCAAGAACTTCATACTAATGGTTCATGGAAATTAATGGCCATCCAATTAAATCAAACTTACTCATCCCATTCTATCCTTGCTTTTGTTTTCTTTACATGTTCCTCCCATTGCTAGTTACTGTTTTATGATTATTTCCCAACCATCTGTTGTCTTTCCTTAAGCCAAAATAATTTCCCTTTATAATTTCATGAGTAATCACGTATGCATTATTTTCACACAAGTATATGTCTACTTACTAATCCTAACTCCTCATTCTTGTGTAAATACTCAGCGAGTAACTGGAACGATTTGCCATTTAAATTTCTAGTGAACAGAAATCTATGTGCAAAATTTCAAACTTCCAATTGTTATCTCTTGGCATTTTTATGAATGTAATGATAATTAAACATTTACTCTAATTCACATCTCCAGACACCAAAAGGCATATGTAGGTTAGACGGATATAGCTGCTGAATGAAATGGAATGTGTATCGTATTAATATAGGTGGTGAGATGTTGGACATCTTCAGAGATTACACTGGGACTGGGGAAATGTAAAATGCAATTCCGAGCTTTTGACACTTGCAAATTAAATGGTTTTGAAATGCATGACAATACTATTTTAAAATCTTTGAAAGGAATTTGAAGGAGTATCTACATTTTGTGGATATTCCAATAAATAGCCTCATAGTAATTTTTGTTAAAAGGAGATATTTGCTCTAATCTAATATTCAGAATAAATTAAATTGATAGTAAACCAGTGTTCATTGCTAAAACAGTCTCATAAATAAGTCTATGCTGTTTATCTGATGTTGTTAATGGGAGAGGAAAGGATCAGAAATATGGCTGTGATGGTTCTTATGCTGGCTTGAAGAACTGATCTCTCATCACTGTTTCTCAGGACAAACAGGGAATGGTCAGCGCTTTGTAGATTAGCCAGGTGAAAAGGAGATACAAAGCAACAGCGTTCTTACAACATCCCACAGGATTTCCTTTGTAAATATAGCTGTAATTACTCTGAGCAGACAATTTGTAGCCCCCAAGCTCCTAGGAAGTGAAGAAGAGAGAAGTTTCCTGAATCACCTGGACACTCACAAGTCTATGGGGCTGGATGGGATCCACCCGAGCGTACCAAGGGATCTGGCGGAGGAGCTTGCCAAGCCACTCTCCATCATTTACCAGCAGTCCTGGTTAACAGGGGAGGTCCCAGTTGACTGGAGGCTTGCCAATGTGATGCCCATCTACAAGAAGGGCTGGAAGGAGGATCCAGGGAACTACAGGCCTGTCAGCCTGACCTCGGTACCAGGGAAAATTATGGAGCGGTTCATCTTGAGTGCGCTCAGCAGGCATGTGCAGGCCAACCAGGGGGTCAGGCCCAGCCAGCACGAGTTCATGAAAGGCAGGTCCTGCTTGACCAACCTGATCTCCTTCTACGACCAGGTGGCCCACCTAGTGGATGAGGGAAAGGCTGTGGATGTTGTCTACCTGGACTTCAGTAAAGCCTTTGACACTGTCTCCCACAGCATTCTCCTGGAGAAGCTGGCGGCTCATGGCTTAGGCAGGTGTACTCTTCGCTGGGTAAAAAACTGGCTGGCTGGCCGAGCCCAGAGAGTTGTGGTGAATGGAGTTTACTCCAGTTGGCAGCCGGTCACAAGTGGTGTCCCCCAGGGCTCACTTTTTGGGCCAGTCTTGTTCAGTATCTTTATCAATGATCTGGATGAGGGGATCGAGTGCACCCTCAGTAAGTTTGCAGATGACACCAAGTTGTGCGGGAGTGTTGATCTGCTTGAGGGTAGGAAGGCTCTGCAGAGGGAACTGGACAGGCTGGATCCATGGGCCAAGGACAATTGTATGGGGTTTAACAAGGCCAAGTGCAAGGTCCTGCACTTGGGTCACAACAACCCCATGCAACGCTACAGGCTTGGGGAAGAGTGGCTGGAAAGCTGCCCAGCAGAGAAGGACCTGGGAGGTTGGTTGACAGCCGGCTGAACATGAGCTGGCAGTGTACCCAGGTGGCCAAGAAAGCCAACAGCATCCTGGCTTGTATCAGGAATAGAGTGGCCAGCAGGACTAGGGAAGTGATCATGCCCCTGTACTCGGCACTGGTGAGGCCGCACCTCGAATACTGTGTTCAGTTTTGGGCCCCTCACTACAAGAGAGACATTGAGGTGCTGGAGCGTGTCCAGAGAAGGGCAACGAAGCTGGGGAAGGGTCTGGAGCACAAGTCTGATGGGGAGCGGCTGAGGGAACTGGGGTTGTTTAGCCTGGAGAAAAGGAGGCTGAGGGGAGACCTTATCGCTCTCTACAACTGCCTGAAAGGAGGTTGTAGAGAGGTGGGGGTCGGTCTCTTCTCCCAGGTAACAAGTGATAGGACAAGAGGAAATGGCCTCAAGTTGCGCCAGGGGAGGTTTAGATTGGATATTAGGAAAATTTCTTTACTGAAAGGGTGGTCAAGCATTGGAACAGGCTGCCTAGAGAGGTGGCGGAGTCACCATCCCTGGAGGAGTTCAAAAAAACGTGTAGATGTGGCACTTCGGGACATGGTTTAGTAGACATGGAGGTGTCTAAACCTTAATGATTCAACCTTATTGAATCCAACCAATGATTCAACCTTTTCCAACCTTAATGATTTTATGATTCTATGAATTCATACAGGTAGAGCCCTTTGGCTTTGTAGTCAGACTGGCATGGGTAAAATGCAGTAATGCCATATATTCCAAAAGGCTTCCTGAAACATGGTTTGATTGTAAATGCACAGTAAGTGATCTAAAAAGTGACAGGAAGTTATTCTAAACAAGAGCAAATGTTGACAGCACCATTGGGATAACCACATCTAAGTGGTTTGTGACAACCTGCAAAGAACACACTCCAAAATCAGCAGTTTTCAGAAACTGCAATGCTAACTTGACATATCTGAGAATTTTTTTCAGTGAGGAAAGCCTGTTCACATTTGTTAACCATATCATTAAGGTATACCCATTCTGAAGGTATTAAACCAAATAGTGGGTATATTAATGAATAATATAACATTATTATCTAAAGCAGTATGCCAGGTACATTTAGATGACAATATGACAATGTCTGAAAGATGCGCTGCACAAAGTCCCTTCCTTCTGTAATGCTTTCTAAAAATACTCAGATTAATGATATTTTAGAACAGCATTTGTTCTGATTAGTGGTTTCAATGTCAGGGGTAGTGACATAATCCCTTAGTTGTGTATGCAATTACATATCCATCTCTTTTAGCTGTTTATAGGCAACAGTCTCATTTTAAGAGCTTACATACAGCAAAGTAAGAGGTTGTTATGCAGGCCTTTTTGTAGTCCAAAAGGTAAATGGATAAGCATTTGTTGCAGCTTTCTTTATTCTTTCATTATGAAATAAAATAGCCAGACTCTTACTGTCACCTCCTCTGATTTGGTGCTCAGAGACAATAACAGCGTGGCATTAAAGTGCTTTTCAACTTTTTATATGGATGTCAGTCAAATTTCATTGACTCAGTGTTCATTTTGGTGTAGTTTTCTTTTCCCTGGCTCTTTTGGGACATGCACATGTTTAAATTATTTATTAGGTTAAATGCTTACCTGCCCTGCATTTAAGCAGAACTTAAGAAGGATTCTCCCCCTCCTTCTGTGCAACTCTGAAATTCTGTTTTTATGTTCAGGTGTTGATATCTGCGCATAAAACTTTGTTGTCCATGTAATGGTCCTAATTCTGCCACATCACTTCATAAATGGTTTTCTTAATAATACGCCATCTAAATATGCCATCTAATTTGTTCTGTTAGTTGCAGACTTCTAGGAGAGTAGTATTTTCTATTCAATTTTAGATCTTAATTTTCTTCTTTTCTTTTCTTTGAAGCTAGTGCACTTTTCAGGATGTTATGATTTTAAAGTTTATTCAATAAAACAGATGTTGTGTAGGTGCTGCTGGTAGGCAGGAGGTGAAGAGTTGGAAGTTCAAGGGTGTGAAATGCGTTTCCATGTTCATAATGTTATTTGTATCAATAGGAAAAAGTTCTAAAGACGACTAAATAGATTGTTCATCCTGGACAGTGTATATATGATGTAGTGTAAGCCTCTGAAAAAAGAAGGACGTCACTTTTGCTGACTAGAGGTATAATAGGCAATTCATTTACTATTTCCCTAAAATATGCAGTTTTCATGATCTGTGTAATCAGCTAAATTCTCAGCTTAAAAAAAATACTGTGTTTTCACATCATCAGCACCACCTAGAACTGACACTAAACCAGTGGCAATGTGGCCCACAGCACTCTCACCTACCTACCTCCTCCGACGGTTGTCAGACTTGGACTGGCTTCTCTTATGTTCACACTTTTTTCTGCCTATCTGAAAAGGCTACCACTTTATCCTTAGCACAAGCGAGATCACCTCCTGGTACACTCAGATGAGTCTGGTATCCAGACTGTAATAATAGGCTTAGGACGATTATACCTTAATACAGCTCTGTGAAGAAACCTGGAGAGGTTTAAGCTATTTCAAACTACCATATGCTCCATATAGTTATTAAATCCATGGACTCAATCAGATTTTTTTCCCCAGCATAAAATATGTAAGACTACCTGAATTAGAATTTTATTTCAAACAGCTATCATAACAATTAGTATTTTACGCTCTCCTGTTCTCTCTAGTATGCCCACTTAATCACAACATTATTTTTTACCCACAACCGAAGTCAGAACTTGGATAACTGTGAAGCACTGCACAAATTCAGTATTTCTGAAGATGTTTCAGGCTGTTGGCTTTTCCTCCACTGCTGCATAACAAGCACCTAATACATTGTTTTAATTTAGTTGAAAAAATGATTTGCATTTGTGCTGCCACAGCTAGAATCACTTCTAGCAGCCAACGTGGTGAGTTTAACAGCTAGCAAGAGATTCTCTGCACTACACTGCACTTTGCAGTGGAAATACAGATGCTCTTCATGTTCAAATCTGTCCTTATATAACAGGCTTTTGTGTTGCTGGAAAATACTTTATGCATGGGTGAGGCAAATGGTTTTCTTACACAAATATAGAACACACAGCATCCAGTAGTAAAATTCACATTGATTCCAGTGGTACAACCTCAACCCTATCAATGGTCTTATTGTTGAGGTAGTTAGTATCACAGAGACAAAGAATACATGCTCAGGCTGCCTTTTTCTACGTCTTTTATGTGTATACTGATCAAATATTAAATCAAAAGTAACCTCAAAGTTTTATTCTGCAAAATATTATTTTTACTATTTCTATCCAGTAACTCTCCACAACCACCTTCCTCATGTGTGCTCTATTACCTTTTACGGGGATATCAGTAGAACACAACAGTATTGATTGAACACTCAAAAATAGGTCTTGCAGCAAGTTGAGTTTTCTGTTGGTTTGTCAAAGGCTTTCTTAATCCCCCATCCCCAGCAGGGATAGCAACTAGATTGTCACTTAGGGAAAAAACTTTTAAAGCAAAATCATGTTTCTGCTCTTTTAACCTTAAAAAAAAAAAAAAAAGAGAAGAAAGAAAAAAAGAACATTTTCTTATGCTGCTCAGTATATGGCATCCCTATAGCTGGAGATCCAAATCATGCTAACAAAAAGAAAATAGAATAAAAATAAAGAAAAGTGAAAACATTAGGATGCAGGACACTATCTAGTACTTCGCTTCACTCTGTACTATGCGACAGGAACTGTCAGCAGGCTGATCAGGCTCACGGTGGAAAAGTACTGTCTGCTTCAGCCAGCGAAATTCAGCCAGGATTCCCCAGCCCAGCGGGGCTCTCAAGGTTGTCGCCTAGAACTTACCTAATGTTTAGGATTTGCTTTGCAACTGGTATTCACCACTGTTTTTATGCATGTACATGTGTAGGGGAAGGAAAAGGACATATTTGTCTCTTACAGCAAATTCACATCGGTTACAAACTTTAGGCTTTCCCTGTGGGCATTACTAAACATGCTCAACCTGTTGCAGAAGAAAACCTTCTTAAAATTTAAAAGCCTTAAAATGGCAATATATACTTGTATTGAAAGCAGAGATAAAAATTATTTACATTCCTATTTTATCAGGTGTGTTGGCAATACAGAAGTGAAAAAGCCCAGTTTTAGGGTGCACTCGAGTACATTTTCACACCAGTTTCCTTCAGGGAGATCCATAGACCAGTCTTAGGACACTTGAGCCAGATGTGTTGTTGAGATATGCGTGGAAGGATTTAGGTTACTGCCAGCTTCATAAATTCATCATTCATGTGGATACTGGAAACATTTGCAATGTGTCATTAAAAAAAATAAAAAACCAAAACAAAAGAAGCCACTAAAGATCTCTATTGTATAAGCCCAATCAGTGCCTATCCCTACACCTAGGTAGTAGTTCTCAACTGAGCCTTAGATCAGCACATTTCTCTTCCTTAATTACAGCAACTCAAGAAGGACTGTGAATGTTGAATATTGGGCAACATTATACAATTGTGGTTCAAATTTGTATGCATACTGCTTACAAGTATCCACACAGAAATTAGTTAGAATAAAGTAGCAAGTGCAACAAATACACTTTATGATAATACATATTTTAAATACTTCATTTTTAAACACTGCATATAAAATTTTTTAAAATGTCCAACCTAGCATGTTGTGCTGCACTGCAGACAAAGTATATGTGCATTGTGTACGCGTCTGCGCAAGAGTGGAGGAAGGAAGAGGAGAAAACTTGCCTCCATTTGTCCTCTATTAATCTTTACATTTCTGTGTTAAACAGTTATGGGATAAAATACAGTAAAATGGCCACTAAACTAGCTATCTGTCTCAAAGAAGGAGCAGAAGATAGGTAATTTTTGTGAAGCGTTCTGAAATTGGAAAATTGTGGGAGGCTCAGGTTTACTTGTATAATTTAACACATGCAAAGGCTTGTAGGCAAAGAGTATCTCCTACTGATGTGTTCCTTTACACAGTTTCAATATTAATATAGTTATAATTTAAATACACAATTATTTGTGATTTATATTAATAACATGATAAATATTTACTTTCCTAGCAAAGCATTCAAAGCCTTAATTGTACCTATCACAAGAATAACAGGTGACAAAAGATTTCCATTATAATGTGTCTAAAGTAGTCAAGTGATTTCCAGTCCTCTGCCTCTAAATGGTAGGATTGTGTCTGCTTCTCTTGTCTTTCCTGACAGCATGTGTGCCCAGAGCATTGAAATGTAATGTATGTATGTCACACAATACATACCAACTAACTTAGTATCAGCTCAGGTGCCAGACGCCGTGGTGAGCGGCTCCACGCTGCCCTCGCTTTTCCCCCGAAAGAGCCGACCTGCATCTCTATTCTGCAATGTCCGTATTAGACATATTCTTAATATAAAGATCAGGTATACAAATACACATCGCTTTGTTATTTTTACTGTGTACTGTTTTAAATATAAAATTCCTATAGGGAATTCCTAGAAACCCTTATAATGCAGTAAATCCTTTAGTTAATTGAAGTCAGTTAGCAGGCTTTTTAAGACTAATCACTGCTATGTACTTGACAAATATATCAGGATACTGTATTCACAGAGCGAAGTTGATACCGTCATTCATTATTTTATTACATTAGACAAATTGTTCCATTGAAATCAGTTCTGTCTGTCATGAAAAAAAAAGTCATTTGCATCTCTTTCTGGGAAAGAGAATTAATGTCATCAAACACTTAGAAGA